>NW_026136707.1:27352038-27952038 GCF_905237075.1 Dicentrarchus labrax
TGTTCTTACTCTGAGCTTACAGTTGGATGATTATAAAATGACTTTATACAAACAGCTGCACTAGCAGAAAGAAATTGTCAGATCACACTGGATGTATGTCGCAGTGGCTAGCTTCTCTTAAAAGGACCAGTGTGCTGGATTTAGAGGCATGTAACAGTTCAACATGGCAGACTCTGTAGAAGAGGACCTGCTCCTTCTGAAGATAAAAACGTCTCATCCTTAAGTAACAAAAACACGATGATTCTTATTTTCAGGTATTGCAGATTTGTAGAAGTAGATGAATAATATCAGCAGTAGTATAAGTAGCTGTAGTACTAGTGTCAGTAGTAGTACAGCAGTAGTAGTAGTGGCTGTACTGTAATAGAGGCAGCAGTTTTACAGCAGCAGTAGTGAGTAATAACAGTACAAGCAGTTGTAGTAGTAGTCATGGCTATATCAGCAGAAGTACTGCAGGAGGAGTAGTATCAGCAATAGCAGTACTAGCAGTAGTAGCGCAGTAGTAGTACTGGTGTTAGTATTAGTACAGTAGTACTAGTGGCATTAGTAGTAGCAATAGTAGTGTGGTAGTTGAACCAGTCTTAGCAGTAATACAGTATTACTAGTGGCATCCGTACTAGTAGTAGTAGTAGTAGTGTTAGCAGTAGTACTAGTGGTATTAGTAGCAGCAGTAGTAGTGTAGTAGTGGTATTGGTTGTAGCAATAGTAGTGTAGTAGTAGTAGTGTAGTAGTGGTATTGGTTGTAGCAATAGTAGTGTAGTAGTGGTTTTGGTTGTAGCAATAGTAGTGTAGTAGTGGTATTGGTTGTAGCAATAGTGGGTAGTGGTATGGCAAGTAGTGTAGTTGGTTGTGCAGCAGTAGTAGTGTAGTAGTGGTATTGGTTGGTAGTAGTGTGTAGTGGTATTGGTTGTAGCAGTAGTAGTGTAGTAGTGGTATTGGTTGTAGCAGTAGTAGTGTAGTAGTGGTATTGGTTGGAGCAGTAGTAGTGTAGTAGTGGTATTGGTTGGAGCAGTAGTAGTGTAGTGGTATTGGTTGGAGCAGTAGTAGTGTAGTAGTGGTATTGGTTGTAGCAGTAGTAGTGTAGTAGTGGTATTGGTTGTAGTAGTAGTAGTGTAGTAGTGGTATTGGTTGTAGTAGTGGTATTGGTTGTAGTAGTGGTAGTGTAGTAGTGGTATTGGTTGGAGCAGTAGTAGTGTAGTAGTGGTATTGGTTGGAGCAGTAGTAGTGTAGTAGTGGTATTGGTTGGAGCAGTAGTAGTGTAGTGGTATTGGTTGGAGCAGTAGTAGTGTAGTAGTGGTATTGGTTGGAGCAGTAGTAGTGTAGTGGTATTGGTTGGAGCAGTAGTAGTGTAGTAGTGGTATTGGTTGTAGCAGTAGTAGTGTAGTAGTGGTATTGGTTGTAGTAGTGGTATTGGTTGTAGCAGTAGTAGTGTAGTAGTGGTATTGGTTGTAGCAGTAGTGAGTTCTATGATTTTGGGTCTGAGGTGTGTCACTGCTGATACTGTCCATGTTAACTGCTGCTGTATATGTATTCTGTGTATATGTAATATGTATTTGTATGTAATGTATACGTATTGTATGAATATGTAATGTATGTGTAATGTATGTGTATGTCATGTATATGTATTGTATGTATAGGGATGTATAGGGATATATTGTATGACAGTAGAGGCTGAGCACAGACCCTTGTGGCATCTGACAAGAGCAGCACATATAGAATGCCTGGATGACAGCACTGAGACGACTGGCTGTCATGGAGATGACGTCCTCCCCGTCGGCGTATGCCTCTGTTTCCATGACGATCTGAGGGTCCAGCAGGGAGGGGAGCTTTGGCGTGGAGCCTGAGTGGTCGACCTCCCGCTGTTTGAGAAGCAGGGAGGCTATTTCACTGCTGGAGGAGGAGGAGGACGGGTTCTTCCTGTTCCTGTCCAGCTCGGTGGAGATGAGCACCAGCCACTCATCCAGGGAGTGCCACAGCAGCTCCAATGGCTGCAGGGAGACAGACAGGACGTGAGAGGCACACTGGATCAAAGAGAAAACAAAGGCAGTGATCAATGAGGACATTACAACAGGGGCCACTTTGACCTTCAGGGTGTCTACAGGATTTATGAAGCTTCATTCAGGGCTATAGCACCTTATTCCACATTATCTGGGATTGCAGGAAGAAAAAAGCTCAAAAGAACGACCTTTTCTCCAACTTAGTACAAGCTATAAAGTACTGACTCTACTACTGAGTTTTGGGGGGTCACTTGTACAAATATTGATCCTATGGTCTTGGTTTTAAGACACAGTTCAATCTACATTATTCTAATATTATTTATTTAGTTTAATTAGCACACATACGTACTGACCAATCAGCTATGTATTCATATTCCTGTTCACTTTTTTGACAGCTACGCTCTGTTTCTAGAATAAAACACATGCTTATACACCCCAATCTGAAAAAAGTAATTCACGCATTCATCTTTTCCAGACTAGATTACTGCAACTCCCTTCTCTACAGCATAATTTAAAAAATCACTCTCTCGCCTCCAACTGGTACAGAACTCAGCAGCTAGGCTTCTAACTGGTTTTAACAGACGTCAACACATTACTCCAATATTAGCTTCCCTCCATTGGCTCCCTGTCTGTTTAAGAATTGATTTTAAGATTTTACTGATCACTTTTAAAGCACGCTCAGGCCTGGCTCCGAGCTATATTACAGATATTTTAATTCCCTATGAGCCAGCTCGAAGCCTTAGATCCTCAGGCGGGGCCCTCCTAACAGTTCCAAAGTCGAGACTAAAAACTAAAGGTGATCATGCCTTCGCCATAAGGGCCCCTCGACTTTGGAACGCCCTGCCTGAGGAGATAAAGGCTTGCAGGATCGGTAAATTCTTTTAAATCACTTCTTAAAACCCATTTTTATAGACTTGCCTTGATGTGATGTGGTCCTTTTATGTTTATTTTTACTCCAACCGTCTTTGAGTTCTGTTCTACTTATTTTATTTATTCCATTTCTCTTATTTCACCTACTTTATTAATTTGTATCATTACCTGTTATTTCAACTATTTCATGCAATTTATTTGATCGTCCTTTGTAATTGTAAATTGTATTCTTGCTGTGTTCTGTCAAAGCACTTTGTAAACCATGTTTTTAAAAGCGCTATACAAATAAAGTTATTATTATTATTATTACTTGTAGCCTATTGCCATAGCCTAGAAAATGTACAGTCAGAAGATGATAGTTAATAAAGAAATATTGTGGTGCAATAGGTCAATTCTTTTTTTTTTTTTAATCTCACCCACTTTTGCAATTAACACAGCACATACACTACTTCCATCCCACCTTACCCTCCTTATCATTAGTTCTTCCACTACCTCCAGATCACAGTATACTGTATAAAGAGCTCCCACTAACCTTAAAGACCTGGCTGCGAGGTGTCTTGTTGCCGTTATAGCCCATATCATTGCCGTTGTTGGGTGATGAAGGCCCCAGGCGGAACACGTGGCAGAAAATACGAATGATTCTCAGCAGACTCTTCATCTGAGCTTCGTAGCTGCTGGACAGGCTGAGGAGGGACAGAGGGAAAAGGACACGTTAGCACTGCTGCAATACACTGAGAGAGATGAGACAGCTGGAATGTACAGTAGGGTTAAGGTTTTCGGGGCTGATCACCGATCACTGGGTCTACCTGAAGCGTTTTCGTGTAGTCTTATTTATTCAACTATTATAAACAACACTGTATATCAAGATTAAGAGATGAGACAGCATCATGACTTGACAACTGTTTATGTATTGGCAGGTAATATGTGGAACATATCCCTCTCTCTTAGAGACAACTTATACCAAAGCAGCTTAGGGCTTCACAAAGATACAGTGTTTCCCACAGAATGACAATGTGACTGTGGCAGGTATATTTCTATTTCATTATTGCTTATTTCATCAATCTAATTCTCCTTAATTCCCCCATATTTTAGTGTTTCCTTTAACTGCTTCTAATCAGCTTTTCCCTTTCACCCGTGATTTTGTTTTCACAGTACCACGTAAAATATTGCAAACATTAGCTAACAAGATGTGACTATATGTTGCTTTTATCTTTGTTTTTTCAACATAGTCCTGTACTCATGTATAGTGTTTAAATGTGATGTCTTTAATTCTTTGTCTTATGTTTCTGTTTGTATTCCATTTTACTCTCTGTTTTACCTTACCTAACTGATTTAAAAAATGACCGAGGTTTGCTCAACTGTTACTGGAGCACAGAGCAAAAAACAGACGGGACTTAGGAAGGGTCAATTAAAGGATGAGTGTGTAGAATTTAGTGGCATTTAGTGGTGAAGTTGCAGATTGCAACCGACTTCACTTAAGGGTTGTGGGAGAGACTACGGTGGCTGCAAAAAACACGAAAAAAGGCCTTGTCTAGAGCGAGTGGGAGTTTAACTCCGTAGAATTGGGCCCGCTCCCTCTGTAGATAAAAAAGCTTATTTTAACATTCTAAGATAACAAAAACACAATAATGTTAAAATGTTACACACTGCAACTTTAGAAGTAGATCATCAGAAGTTTTTGTTGGAAAAGGAAATGAATAAAACCAACATGTAGACAAAATATACACAATTATACCTGAGAAGCTTGTGTCCATTAGTGGTAGCCACTTCAGCCAGACTGATCAAGATCCTCTGGTAGTGACTGTCACTCTGCTGAGAGACATGCTCCAGAACCTGCCTGAGCTACACACACACACACACACACATCAATAGAAGTGTATATACACAGGGCTTATCAATGCATGTAAAACAACAAGTCATACCATGTTCTCTTTAATATCATCATTCTGGGTCATTTGGATGAGGGTCTGGAACAATCTGCTGTGATGCTGGATGAGGATCTCACAGGTTTCCCCATATCCGCCCTGGACACACACACACACACACACACACACACACACACACACACACACACACACACACACACACACACACACACACACACACACACACACACACACACACACACACACACACACACACACACACACACACACACAGGACAGTAACCACAAGAGCTCAACATTACCTGAACAACACTAAGAGGAAATAAAGAGGATGAAAAGTTAAAACCTCACCTGTACACAGAGATCCATGGGAGTGATTCCATTCTTGTCAGCAAGGTATTTGGCACCTCGAGACAGCAGGATCTGTGCTGTGTCTCTTTGGCCATGGCTACAGAATAACACAAGTTTCAATACAACATCAAGGACTGTCAATACTTGGATATGCAAAGCTATCTGTGTGCATGTTAGAATATTACAATCCAGGGCTGTAACAAATAACAAATAGCTTCATAACGTTAACAAACAAATTCTAAACCAACATTTTAAATGCTGCGCAGGTTGGGACTCGTAGTGGGTCACATCCCTGTCTCCGTCTCTCTCCTCTGCTCTCTGTTTATATGAGGTCTGTCTGACCGGGGACGTAGCTGAGCTACACAGATTGAATGCATTCACACACATTGTGCAGACTTGTGCAGAGGTGTGGCCGTATTTATTTGTGGTTTAGAACATGTGTTCTCAAGTGGGGGCTCTTCTTCTGGGTCGTGGACTCTCGTGGTCGTGGTTCTGAATGGTTCTTGGAGTGTGTGGACTATTATTTTTTTTAAATGCTTAGCTATCTGAAAATCTTCCAAAACTGAGACATTGAAAGGGACATAAAAATTTGACCCACAATATTCCCTAATATTCCAAGGTATTGTAGTATTGTGATGTATGAATTAACAGCTGAGAAAATCCTGTTTTAGAAATGTACATGCATCAGTGTATCCCCAGCCCTGAACAGATGAAGTGTAGGGTTGATTACTGTGATTACATTCCAATGTCATCACTGATAACATCACCTGCAGGCAAAGTAAAGAGGCGTGGCTCCAGAGACGTTTGGTCGGTTGATGTCAGCTCCACTGTCCAGAAGACACAACACCGTCTGAGCAGACATAACACACACACACACTCATATCACATAATGGGAATATACAGTGTCTGGCTGTGTATCTGACGATACGTATCTTCATACAGGGGTTACGATCAATATATTAAAGGAATCAAGGAATCAGGATATACTGCAATTTTGTGAAAAGTCTAATTTCCCAGTCCCTGTCACAGTCCTCAGTTTCTGTTTACAACAATGTTATCCAGTGGTTGGGGTTTAAACAAAAATCGATGCTAATGGATCTATACAATATCACAAAACAGTATATCATGATAACCTGATATTTTCTTGTACTACTCTAAAATTACAGTCCATAGTGCCTAAAAGCCTAACAAGCAGACACTAGAAGCCATGCTGCTATTGCCAAACTTTGACTCCCATGCTCCAACTCCAAAAATACAGTACAACACAGTATTTCAATTAAAGAGATCATTTGGAATTGGCTCACAGTTTTGTGTCCGTTCTGACAGGCTACATGTAGAGCTGTCTGCCCCATGGCATCCTCCACATCCACGTTGGTAACATGCTGGACCAGATCGTGGAGGAGCTCCGTCCGCCCGTTCACTGCCAACCAGTGGATCTGCAGCAGGTTCACAGGAACAGGGTCACTATGTTGAGCTAATTAACCACCAGTCACACAGATAACAGGACAATATTTGAGTCCAATGATTTGAAGATATTCAACACAAGCAGAGGATTACAGTCCACTCACAGCAGTCAGCCCCTCATTGTTGCAGATGTTGACATCAGCATTGTATTCCAACAGTTTCCCCATGCACTTTTTCTGTCTGAGGAAACAGTGGAGGAAAGTGTTTATTATCAGTGTTATCTCACACACACACACACTCACACGTCACTTTCATTCCACGTTTACATTCATACAGTCATATCTTAGGCCACAACATCATGTTTCTGTCCCAGGAGTAAGGTGACAGTAGGGCCAAGCTGCATATACAGGATATACAAATACAGGAATGGATATGTTGTCCTGTCTTGTGGATGGTTAAAATGTATGATGTGTGTGCCAGCCTGGCCCAGTCTGCTGAGGTTTACTGGATGGCTGGGAGAGCTGGCATTACAAAGCATTTAGCACCAGTTAATATCTACACATTAATACCACACTGGCACGTAAAGTCTTTTGACCTACTAATGCCACTAGCAGCATTTCTACAGGAGAGTTAAATGTATCCTGTGGCAGTTTTTTTATATAGTGCCTTTCTAGCCTTTCGACCACTCAATGCGCTGCACCCTACACTAGTGTCGACTATATTTCTTGGCTCTGATAGGTTACCTACTGCAGCGTCATGTTTTAACAATATCTATTTTTATACAGTGTAATTTCGATTATGCATGTTCTGCTTGGTACAGTGGTATGACCAAGGTAAGATATTACTGTGCGTTCATGTTTTATTTTTTTTTAAACTGGTGCCACTGGAGCCTTCCATTACACATCAAGGTTAGCACTTTTTTGTGGAACAAGGTAACAGATTGATAAAATAAATTTGCAGCAATGTTATTTTATTTATTTTTTCTTTTCCTGTGTCTGATAATCCATAAATAAAATTAATCATGGCTTTTCATTGCCTGTATTTTGACAGAGCAGCTGAAGAGTGATAGGAAAATGTGAAGAGAGAGGCAATGACATGCAGCAAAGGGCCACAGGTTGGAATCAAACCGGGGCCGCTGCGTTAAGGACTAAACCTTATTATAACACTATTCCACTGATCTACATGTGGCGTTAATGAGCTAAGAAATGCAGCAATAAAAAAGGCAGTGAAGTACTATAAATACTGCAAACACAGACATAAACAACACAGTATTTAAAATAGTTGCAAAGGGATTCATGAAGAAGGAAATACAACACTGATGTAAACATTTGTTTGTCCACAGGGTACCTTTAAGTTAAAGCTGATTGGTTGGCAGTAAAAGTGAGTTCACTGGAGTCACGAGACCTTGAGTTAAAACTGAACACACACGCACGTAAACAGACATTAACTGCAATGTAAGGCCCGTACCCGTTCCTAGCAGCGAGGTGCAGAGGGGTACAGCCGGAGATGTCCTGGTAGTTTGGGTTGGCACCTCTCTTCAGCAGCAGAACCAGACACTCCACTGACCCACAGCTGCACAGAGAGAAACACAAGAGCAGCAACTCAGAGTTAGAGCAGCAGACAACACACAACCACCTATGCTCAATATGGAAAAGATCAGTGTTGTCAGCATGGCTTTCCAACAAAGTGTCAAGCATTTCATTAACAGCAGAAGGTAGACATGTTAACCACACATTTACTTCCTCTCTTCCCTCTAGTGTTGTCTAGCACTGAAAAATGACATGTATTGAGTTCAAAAGCAAAATCTTCCCTGTTACTTTGGATAATCCAGAGACCTCAATGGAGACATACTAGAGATCAATGGAGAGCTACTCAGGGGACTAGCCCAATAATTAATGCTATGTTTGTCTTATTCTGGATGAACTGCCCCTTCGGTTATTGAGATGAGCTTTACTGCAGACCATGGAATATAATCAACTGAGTGTGTATGTTGTACATTTTTTAATATAAAGCTTGATGTATGAAGCAAAAGATTTGGGGGCTATACCTTGGATGTTATGAGCAGGATAGGGGTACTGTACTGATGTCACACTTAACACAGTATCTACGAGTGTTGTCTCAAAGTGTTGTGGAAAGATGTTTTCATGCCTTTGCTTTAACACACCAAATCCATGTGTGACCATCACAAATAAGGCCCCCACCATCTACGTCCACCTATGAGTCAGCAAGCGATCACACAGAACGCTTCGCCACAAAACCACTGTTTTCTTCTGTGCAAGGAGCACACTCACACCACGTGTCAATGTCACACTTGGCCCAGGCGGCCAATCAAGCAAGAGGCAGGCTTTACTACTTTACTTTTGCTTTTTGCTTTTTTAAAAAAACTTTATTTTGCATGAGCATATTACAACAACAATTTAACAATAAAGTGCTTTAAAGTCAAAGTGCATGAGAAAACATTCATAAAGTGCATATAACCAGAGTAGGAGGAGTTAGAGGTCTATAACGTGCTGTTCAAGGGAGTCTTATCCAACTATTTTACCACTTCCCTCCTTCTTGATTCATATTTGATCAGCACCGCCCAGTTTTAGAGTTTGTTCTGACTTTCGTGACACTGTTGCTATTCGCTGGACGTCATTTGCATAAAGTGGAAGTCACATTGTGTTTAAGCAAATTAAGATATGGCAGCCGGCCAGTTAACTCGCTGTAGAGTATTCATCATGTACCATCTTGCAAAAGTAATAGGATCCATTGACTTGACATGAGCCAATGGATCCAGTGTGTCTGTACCATTAAAGCCCAACACAGAGCCCATACTGGATTTTTGATACTGATGATAATATTTGAAAATGTAAAACATCTGACAATGATATATCTATATATTATATATATATACATATAACTGTAATTTATTGTAGCTTATCACCCTGCATATACTGATATATCTATCAAGTTAATATCGGCCAGTTTAGCTCGACTATGAACCCCCATGTCTCACTACTTAGGCACAAGGCCAAACCTCACACAGCACATCTTTGTTGCAATTCTTTAAATATGTTGGACAGGAGAGAGCGTCCTGGCAGAGGCAAGTATGTGCTTACTCGTAAATGCGATCAGAGTGAACAGTATCTTACTTGGCAGCGATGTGCAGCAGACTTCTCTTCACCCGTCCGAAGGCGTAGTTCACATCGAACTTGGAGTTGAGCAGCAGCTCTGACACTGACCTTTTAGAGGCAAGATGGAACACATAAACAAACCACACTGCTTCTGGAGACAATAGCACAGTTTAACTGCCGTGATGACTGCTGCTGCTTACCTGTGCTGGTCAGCCATGACCATTGGCATAAGTGTGTACACTGCAGTTTCATTGTCTGTGGAGGAAGAAACAAGAGGAATAAAACAGACAGATGGCCCCTGGATGTAATATTCCTCCCCTCTCCCCAAGGATGGCAAAGTCATCCCGCCATAGTCTGCCTCTGATTGGCTCACCCTGACCCTCTAACCCTAAGCAATCTCACTCATCCTGCCTAGAGGGTTGGCACATTCAAAGTGACCAAAAAGGGGACACAATGCCTCAAGCGGGGGGTCTTGAGGCATTGCAGTGTTAAACACTTAATTTCATATGCATTAATTTGTGGTTCCTGCTGAATGTTACCTCAGGTCAGATAGTCCACCATGGGCGAATATTTTTGTACAGCACTGACAGGACCTACTCCATCCGCCATTCAGATCTGTATCTGGACAGCTTCTTTCTTTTAATGGATGGGAGCTGGAAGTACTTGCCAAAAATGTTTTTATAATAACATCAATAACCAGGGAAATGGTGATGAGCTGTTATTATTGTATTATACAGAACGGGTGGCAACCATATGCCTTAACCTAACCAACCGAACCAATGAAAGCAACAGTACTGAGTGGGCGGGTTATGACTTTGCCGTCGTGTGGAAATTTGGCCCCCCAGACACACCTAGGTTTGGGTAACGTCTAGCTCCGCCACTGTTTACACCTTAAAAAGACACTGTCTCGCTTTCTAAATAAACAGTCCAGTTTTAAGATTCCCAGTGACGCCATTCTTCTAGAAGAAGAAAATTCTCGCTGAATAACTGCTGCTGTATGCTAGGCGTTCGGAGCTGAGTCACAAACCGAACATACACACGGTGTTTTAGCTACCGGAGCAGACTTGAACATTACAAACCGGCTGTATAATATCAGCGAGTCACGGCTCGAGGCAGGGTGCCGTGACGTCTCACGCTCTCTGTATTAGCACGTGAATACCGTTGTTTACGCTCGCGCTGTTTTAGCTGAAGCCTGTACGGTTACCTTCCGGGAGTTCTACGGTCCTGGCCCGGCGGAGGGAACGGGTCAGCCGACTGAGCTGTACGTTGAGCTGCTCCATCGCCCGTTCCATCATAGGTGGACGGTCCAGCGAGTAACCGAGGGAACAGAGCCTCGCCCGTCGGTTTTATTTCTTCTTACTGGGTTTGTGTAGTTCCTGGGCGTCGGCCATGGGCGCTGGCAGGAGGGGGGGCCGTTCCTCTGACAGACACACTGATTTACACTACACTCACTTTTTCCTGCATGCCACACTGCTGTGTTCATACACCAACAACTGGACAGCCTCCGGTACTTCCTGTTGTGATGACATTCATGCGCAATGCAGCGTGGGTGATGTAGTTTCAAAGCTCAGTGACCCTTTTTTTTATCATTGAGTAAACTGACGACCCCTGATACTTATGGATATTACGTATTATCTCCGAAACTGTACAATGACTCCAAATAGTGAACTTAGTATTATTTCGTGTTTAGGGATCTTTTTATACAATTCTCTGTCTGTATTATGTATTTTTTTTAATTAGACTTATTATAATTTACTTAACAATTTACATCTACCTTTCTTCACATGAATGAATACTACTGTGTATATTTTTGAAGGTTTTCTTACACAGGACAGCACCAGTGTTTTTGCATTCTGTAGCCCAGTTAGGGGACATCAACTACAGAATGTTTCCATCATACTTTTTCAACACTCACTCATTTCAAGAGTCTATCATAGCCCACGTACTGTGGATATGAGATTATAATGCAGTTGTTAATAACATACCGATTAGCCCTCTATCTAATAAAACTATGCTGTCTGATTGACCATCATCAACTGCAAATAACCGATCGGTTCTTCAAGAAAGATTGCCAGGCCACATTGTTCCAGCCTGCTTCCTCTGCTTCCCTCTTTCAGGTTATGCCTGATTGCTTGGTCCTTTCCATTTCATAGTTGCATTTTCCACCAGATTAGCTCTGGTTCTTTAGAGATTCATGGAACTTTGGTGGTTTCTCTCAAACCAGCCCACGTTTCCACATTTTTACCAGAACCCTATCCATATTCAGTCATTTCTAGCACTCTGTGTCCCTCCCTCCAGCCTACCACACGATGTCAATAATATAATCTGACCTGCATTTTTAAATTCTTTTTTCTGGTTTTGTCATATCGATTTTAACTACCCCTTCATATAAAGTTAAAATAAAAACACAATTCTGTTTTTAATTTTTTAATTTTATTTGGAACAACACAGATATATAACATAATTATATGAGAAACTGCTGTTGGCCTTGTTTGTTCAGTATCATGATAGTAATGAAAATATATTTTGAGAATATTGCACTTTCTTGTAGTACTTGAAAGTTGAAGTGGCCTTGCTATGAGATGACAATACCAGCAAAGAGTCTTCAGACAATATCCTGCATGCATGGAAAACAGAGGAATGCTCCTAAACTCAATCCCAAACAGTAAACACACACTCCAAATGACTACAGTACAGCTAAGCAGACAGTACATCACTCCAGCTAGGTTGCACCAATTCCTTATCCATATCCCAATATTCCTGACACATGCAATAAATGTAATAACCAGAAGGGGCCACTGTTTCATGGTATATAGGAGTGCCCACAGTGTCTGACAGGCGGATCTGAGCAGTCAGATTATTGGTATAGATGTATTCTGAATATTTACCTCAGTCACTTCAAACAAGGTCCCTGCTTAATGGCTGTGTCTCGAAAGCTAAACGGTGTATTGCTCTTGAGAGAAACCAACCAGTTCCTGCATGCATGATCCCAGGGAGTATGGTCAGTCTAACGATATTTCCTGGGGTTGTGCGGTGTATGGGACACAGGACATGCTGCTTTGCCAAAACGCCTAATGATCCTGAGGTCCACTACTGATGATGTGTCCCAAAATTCTCTGACCTGGATGAAGACTGTTCCATCAAAACCTAACTACGTAGTCTGCCTATTCTCCTTTTGCTTTTCTTTTTTTCTTCTGCTCCTCCTTTAGAGTGGGTGAGGACAAAGTAGGAAGAACCCTGAGTGACATGCCATGGCCAGTGCCTTGCCGTGGGCTCTCTACTCCAAACTGTGTAAGTTGTCGGACTGCATGGGGAGAGACTACAAAATGATGGATGGAATGATGAACTGATCTAACTGCTAGTAGGGCTGTTTTCTTTTCTTTTTGTTTGTTTGCTTTCTCCTCTCTTAGTTGTGTAATTGTTCAAAATATGTTTGTTTGTCAATTCATCTTATTGTCTCTTCAAGAAGGATAGTTGATTGTTGAGTCTCATTCCATTCCCAGGGCGTCAAATACAGACACTTTGGGACCCTAGAAATAAGACTCAACAATGGACTGTCCTGAAGCCACCAACCCAAAGTGTCTCTATCTTTCTTGGCTCTGATTGGTTGTTTCAGTCCAGGCCCAGTGGATTCTTGCAAACACCATTAGAAGCACTAGGAGGATCCAGATGAACCTGATTTTTTTTTTTTTTTTTTTACAATTATCTGTCTCATGTTCTACTGTCAGGATATAGTGAAAGTTTCAGCAAATATGACAAAAAGTTACCCACTGCATCTTACCTACCCTGTCACCCACGTTTCCAGAAAGACTGTACTATAAAAGGCATCTAGTTAATTCTTATCAATGGGAAAGTTGGTGTCGCGAGTGGTGGGACTCCAAATACAGCTGTGAGGGGTTAAGGGTTAAAGTCCATGCCAAAAACCAAAGGACCAATGCATATGAGTATGAGTATGATCAGTGGGTGACTGTTTGCACCTCTTGCAAATATCACTTGTATCTGAGTACATTTTTGCCAACACATATTTATCCAGAAACAGCCCTATAGGAACTGTGGTTTGGTAAAATGTTTATTTGCAGGCCTGGATAAGAGATAAATTATTTATTATTAAAGATGGAAATCTTCACATTGGATTTGTGGTTAATACTTAACAGAATTTACTGTAATGAACAAAGCATGCATAGCACATTATGGCCACAGGGGGCACTCCACTCCTACAAATCTTGCAACATGACACCCTGACTCTGACATTCAGTTCCACCTCACAGTTTACCATTCATCTAGAAAAGTATACAGAGCTAGATGATCACATATATTTAATAGGGTACAACAATGAAATCACAATAATCATTGAATCCAAAGCTTTAACATACAGCAAACAGCACAAACACACAAAGTGCAAGGTTTCAAACATTTTCAAAGAATACATTGTTAAATAAAATCTCCAAAGAAACAGAGATCCTGATGTGAAAGTTATGAGCTTGTGGCTAAAACAGTAAAAGCTTGTGTCTACACAAAATCAAAAATATCATACAAAATAGATTTCTTTGTATCACACAAAGAGAAGAGATGGACCAGTTATGTTCTCCAAAAACAAATGAATTTCAAAATTCTGTTTTAAGAGTTATCTATTAGAGCCTGGCCGATACAGGAGACTGATTCTGATATTGATGCTTGAGAATTTAAAGCGGCACTAATATATATTATTATATTAACAATAGATCAGATAACTAAATGTAATGTGAACTGTGTCACAGTGATGAACCTACAGACAATCACCCAACTCTGAAGTTCCCCTCAGCTCTATACTGAGCTTTCTAGTGTCTTTCAGCTCATTGTTTTGGTTTTCAGTCTCAGATTTCAGTAGGAAGCTGGTTTCAGAGAAAAATAATTCAAATATAAATATTAATAGACTCATAAATATTGCTTTTTATTGTTTGTTTTTTACATTTTTTTAAGGATACACTACCACTTAAAAGTTTGGGATCATCTGAGAGGACTACGCTATATTTGTGAATGGTCGTTCATGCTTTTAGTTGTAGAAAGTCCTCTTTACAAATATTTTGTATGAAGGGTTTGCAAAAACAATGAACAAGTAAAAAAATAAAAAGTTCAACCAGACTGACAACTGAAAGGGCAGAAAGAGACAGAGACCCTCTGAGCAACAGTCCAATAAGAACATAAGCAATTAGCAGTCAAGAAACTGGAAGCTTAGCATCTGAATCTGTGCACATTTAAATAGGAACAGGTTCCTGTTTCAGTGTCAAGTGCATGTCATGTTGGTTTAGTAAAGCTATTCTTTCAACTACAAAAAATACACAGACCACTTTGGTCTAGGGATAGCACTGTCGATTATCAGCTAAACTCACTATAGACTGACAGATCAGTTTAAACCTGTTCAATCTGATCACTGAGGAGACTGCAGAGGGCCCAAAGAAAAAGCCTGTTGTGGTTAATAATGATCTAAGCTGAGTTCAGACAAACAAATTAAGAATTGAAGGTTACTACAGTACTCTCACCTGTGATACAGCAGCTGTGGGGACAATGACTAAATGGAAGTCTGAATCATTTAATCATTCTTCTTCCAAAACTATTTCAAATGTAAATAATACATTTGGTGTCTGAATTATAATCCATTATTGAAGGAAGAAAAACGCCAATATAACAGGTGACCCCAAACTTTGAGAGATAGTGTATGTGCTGACGCATTGTGTAAAAATAAACTTCTCAGTGCTCTCTGGTGGACAAAGCACAAACACGTTTCTCTACTTACATTTGTTCTTCCTCATAAACCAACATTCTGTATATATCTGGGGAAATGGCACATGGCTGATAATGTCAGCCATGCTGGTGTATCAGGCTCTAGTTGTTGGGTTGTTAAACAGACCTACATAATATGCATTTTATCTGGTGTGTTCTTTCCCTGCTGGCTACACTTCCTCGCTGCCAGGCGTATGACAAGACCTGGAGGGAGAGGACTCTTCAAAAACGTCATCCTCCATGCCTTCTTCTATGGGCTTCATCTTTGCGGAAGTCTTGGTGCCAGGTGATTTTTCTAAAAACAAGACAAAAAAATTAAATCAATTATGTGTTTTTAAAGGCCAGATTAAATTACAAATGCCTTTTTAACCCTTTACAATTACATCCCTAGTCATATTGTACACAGAGCTGCCAACTCTCACGCTTTCGCCGTGTGACACACGGTTTTGCCTGTTTTCACACGCACTCACGCCACACATCCAATTTCTCACACAAAAAAAATCCGATCTTGGGCCGAGACTCGTTCGTTCCTTTTTAAACTCTCCGATGGTAGATGGCGCTGATGAGCGCCACTGAACCCTGTGCGCTGCACCCATATATGCTGCACCCCGTTCGATATATACAGTCTATGGCACCCCGAAGTTAGCGACAGAAGAAGAGATACCGAGAAAGACAGCGGGAGAAACTACCTCGAGAAGTCTGATGAGAATCTGAGCTGAGAGTATGCAACAATGAAATGTCGTCCAATTGAGTACTCACTCTCTTAAACTTTAAATCTTGAAATAAATAATTTGTTTGTGCGTGTGAGCATGATTTAGTGTGGTGAAAGCTGTCATAACAAGCAGCAGGAGACCCATTTTTGGCTGAATATAAATCATGAAGTGCTCTTAAGAATACAATTATTCACAACATAGGTTAGGTTTCAGTTATCAACCTACAGGTACCTAGGTCAAATCTTAAACACTGGTCTATGAATAAGGCTTTATTGTGATACAGGCAGTCATTTAGGCACAATAATAGTTTTCTGGTTGATGTTCAGCTCAAGTGTAGAAGGCCCTACAAGTCATGATGCCGGACATGACTCAGAATAAGTTCAGGTATTACACATCTTTAGCAGACCACCCAAAAATCCACTAGAATGCAGGAAATCACATCTACTTAATCCAAAATTTCCTGGACCTTCAGCTATGTCTGCTTCTCAGAATGTAACCAATATTGTCCATCTCCAGTAGGCTGCTCCTATCAGCGGCTTTGGGCCTTCCCACAAACCACCAGAATGCAGGGTACAACATGGGTACAACATCAAATGAATTCCAATCCTCTGATATCTGAGCCACCAACTTGTGTGGCTGCGGCGCGGTATAATTTTGGTCACCCCTGACAAAATCTCACTCCAAGGTTTTTTGAAAAGTTGGCAGGTATGTTGTACACCTGTTTGCTAACTGCTGCTTACAGTAATTTTAGATGCCATTAGCTAGTTAGCTTGTGCAGCTAACATTAGCTGACTCAGCCCCGAGGTGCCAGGAGCCAATACCAACAAAAAAAACCAAAAACAACTCAGTATTGTATTCCCTGTTGTCAAACTGTCCGTCGGCATCAAATGCTGTATTCTGTCCCCGTCTGGCTGTGCTGTTCACTGGGAACTCCCAGTGAGGAAGAGTCAGCTAATAGGACCGCTATAGCTGCTGGATGGGGGGACAAGGAAGTAGCTAACTGCTGCTTAAGGTAATGTTAGATGTCAAAGCTAACATTGCCTGACTCAGCCCGAAGGAGCCAGGAACCACCTTGGTTGACTCAAAACTGAAGCTGTGTGTTTGAGGAAACTTCCACATCAACCAACCATGATGACCTTGTTTTATCATGCTTTTACTGAATCAGATGTATCTTCTGAACCCAGAATCCCTGTATAGCAGACAGGTACAGCAGATAACCAGCTCCATGTTAAATGAGGACTCCCACTCTTTGCACAGTGAATTTCAGCTTCTTCTTTCTGGACAGAGGTTTATAGTCCCAACATGTAGAACAAAGCGGTACTACTGTAAGTCCCTCCCTAGCTGCCTGTTTTTACAGGAAATACGGAACTCGCTCTCTGATTTCTGTTTTATGTGGACTTTAATTTATAAATGGAGTTTTGCTCAGGTGCAACCAGGGATGAAAATAATACATCATCCTGGCTCAACAACCAGCAGAAGTGGCCACGTGTCACAACCTTCATCCATATAGCAAACAATTCACACTAGGGGAGGTTATTATCAAATGTGCGTCCGTAAACCCCTTAGACCCCACACAAGATGAGTGGATGAACAGATACTGTGAAACCAGAAAAAGCCCTGTCAATGCGTCTCCATTACCAACGACCGCTGATGCAGTACAGCTCTAAGAGCCCTCCTGCAGAATAGAGATAGAGCTGCTCTTCTGGACTAAAAGCATTTTGAAGAGCAAACACCCCACTACAGGGGCTTTTAGTCTGTATCCAGGCTACGGCAGATACAAATATTTGGTTTTACAGAGTGTCTCCTCCTAATGCCTGTGATGCTTTTACTCTGTTTTGGAGAATATGAATGAATGATGTTACTTGGGTTCAACAAATATGGGTTGCTGAAGGACAAAGTGGATATTAGATAAAAGCTGCAAGGGCAAATAGTCTGTGCTGATGTGGAATTTAAGTATTTTGCGATTCAGTTTTTTCATGAAGCTTCTTCAGCCAGCTTTTACAACAAGAGATACTAATTCCCTGTACTGCAACTGAAGATAGTCCTCACTGACTGATCATGTTTTGAAATATCCCGTAATATTAGTAGTATCCCATAATGCAACTAAATAGGGTCCTCCCTGCCTGGTAAATGTCCATGTTTTTCAAAATTCACTACTCCAGTTTGAAACACAGCCATTCTGGTATAAATGTGTCATCTCTAAGCTGAGATAACCTGATGACATCATCAGGGTTATTTTCTCAGACAAAGCTCCTGTTGTCACAGCCTTTGAAATAAATAGTTAATAAACTATTCCTCCCATCATATCTGAGGTGGACAATGTTGCTGGATATCATTTTGTGCTTTGCTAACTGACCAAAGGAAACAGATCGTTGGAATCGTTGGTCAGGTAGAACACTGAAGCTGTTCACTGGCACCTCATCGATCACTACTAATACGCAAAGACTCCCTTATCTGTATATGTTCATCCAACTAAATTATCTGCATTTGTATCATCAACATATAAAAGATCGATGATGCGTCTCCACTTCCTCCCACTGTACAACAATGAAATCAAAATATCCAGAGTATGGCCGCTGCCCTCTTTTTCGCCATTCAGTCAACTGAAAGTTGTAAATATAACCCTGACAATGATATGGGTTGATCAGATATATTATATTTAGTAAACTATATACATAATTGAGCCTAAGAGCAATGTTACTGATCACAAGAGAACTATTCACAGAAGTTTTCTTTATAAAGCGCTTATAAATAAAATGTATTATTATTATTATTATTATAAAGGTTGCTATATTTACGAGTACGGATATTGACACATTTTACTGTGATGATACTTGTGAAAATGTACATTATCAGTACCGGATAGTCTCTCAACCCCGCTGATCACCACTGTATGTCACGTAAGTGATGAAAGACAGCAAGCTCTGTTGTAAATCGCTCGTTTCCATCGCTTGTTTCCATCCACGACCATTATGTATGAGTTGGTTCATCAAGATAAGCACTAGGTGGCGCCAATTCTCCAGTCAGAAAAGCAGAAGAAGAGGATGCAACAATATGATGAAATCAAAAGAGCGACAGACGACGCTCAAACAGTGAAAAGCATTGCAGAAAACAGGATGGAAATATGACATTAATGTTTGCTTGATGTATTAATGTGAGTAAGGTTACATCAGACCTGTATGGAGCCACCATGGATGTATTATAGAACCATGAAAGTAAACCTGTTTATTTTTCAGATTTTGCCGTTCTTTCATGGAAACAGGGATAATGATACTGGCTGAAACTTTCAACCAGACAAGACAGAGAAACTGCTGTACAGCCTGCTGTTCAGCTAATTAAGAGGCCAAATAAAACATCTAACCGATGGATCAGTGTAACTACTATAAATGAAGGAATGATATCAGATGTTAAAAAGATCAAGCAGGTTAGGGGGGCATTTAGACTTTTAGAAGAGGCAGAATATGGAGCTGTGGAGGTTAAATCTTCTAGAACCGGTGTGGAGAAGTCATGATTTGGTTACAGAATGAATTGAAAGTAGAATCAGGACAGTCAGTTTTGGGTTGGGGTAGGTAGTGCTGGTAGGGGTGAAATAAAAGAGGTGGTCTTACAGCCCTTTCAGGGAATGGCTCAATCTGAGGGAGTAGTCACAGCTGGAGGAGGGACAGGAGGAGAATGTCAGAAAAAGTTTTAGAAAAGCATGCAGACTGTCAGGAAACAGGCCTACTTCCACAGATGTGTGGAGAAAGCGAAAAGCTACAGAACATTAAAGTAACAATGGTGTCTCTTCCATCGAGGCATGGTTTTATTTCTTTTTTTAGAAAAACATTATTTAGAAATTGGCTTCAAGCTATGCATTTCCGTCCAACCACAGTAGTTCGGACCAATCAGTGTCAAATGAGGCACTATGGGTGTTGTTTAATGCTAGGTGTGTGTCAGACGTAACTTGGCGGCTGCTAAAGAGGTTAGTGTAGATGCTGCTAGCATAAGTTCTAGCCGAACTGGAGAGTATTTCTTATTGAAAGAAGAGCAAAGAACGACACTGAAGGTATTCTCCATGGAAAAGAGTTTTCTCTCTTCTCGCAACTGGCTTTGCTAATACTACGTTATATGGTTCGTTGATCTGATTGGTTGAAGTTCATGGTTCATCTAATCACTTGCCAAGTATTCTTTGAAAGTGCCTGCCCTTTCCAACGTTTCCAACAATAACTTTGCCGATGGTTCTGTGGTGTTTTATGGGTAAATATATTGAACATTTGAGGTAATAGGCCACATTTATGGTATACCATCAGAAAAATGTTATCCAATGCAATAAGCTCCCATAGACAGGTCCCCTGCTGGAAGGCCCCCATGCTTACAGTGTCCTGGATACACATTAAAACATCTCGCTGGGTGATAGTGTGACTTACGGAGCGATGATCCAGCGGACCCTCCTCGTAGGATCTGGTTAAGGACGTCATCAGTGTCACTGGTGCTCGCCATGCTGTTCCTCATCTGCATCATAGACAGTTGAGAGCACAGGCTGGGCTGACGGTCCATCTTCTTCACAGCCTGAGACACATCCACATCATCATCCACACCAGCAGAGCAATAAACAAACAATAAACAATAAACACAGTTGTGGCTGTCACACGGCATGATGTTGATGCTTTTGAGCTGGACCCACCTTGTCACTGAGCGTGGGGTCATTCAGAGAGTACAGTTTGTTGGTAATGTCTTTGCCAATGAGGTACCTGAACACCTCATTGAGGAAAGTGTCTGACTCCAGGAAGTAGGTCAGCCTCTCTCGAGACCAACACAGGAACTTACAGTTCTCCTCTGCCATGATGGTCACCTGTCAATCAGAAACAACAACATATTTTGGGAAATTAGGATCTATCCAGGAAACAGGGAAATTATTTTGCTTGGATTTTTATTTATTTAACCTGTAGGGACTTTTAATCCTTGAGGCAATTAAGCAATGGTGGCGCAAATGGAGTTTGTTCATGTCTTTTGTCTGATCTTATTACCTGGAACTTCTCTCCTCTGTGCATCTCAGTGGACCTGAACTCTGGAGAGTCAATGAATGAGTTGGTGTAGATGTTGTGTAGGAAGTGGCCTCGGTATGAAACCTTCATCCTGTCACAGAGAAACTTCAGTGTCAAAACCCTTGAAATGATTCATCTTGGTAATTTCTTCTGAGAGATTTTAAGCCTTAAATCCCAAATTACTCTCAGAATCTCTCAAAACTGTCTAAAAACTTCTAAATTTACTATCCCAATTACTCCAAAAGTCCCAAGTTTATCAGAAAATGATTCCATTGCATCAGGTATCTGGTCATATTATAAACCTACATTAACACTCACATAATAAACACTCACAGCTGATACATGTTCCACAATAGGAAACAATCACTGAGACATATCTGTCACATAAAGGGTGGAGGAAGAGAACAGAGCTGCATCCAAACGCAAACATACTTTCCTTTGAGGAGAATGCTGAGGCGTTCGTCCACAGAGGTCTTGTCCTCTGCGGCATAAGCCTGGCCTTTCTTCAGGGTCTGGATGGTACAGAACTGTCCCGTGAGCCTCTGAAACAGAGCCTCCCGCACGTGGAGGGGCTCAAACATCCGCTTGTACACCGAACGCAGCTCCCTGTCGATCTTAATCTGAGAGAGCAGAGCCACAGCCTGAACTCATCCTTCCAATAATACCACATGAAAAACAGCCTTGAATAATGCTGCTGTGGGCTGTGTGGTAACACATTCAAAGAGTTGGTGAATCGGCAAGCTGAGGGGGACAGGTCTCCTGTCTCGTTATGAAAAGTCTTGGTCTGATTCTGTCAGCTCACCGGTGGTCCCTTACTTACACCAAATCCCATGGATTTTATCTGCATCTCATTACAATAAAGCAATAGGGATAAGGATATGCTGCTTCCTACCGGAAACAGCCATAAAAAACTCAGCACTGAGCCTGAGCATGAATAAACATACTGTTCCCCAAACGCCTGGGGCCATATTTCTATGTGGTGAAACACTCGAATGGCCTGAATTCAAAGCGATTGTTGGGATGTGAATGACAATATACTGGTGTAGAACTCACCGGCCTGCGCTTGTACAGGAGAAAGAACAAGTGCATGAAGTTGACCACCAGAAACACCACATTCCAAACCATCACATCCAGGTTGCACCTATACAGAGTCGCCCACACGATGAAAAGACCACATCCTGGCAGGGTGAAAGACATGGAGACAATGTCTACCCACTTGACTCAAAGTCAGATTTCACAGTTTGATATCTCAGTCTAGTTTAAAGGTTATATGTATGAGAATTAAAACATTAATAAAGCAGCAAGCAACTATTCTCTATGATAAGATATAGTGGAGTCATGGTGTCACACTCCCTCTGCCTGTGCTGTGTCGCAGCCTCTCTGTGGATTGTTTCGATAGCTGGTCTACTCTGTGTGCAGCTGAGTAGAGCGACTGAAACTGCTGTTTTTATCATCTACATCATACACATACATGCATGAATCAAGGATTTATTTTTATTTCAGTTGGTGACAGTTGGAACAGTGAAAAGACTAGAGAACAAAGAGAAAATGTGTTGATGACTTTTATCTTGTTTCTGTTACAAAGTTGCGTTGATATTCAAGATAAGATTATTGTTGTTTCTATGGAGTCTGGTGGCGAGCGATAGTGATATTACAGCTGTTTCGGATTAAAGGGGATTGTTTTCTTAATCAAACAATCAATCGGAGCCCGTCAGTGGCAAAAACTTTTAGGGGACGTACTTTGACGGTGCAATTGTTCCCAAGGATCAGTTAATGTTGTCTGTTAAGCAGCCTGTTTCACCACTATTTTCTCATCTAACTCTGTGAATTAAGAATTTATTTTTTATTTTAACCAATTAAAGACTAACAGGACAGTTGGACAGTTTTGTTGACTTTTATTTAGATTCTGTCCAGTTTGTCCAAGAGTGTTTTATGATTATCTGCTAGGTAAAATGACTGGTTTTGTTAGTGGAGTCTGGTCGGTTGTAGTGTCCACTGTTTTGGACTGAGATGTTGGTTCTCTGTGCATCAGAATAAAATAAAATCATCAAAATTCAGAAAATTAAAATTGTTTCACGATATTACAGTGATGACAATCCCTTGGCTTTTTATCTGGTACTCTTTGGTTTAGCGTGAGGCCTGAGAGAAGTGTAGTGCCTGATGCACAAAATTTTTTTAACATTGCTGATGACCCTACTAACTTGTTTTTGAGTCAATTATGATGCCTAATAATATCTAACATGTTAAATATACTAATATAGTTATGTGTTATTAATATAATTATGACCCATCTAGTCTTTGATAATAAAATAGCCAAACTGTGTTTAAAGTCACCTTATAAGATGAACTACTGTAGCTCTGTTAGTTAACTCTTCCTCTTTCCTCTGTTTCTTTTTCTCTGTAAACCCCTCTGAGACTAGCATGTCCCAGTAGGGGAATATAAATAAATTAACTGTCAGAATTACAACCACATTACCCATAAATCCTCCTACTTCCGTGCCCCACTTTCCCTCCAAGCAGAAGATAAACATGTTGGAAGTGCTTTTTCCATCCGCCATTCTCTCCTTCCTTTATCTGTCATTGGAGCCTTTTAAGGCCTCGGCTTAAGAGCCTCCCTCTTTGTGCAGGACAGGGTTTTAAAAAATCCAGATGTTTCCATTGTTAAGTAAACTAAAGCAAATCCTCAATATGCTCGTGGGAGTAATTTACAGATAAACTTCTGATTAGAGTAAAGATCTGCTGTGATGAACATTGTACTTTCCAATATTCCCATCAGCCACAGTATTATCAGCACAGGAATGCCATCAGTAGGGGGCCGCTGTGTACAGACCTGTCATCAGGAGGAGACGCAGCAGGATCATGTGCAGGCCCAGCGTGGTGGGGACGACCAGGCCCAGCAGCAGGGACAGGTTCCCCAGGTGGAAGAGGAGGTGGTGGGCCTGCTCCCACTCCTGGCACGAGGTGGCATTGAGCTCCGCGGGCGGGACTCCCGGAGGGACCGAGGGGAAGGAGGGCAGCGCGGTGAAGAGGAGGGGGGGCAGCACTGGGGTAGAGGACATCCTGCAGCAGGGTCACCTTGAAGACTAGGACGAGGTTGGAGAACATGTGAGTGGAGGATGATGCATGACTCCGGGTTTATAGGGAACATACTGCTCACAGTCTGCTAATTTTTCTTTATTTACTTATTTTGAAGGGAAATGGTGTATGTTTATTGATTATGTCTTTGTTTTACTTGTTTTCTGTTTTATGTGATTTAAAAGGACCAGTGTGTGAGACTTAGTGGCATCCAATGGTGTAGTTGCAGATTGCAAGGAGAAACTACGGTGGCAGGGAAACGAGCAAAAATCACTTGTTGTGTCTCTGCGCATGGCTATTTGGCCACAACACGATAGTCATGTGCAAAGTGGGGCAATGTCATCACAGTGACAGCGGTTTGGCTGTTTACACAGTGACCGTAACAGTGAGCATTTTCAGGCCCCCAAAACAGCGTTGCCGTGTCAATGAGAGGCCAAACCATGACAATCATTCACCGTTTTGTGCAAAAATTGTTCACTCTCCTTTTAGCTCTGGTTTAGTTTCCATCAACTCCTGAGAGAACTCTCTGGCTCTTTAAAGGGCCAGATGATGATGAGTTTGTGAAAATTAGAATGAGGATGCAAAAACGATCATTCCCACTAATCATGAATCATACTAACGCCTTATGATTTTTTTAACATATTGTGCGGCCCTAGCAGGAGGCGTATAGGAGAAACTATGGTGGCTGCGAAACTCTTATTTAGACCCAGTGTTTGGTTTGTCCGTTCTGGGATACTGTAGAAACGTGGCGGTTCAACATGGTGGACTCAAGAGGACCGCTCTGTAGATAAAAATGGCTCATTCTAAGGTAACAAAAACACAATGATTCTGATTATTTTCAAGTGAAGGTTTAAAGCTGCATTAATTGGTGCATAAACTTGGAGACAGCAAAACAAACTAGTAAACAGTTCCACATCCAGCAGCAGGAGCAACATGAGGAATGAGTCTGTGTCAACAGTTACTCTCCTTTTAGCTCTGCTTTAAAAATATCTGTCTGTTTGTGACTGATTGGTCCACATTTCTACTGCGTTTAGGCTGCCTCCCAATCCTCCCATTATCTCAACCTGAAAGTGGTTCAGATTATTCCAAGATGGTTACCCACTAGCCTCTGTGTCCCACCATACTGTATAAATAACTACACTCTTTATTGTGTTGTATATTTGTAGAGGTTTACTTATTAGTAGGGAAGTAAAAGCCGAAACAAAGAGTATAGCTTTATTTTATTTAGCTGATTAGATTCCATATTTTAATCTGGCTTTTGGCAGTTTGGAACAAAGGTATCAAATAGAGATACAGAAAGAAGCCGGTTGCCTGCTGCCCCTTGAAGCTTTTTTTCCTACCTTTGTAGTTGCCATATAAAAGATATTGATCACTGCAGCTTTAGATACAACTGCTGTGGTAAAAGTACACAAGAAACAACTGACGGCCAAATAATCCTTAATGTCTCTGTCTATGGAAATATTGACATTTGCAATAAAAGGAAACAGTGTATCTCCGGACAACATATTTCCTTTTTCCTGTTTATTCATTGTGTTTCTTTTCTTTATCTTTTAATTTGTTATCTTGAATTTTTCATGGTTAAACAATTTTAATATCATATTTTCATCCAATTTCTACCTGAATCTGTTTTGTGTCTGCAGATACACTCTAAAAAGTAATTCAATGGACCTATTGTCACCATTTAAATAAATGCATGGTTGCAGGATAAAACCTCTAATTGGTTGATTTAGATAAACCTTTTAAGAGTTGTGTTGACATACATAATGAACAACTAGTTGGAACAAGTTCATTAAAGTAGTAGCCTGATCAACCTAAAGACTGAGTTTATGCAACCAGTTATCAGGTCGGTGGTAATTCAAATTCCCTTTGATTGTAGAGGAAAAGCTAATTCCCCCCAACTCAATGTAGTACATTTGTTGAACATAATTTCATTAGAAGCTGCCATAACTCAAAAAGAGTGATCGATAACTGTTATTTATTTGTTGAGCCAAAGCATTTGTGTGTACAAAAACTGAACATAGAATATTAATGAATGAAATATTCCTGTAACAGCAGGAGCAGGAAGTGTCACAGAACATCCTGCATCTATAAATCTCTGGCTGTACACAATAATATTCACATATTAAATCTAGAAATAAACAACATGTTCTTCCTGTGGCAGTGTCAGCGGGGTTCTCTCTCAGGCTGATGTTCTCCAGCACTGGGACTCTAATGTAAAAATAGATGTGTGGACGCACATGCAGCCTCCTCACAAAGGAATTTCTCCCAGCTGCAACTTTCTAACTGCTCGTCAAAGTACCGAGAGGAGAAAGCGGCTCGTTACTTACCGATTGAGCGGCGACGGAGGGCGAGTGTGAGCGCGGAGGAGAACGACTGGGTTCTGTTAGAGACCGGACACACTGCTGGGGACTCGCGGGCTGGACCCTCGGATGGGGGGCTGCACAGTGTGCGTCGCACATTCCACACAGCTGACAGGGACAGACTAAAATGGGCAAGAAGGCGAGAGCGCCGCAGCTGCAGTGACTGAGAGCTCCGACAGGGGGAGACAGAGCACACATAACCCCGTTAATAAATCCACTGACAATTACACGAATCATCCGCCACTGGCACTCATATGGAGGACAAACACACACACACACACACACAAGATATAGAAATACATAAACACATGTGGAAATACGTAAATGTAGAAAGAAAGAAATACATGTAGAAAGAAATAAATCAGTGTAACAATGTACAAACCTCTTCCCTTCAAATACTTATAAATTGACAGTATATTATATCCTTCATCTAAATGTACTGACTGCTCTCATATTTGTGTCAAAGAAAGAAAGAGATGCAGGTTTTGAAGGATATAGCAGCATTAAACCTTTCGGAGTTAATGGACCTACTTTCATTTCGTTAATATGGCGGTACCTTAACAGAGGAATGCACACACTGACTCAGTTGTTGGTTATCTAATCACATTTATTGACCTCAAACAGAACCTATATGAGAGCTATTGGAAACAAAAATAACATCACAATCATTTGAAATATTGCTTTGTATTTAAAATCCAGTCTATTTTAATATGCATGTATATACTGTATATAGATCACTTTACATTATTTTGAGAAAATAAACTTAACTCAAGACCGTGAGCCGTCTCCATGACAACAGAGCAAACTCCCTCATCAATGAAGTGAAACTCCCATCATCAAGAATCAACCTTCAGTCAGTTTGTGTATAATCTACAGAAGCCTGTATGGGATTGTTTACACTGTTGTCAGGGGGAAGACACAGGACACAAAACTGACAACTTGTAAAATAAAGAATCATTTATTTCTACAGTACAATATAGACACAGTCAGCCTATGTATTTACATTAGCACAATGTTACATTAACAACAGGCACTGATCTAACCATCAATATAACACACTGAATACAGTTAGGACATCTGCAGCCATCTCTTTATGTCACTTCATACATTCATAATGTACAGCTCGCACACACACACACACACTCTCCTGTTATATCCTACGGTTCTGTGCACAATGATTTCAATCAACAGTCCAATCAGGAGGCCCCCAGGGTGACTGTGTGATTGGTTGTGGAAGATTACAGAGGTAGAAAAGTAGACAAAATGGCAAGAAGTGTGTGCTGAGTGTCTAATGTTCTGCTTGAAAGCACACAGTGGAATCAACACATGAACCTAGCCCAGAAGGTGCTCAGACAGTGTGTGAGTGTCCGGTAAGGACAGAAAATCCATGTTTCACTTTTACACAAAGAGGCAACAGAGAAGAGCTGTAAACATCCGTGACAATTCCAGACATTCCCAAACGCTGGGAGATCTTGAAGCACCAGCAGCTAGATAGGATTTTACTACAGATACAGCACACAAGCTTGTCTAATACACAGAGATTTGTAGATGGGTACAGCCATGATAATGAGACACCAGATTATTCACCAAAGTACCAGATTAATGGAAGAGTTCAATCTGTCTGTCTGACAGTGAGATATTTCTTGGCTAATAGCTGGTCACAGTGACTGTGCACCATCAGTGTATTAAGAGAAGTGGAAACCACGTTCCAACTAGGCATGGGACAATATAAAAAATGGACCCAATATCCTGGCCAAAATAATTTCAATATGATGAAATTATCCAAATAATCCTCAAAATATGCTTACAAATATTAAAACAGCACTAAAACATACTGGAATCACTGGATACGTCGTCTCCCTGTCGTTCTTTAGTCTGGAATTTCTTTTGTGGGGATACAACAGGCCGGCCTTCAGCCATGGTGACAGGTTTAGGGTTTTAAAATGACTGGACTGATGTGGCTTCAAAATAAAGCAGGAAATCGATATAGGACAGTACGTTAGCGATCTAGACAGCTTTTTTAAATCACTCGTCAGGATGTTCACAATTATCCTGACAATGAAAATTCAGCACAATAACATATCATGTCTTTTATTGTGGTATGTGATATCATACCATCTCTTGTTCCAAGATGGCATCCCTTTCATTTTGAAAAGATAAATGACCATTGGAGTCCTATCTAGCTGAACCTGAGCACTTCCTCTGCTGTTGGCTCCCCACACACACTAATGACATGAAAATAATTTGCACTTCGAGGAGTTTTAAGTTTTACAGGCTGAATCTGATTGGAGGAGTCATTTCAGACCAAATGTTTTACAGCTCTTCCTTCTGTAGTAGTGGAGTGTCTGGTTCCCCCAGTGAGTGTCCCACGCCCCACAACAGTCCCAACCTTTTTCTATCATTTAGTAAACTGACAACCCCTGACTAAGGCATATTTTATGGGTATTTCATATTATATTCAAACTGTACAGTGAACCTAAACAGTGAACTCAGTAACACTGAAGTATACTGACAGTAACTCTGAGCAGATTATTTCCTGTTTAAGGAACTTTTTATACAATTCTCTGCCTGTATTGTGTATTTACGTTACTCATTCTTAACCATACACACTCAATAGCCTTCTTTTATGATTTATTTTTTTTTTTTTGTCCCTGATGCTTGGCCATACTGAGTACTATATACTGAGTGTGGCCCTGACCCCAAAATGGCCTCCTAGCTGATCACTGTTACTGGAGTCTTGTTATCAGTTATATACAGAGACCAACACATCTGCACAGAAATACTGAGTGGTTGGATAAACACTAATTCCCCGTAAAATCACACATTTACTTGTATTTTGGCCTTGTATCTAGGCATAAAGTAGATAAAGATATATATCAGACTATGAAAGATTTATAAACAAACCCCTCAGTAGAAACCTTTAAAGATACGTATTGTAAAATGACCTACATTTCACAAGACACTACAAGTGAATAAGGTCAAATTTGTAACTAATACATATCACCATGAAGACAACTAAATTTAGACAATTATTTTTTGTATTTAAAGTTTTATATAATTGTTGGTTTTAATATGCAATTGAGGCTTTATCTAATGCAAACTTTAGGTGAAATCTACAGATGCATGAGGTACACATAGAACCACACGTTGCCCCACCTATCTGAAAGCCATTCCTACCCCTGTGTGTGTGTGTGTGTGTGTGTGTGTGTGTGTGTGTGTGTGTGTGTGTGTGTGTGTGTGTGTGTGTGTGTGTGTGTGTGTGTGTGTGTGTGTGTGTGTGTCTGCGCGCGCTCAGGCAGTCCTTCCACCCTGCACTGGCACTTGCAGGAATACATCTGCTTTTTCTAATTCGGTCCCTGGCATGTGACAGTAACTCGGTAAGCGGAGATCGTAGCGGTGCCCGCAGCTGTCGAAGGCCTTGTCATTAAGGGAGTACAGCTTCTCTGCAATGTCGTTGCGCACAACCAGGGCAAAGATCTTGGCTATGTAGCGGTGCTTAGCGAAGAGCAGGTAGAGTTTCTTCCTCCTCCACGCCACGTATCGGCAGGGGTTATCAGCACGCAGGGTCACCTGTGGAGAATAACACAGAAGGCATTCGTGTGTGTCAGTTAAAGGGTATTTACAGTTTGTTACAACTTGGATATAATCTGGTTGTTTTTGCCCTAACAAAGTCGTTGTCATTGTGTTGAGATCTGGAAACAGATGGACAAAACTATGAGGACGCAAAAAGTAATAAAATTATACTTGAAACAGGCCAGATGTATGGAAGCCCATTTCTGCCAATTATAATGAGAAACTTATAATAATATAAAATAATAGTAATATAATATTTTGACTATTATCACAAAGTCATTATTTAGAGATGACTTACAAAATATTTTTTCCTGTCACATTATTCTAGATTTTCATATTGTCATCAAATCCTATAAAATCCTGACCTCTCTACCCTGTCTGTGACTCTCAGCTCCAAACCCGCTGCTTCCTACTGAACATGTACATTTTTAAACAGTTCACAAAAATATAGTTTCCTGAGAATATCTCAATCGAGGAGTGGGACAGGGCGTGTACCAAAGCACAATTACAAACAGTGAACACACGTTTAAGATTTCTGCAGTACAACTGGTTGATGCGTTCTTATATAACTCCAGTTAAACTTAATAAATTCAACAGTGACATACCGGATGTTTGTATAAAATGTGATAAGGAAAAGGGCTCTCAAATAAAGAAATTCTGGGAAGAAGTGATAAATTTACAGTTGGAACCAAAACTTTTTCTATTGGGCATTTATCCAGCTAAGTGTAACATAAGAAAGAAGCCTAGAATATTTCTAGATACAGGCCTGTTGTTGGCAAAAAGAGTCATTGCAATTGCTTGGAAAGAGGTAGAAAGACCAAGGATAGGTAAATGGCTTTCAGAACTAACAACGACTCTACCCTTAGAAAAGATTATGTATGCAATCAGGGGTAAGCAACCAATTTTTGATAACATCTGGGGCCCCTTTAGAAACTTTCTTGCAAACAAAGACTTGTCTCATTTAGTGGAACCAGCTGGGGAGGACCCATAACTGGCCCTCTGCAGTTCCTTCGGGAAACGATTACAGTCTGGTGTTGAATGACCTCTATCTAATATATGCAGCATAATGCTTACTTGTGAATATGAGCAATGTGTGGTTGGTTTTGTACTTATTCTCTCCCTTCTTATTAACTTTCATTTTCTTATGTATTACTTGTATTTTATTTTTTATTGTGTAGTCGAGTTGTTGGTTTTTTGTTTTTTTTCTTATTCTGTTGTTGTGTTTTGTTGTCATGTCTTGGTCGTGTTTGATATATGTATGTGTTATTATGTCTGGAAATAAATAAAGATATTTTTGGAAAAAAAAAAAAAAAAAAAATAAAAAAAAAAATATATATATATAGTTTCCTTTTTAAAACCGGTTCAGGACTTCCACTGTATTTGTTAACCAACGTTGCTCAAACAGGAGGAAATCGTGCATTTGTTGGGGACTATTTTCAGTGGTGGATTAATCCACATATGGTGATCTAGTGAGTATTTGGGGCAGCAGGACGGTGTATGTGGCACTGAGTGTGTTGATGGTAATGAATGACAGCCAGTGTGTCTCACTGATGTGTTTTTAACAGTGGAGCCTTCTCACATTGGGGCTGCCTTTAACGTTTAAAGCAGTCAACTATTATCTCCATTAATCAATTAGTTGTTTGGTCCATGAAAAATGTTGATCAGTGTTACCCGAAGAACAAAGGTGACGTCCTCAAATGTCTCGTTTTGTCCACAACCCGAAGGTATTCAGTTTAGTACAGTGACCGTGAGGACTAAAGAAACCAGAACATATTCACATTTGAGAAGCTGAAATCAGAGAATGGACATTTTTTAATGTTAATTTAAGGTAATGTTATGTTGTTAATAACAAATCCCAGCATGACCCAACATTCACAGTGCCAGTCCCCTGGAAGTGGCTCATCTGAATAGAAGGCAGTCAACTCAGTATCAATTCATTGCTGTTTTGGCTCTGCAGACAATAATAATAATAATAATAATAATAATAATAATAATAATTAGGCTGTGGAGAATGAGTGGATCATTTAACTGCACTTGTTGGCCTCATGAAGAAATGTGTTGATGCACATGAGTTAACATGAACCTGGAACACGCCCTCCTCTGATGGTCTGAGAGAGTCCCACTCAGGTGAATCCAGGAACTGGAAAGGGTAGATGTAATGCAGAAACTCTCCGTTAACGGTCACACGGATTCTGTAGGAGAACGGATGGAGTGTTAATATTAACGAATCCACTTTACCATGGGAAAATGTAAAGGACAGGTCCACACTGAATCACACAGGACGCAAAATCTGTTGCTGAAATGCTAATCGGTGATACTCTACACCAGACAGCAGAGCGTGGCTAGTTCCCACCCTTAGACAGATTGTATACAAGTTAGTGTGAGCTGATGTTGCATTAGGTCAGTGGTTCCCAACCTTTTACCTCATTTAGTTAACTGATGACCCCTGACTACATTGCATATTTTGAGGATAATTCATATCATATTCAAACTGTACAATGAACTCAGAGAATTGTATAAAAACTTCCCTAAACTAGAAATAATGTGCTCAGAGTTAGTGTCAGTATACGCTCAGTGTATTTTTTTAAATCATTTTTAACGATCATACAGATTGAATGTGTTTTATTGTCCCTGATTCCTGTCCATTGTTCTATTAGACACTTTACTTTATGTTACATTTACTTTTCTTCACAGAAGTGAAACAAATGCTGAGATAACTACTGTGCCTTTTTTATTCACTTATTTTACAATCTTTTTTTAAATCAAGAAGAACCCCTATGAAGCTATAGCGACCCCTACTGGGGATCCACTGCATTAGGTAACTTTCATGTTGGACACACACACCCATCAGCCATGCAGCCCCATACCAACAAACTGCTCTGCACTGTGTGTTCTGAGACCTTTCTATCAGAACCAGCATTAACTGTTTCTGCAGTTTGAGCTCCAGTAGCTCGTCTGTTGGATCGGACCACACGGGCCAGCCTTCACTCCCCACGTGCATCAGTGAACCTTAGCTGCCCATGACCCTGTCTCCGGTTCATCACCTTGGACCACTTTTGATAGGTACTGACCACTGCAGACCGGGAACACCCCACAAGAGCTGCAGGTTTGAAGATCTGACCCAGTCGTCTATCCATCACAATGTGGCCCTTGTCAAAGTCGCTCAAATCTTCACACTGCCCATTTTTCCTGCTTCTAACACATCAACCTGAGGACAAAATGTTCACTGGCTGCCTAATATATCTCACCCACTGACAGGAGCCATGATAACCAGATAATCAGTGTTATTCACTTCACCTGTCAGTGCTCATAATGTTATGGCTGATTGGTGTATGGAAGCACTGACGCCATCATCAGACAGTCCCACAGACAGCTGATCTTCCATGAGGTTTTGTCAGTTTTTGAATAACTCAAGTGTTTCTCATTAACAGGCTGTCCACAAGCAGGGACAGAACTGACAGCTAAATGGATGGTAAAAGGACTGTACTTGGAAAGTGCCTTTCTAGTCTTCCAACCATTCAGAGCACTTTCATACTACATGCCTCATTCACTCATTCACCCATTCACACACATTCACACACACACACACTGATGGCAGCGGCTACCGTGCAAGGTTCCAACTGCTCATCAGAAACCCAAACTAAGGGCACTTACACACTTACATACGCTGATGTCCAGCATCGGGAGCAATCTGGGGTTCAGTAGTCATTTAATGGATGTGTTGCAATGCAATATTCTCTTACATTAAACTTTTCTTGCACTTAACTGTGTTTGCACTTGTTTTGTCACTTTTTTTTTTTTTTTTTACTGTTTACAGAAACGCAATTCCATTCCCCTGGCCATACCATATGTATTATGATACAGTGGTTACAGTCCAATATATTGCGAATTGTGTCGAGAACACACAACCATAAAACTAAATTACTTCATTATGCAACAGTGGGATCTGTTCCACGTGTGTATCGATGTTTTCTTACACCCTTAACTGATAATTACCTGCTTCTCACAGCAGATACCGATAAGATAGGGATAGGGTTGCACAATAATTATTGGGGCCGATAAATGATCAGCCAGTAATGGGAAATATTATTATTGTAAATAATTACATTACAGCTGATAACTCCCCATTGTTATTTATGGGCCTGGTACATTGTCTCACCTAAACAGATACAGAGATACAACCAATGGACAGGGGAAACACACGTCTGATGCCTCGAACCCTTTTCCTACGAATAGTAGCAGCGATCCTCAGTGCGTAACCTCCGATCGACCTTTGCTGCGTACAGTGACCTGGCCAACCATTACCTACATTACCGAGGTGTGACAAGAGAAGCAAAACTAAATCACAACTGTAACAAGGAGCAGGACTGAGAGGAGCCTGCCTGCCAGCATGGCGGCTGCTAACACATCAGCTGTTCCCAGCTTTCAGTCTTCTTGTGTATCACACACCCGGGCCAGGGGGAGCTCTTTGAGGCCGCTTCCCCAGAGGATTCAACCCACAAAGTCGCAAACACATGTATGTGCTGAGGCCTAAATGATCCTACAGGCAATAACTATTTGATGACTGTATACACAATGAAGTCCAAACTCAGCAGCAGTATGTTTCCCTTCAGATCAACAATATTCAGAGACCGTCTATTGTACTTCATGTTTATTTGTGTGTATGTATTAAAATCTCTTGTGTGGAAGTTGTGGCTGTCCGTCTGTAGACATGTGCTTCCAGAATAGTTACGGTAGTTAGTGAATGTTCAAATGTAAAATGCTAATTTTAGCAGCCTCTTAAAAGATTTTTTTTTTTTTTTAAATAACCATTCATGTTTTGGCTGCTGTATAAAGACAATCTAGCAGCCACTTGAATATTTCACCAGCGTTTGGTGGTGCTAATTTAATGCCCTGGTAGTAACTCACTGCAGTGTCTGAGGTCAGACAGGGTTCCTGTGGGGGAACGGTCGGGGTTAAAAAAGCTGGCAGCTGAAGTGGAAGTGATCATCTGAAAAACGGGATTGTTTACTCAGTAGCCATATTTTCACTCCACACGTTCATTTAGCAGCTGCTGCATAATGTATGCTAGGGCTCAATGTAGGCCATGAGGTCACTCTTCACCTGCAATACCCAGTCAATGTATGAGGGGATTCTAGGCCAAGATAGGGGGTTTCCTAAAGCAGTGGTAGAAAAACTGGGCTTTGTGGACAAACAGGGGTCCTTGAGTGGGTTGTAGGGGGTCCCCAGAACCTGAGAAATACAATATTTTAACTTTTATTATATTTTATAGAAGTTGGAACAAGGAAAGATTCCGGTTTGATCATTGATTGGGGGGGGGGGTCTGTGGTCTAATTTGTATTTATTGTGTGATTGCTTGACCCTGTCCTAAAGCATGAAGCACCTAAAACCTCAGTATGGCTGAACTGGCATATATTTTTTGGTACAGCAATTTTGGACACAAACACTCATACTGTTAAGTTTGCTTTACATTTTAGGCTTAAGAATAATAATTAACAGATTTGTAAATGCAGTTTGGCGGAGAAACTCTCAGGAGATGTAGTCACCTGCAAGACAGGGGCACCGACAACTTGTCTCTAGCGGCTTCCCGTCCATTGGGACTCCGTTGTTACGGTAGAATTTCAGATATCAGAGTCGAATTGACAGCTTTTATCAAACACTCATACTGTTAAGTTTTGTTTCACGTTGGCTTTACATTTGAGCCTCAAGCAGAATAATCAACAGATTTGTAAATGCAGTTTGGTGAAGACACTGAGGTGATAGTAGTCACCTGCCAGACAGGAGCACCGACAGCTTGTCTATGGCGGTTTTCCCCTCTATGGCGAAGCAGTGGTCCTTCTCTAAGGAGTGGATGTCCCCCTCACAGCAGGCCACTATCTTCCCAAAGTGTGTGAGGGACACCCCCAGTCTTTTGAACACGCAGCTGTAAAGCTCCTGGAAGTCCTTCTCGAAGGAGACGCTCCTCAGCCTGTAGGAGACGTGCAGCACCTGCCCCAAACACACCCCGAAGAGCGCGAAACTCCACAGGAAGGAGTCCGTGGTGCAGCTGTCCGACCAAGCCCAGAGGGTGGAGCAGAAGAAGCCCAGAGTGAGGAAGGTGAACAGGTAGATGAGTCCGTAGAAACCGCTGCCGCCCATGAAGCCGAGAAAGAGGAAGATGTTGGCGAGGTGGAACACTGAGCCCTCCGCGCCGTCCCTCCACTCCTCACACAGTGGGTACGCCGCCGCCGCCGGCTCCACCGTGAAGTTCATGGCTTCGAAGTCCGGAGGGTCCATGTGTACTGAAGTGAATCAAACTACCGGTACATTGCACACACAGTCAGCCAGAGTCCCGCACAGTCTGCGGAGAGCTCGAAAACACACTGCAACTAACTGACAGCGCACAGGCAACATGTGAAGCTGACTGAGAGGAGGACGGAGTTAGCTGAGACACCACCGGAAGTAGAAAAAATAAAACGACACGGAGTTTAATTCCGAAATAAAAGCCTTCATATTCAGGGAAAGCGAAATGCTTCAACCTGTTTTGTTAGGGGCAAAAATATATTGAGCTGTACTGAACAGGGGTTGATTTAATCATGATTTATTATTGGGTTTAAACTTTAAATAGGTTTTATTTAATTTTAATACAAATTATAAACATAGTTTTATTATAAATAATTCATTTAAATAAATGAGAAAATATGACAAAATGTTATTTTTGGAAGTTACCTATACTGCAGCTTTAAGAAATTCAAATAACTCACTACTAGTAGTACACTGTTGTTGCTGTGCACCTCTGTCTGTCTGTCTCTGTCTCTGTCTCTCTCTCTCTCTCCCTCTCTCTCTGTCTCTCTGTCTCTCTCTCTCACCCCAACTGGTCGAGACAGACGACCACCCACCTAGAGCCGGAGGATTTGTCCTAGGTTTCTGCCTTTTAACAGGCAGTTTTTCCTTGCCCTTGTCTCCAAGGTCTTGCTCATGGTGGTACTGTTGGGTCTCTGTAATTAATGTTAAAGAGTTCGGTCTAGACCTGCTCTATTTGAAAAGTGTCCTGAGATAACTTCTGTTATGAATTGGGCTATACAAATTGAAATAAACTGTCAGACATATTTAAACAGCTTTATTCATTTTAAGTTTCACTGTGCATGTAGCAGCACTGTAGATAACTATCAAATCATATGCAGTATGACATTACATCACTTAAATTACTTATAAATACTTATACATATTAGTATGAAAATAGTTTTGGACAGTGTTCTCACACTATTAGCATTGATGCCATGTAGCTACATTTCATATGGCCCTGATAATCCATCTTGATTTCTACCTTAAAGTAATAATCAGTTAAGCTAAGAGAATTGTGACCTCAAAGAAAGACTCAATTCAATTTGGTTTAAAACTAAATTATGTGGAATGACTCCAGGTGTACACATTTATACAGCACAGTTCTCGCTTTCTTTATACCTGTTATAGATGTAGCCTACTTAGTCAAACAGTCAAGTAAAATTAGATAAGATGAATTCTAAATTCTTTGTTTGACTGTGTCATTTATTCACATAAATCTGGTCCTTCAAACTCCTTCTGCTGACATTCCAGTTTAAATTTTGAGTTATGTCTAAATCTGTGTTTAGTAAATGCTATAGTAGCATTTTTGGGTAACAATAGGCTGTGTTTAAACTGCGCCATCCAAATTTAAGTCAGGGTTCCCAACCTTCCTGGAAATCCTGGAAAACCTGGAAATTTAGAGACAAATTTTCCAGTCATGAAAACACCTGGAATTGATTAAAATGGCCAAAAGTGCTTAAAATATTGTATGTTGTCCCTCCCGGAAAACCGTAATTGTATTGTAGCCCCTAACTCAGATTCCCCATAAACCTGGGTACTTTTATTTTTAAACTCTACTGTTGGTAGGATGATCTGCATTAAAACTGGAGTTTAATGTGTCAGTGCTCAGCCTACTGGTAACTTACATGACCATTAGTAAGGAAGTGTCAAGAAAAACTCCTGGAAAAGGATTTGAAAATGAAGATCAATGCAGATAAATTGTATGCAGGGCTGTAAATCACAATAGCAAAGCTTTTATTTTGACAGCCAGAACTTATTTCCTATGCCTGTCTCTGTGTGGCTTGATACAGCAATAAAACATGATCTAAAAAACCAAAGCAGTGGTCCTCTTGGTCCTGGTGTCCTCCTGATTGTAAATATGAAATGATGGATTTAATGTAGAGTGGTGAAAAATAATAATAAAAAAATACAAAAAATTGACAGTGAGCAGCAGCTTGAGTGAGAGCACAGGTGAGCTGATTCCTCCTCATTCATCAGAGTTATGGAGAGTTGGGAGAGTGAGTGATCTTTGTGGACCAGAATAGCAGCAGCCCCCTCCTCTCTATGAGCCTGGTGAAGGTGACATTGACTATCTTCTGGATGGGAGAATGTGAGTGTGAGATATCTGGGGCAGCAGAGGCGGACAGAGAACCCCTGGGTGTAGAGCAGAAACACTCTCACCGGGTCTGGCCCTGTTTTGTCAGACGTGGGGTTAATGACGGAGGAAAGCAAACGGACTGAGGGGCATCAGATGCCTGGAGCTATTTTTACTGAGGATGGGAGCACATGATGGAACTGAGTTTTTGTGTGTGTGTGTGTGTGTGTGTGTGTGTGTGTGTGTGTGTGTGTGTGTGTGCAAGTATCTGGGTCATGTTTGACATACGTACACTGTAAGAAACAACAACCTGTAAGGTGACAGGGTGTTTACTGTTTATTTAACAGATCTTTTCTGTCTCAAATACATGTAAATATTAATACAATTACAAAAATATCCTGTGCATTTACATGTCTAATATAAAATAACAGTATCTGAAAATAATCCTAAACTGCTCATTTAAAGTCAGTTATTTTGTTTTTTTACAGTATTTTTTTTCTTTTTATTATTATTATTTTTATAGTGTAAGGCAGATAAAAGGATTTATCTCAATACATATTACCAGACACCTAACACCAGATATTTTTAGAGCACTTCAAACCCAGGCAGTGTGTGTGTGTGTGTGTGTGTGTGTGTGTGTGTGTGTGTGTGTGTGTGTGTGTGTGTGGTGTGTGTGTGCGTGTGTGTGTGTGTGTGTGTGTGTGTGTGTGTGTGGGGTGCGTGTGTGTGTGTGTGTGTGTGTGTGTGTGTGGTGCGTGCGTGTGTGTATGTGTGTGTGTGTGTGTGTGTGTGTGTGTGTGTGTGTGGTGCGTGTGTGTGTGTGTGTGTGCGTGTGTGTGTGTGTGTGTGGTGCGTGTGTGTGTGTGTGTATGTGTGTGGTATGTGTGTGTGTGTGTGGTATGTGTGTGTGTGTGTGTGTGTGTGTGTGTGTGTGTGGTGCGTGTGTGTGTGTGTGTGTGTGTGTATGTGTATGTGTGTGGTATGTGTGTGTGTGTGTGTGTGTGTGTGTGTGTGTGTGTGTGTGTGTGTGTGTGTGTGTGTGTGTGTGTGTGTGTGTGTGTGTGTGTGTGTGTGTGTGTGTGTGTGTGTGTGTGTGTGTGTGGTGCGTGTGTGTGTGTGTGTGTGTGTGTGTATGTGTATGTGTGTGGTGTGTGTGTGTGTGTGTGTGTGTGTGTGTGTGTGTGTGTGTGTGTGTGTGTGTGTGTGTGTGTGCGTGCGTGCGCATAGGGGCTGCTGAGTAAAGAGCTCAGAGAGCCACAGGTGACAAAGTTCCAATTAGCACTAATATTGGTGAGTATGCAGGGAGCGATATGGTCGCTGCTGTTGGGACGCAAATGTGTCCAGTCACACACACACACCACCTTCCCTAAAACACACTCAGACAAACAGCAGTAATTAATCTCCTTGAGAAGATGAGCTTTAGTGTTTTCTGCCAGTGCTCTCTTATTTTTAGCCACCCTCCCTCCGGATAGAACACTCACTCTTTTGGCAGGGCAGCAGTTGCAGGGATCTGTTCTGGTCCCAGAAGGTCTCAGGTTCCAGCTCACAGATAACAGCGTGTGATCCAACTGTCCTGAACGACACACTAAAGCTGAATGGGTCAGTCTCAGCAGTCAGTACTTCCAGCAACCGAACATTTAATCATGTAATCGCCTACGGTTAATTTATTTGGCGTAAAGGACCTGTGTGTAGGATTTACTGGCATCTTGTGGTGTAGTTGCAGATTACAACTCACTTGTTTTAAAAAAAAACACACATGCCACACAATGCTCATTATTAGGTTCATACATTAATGAACGCATACTTAATGAATATTATATTCCATTTCTGTCAATAGAGCCTCCTCAATGTTACACACTGGACCTTTAACAGAAAAAGATGTAAGAGCAATAATGCTGCATGAGGCCCAAGGTCCAATGCCCAAGGACATTCTAAAAATGGGTTATAGACAGATTTTTTAGTTGGACCTAACTGCTGTACTGCTGATGTCGTAGCATTGATATTGAAAGTAGTTTATTTGTTATGAAATCTCTATTAGAGATGGGACAATACAATATTATCACGTATTACTCTACAAAACAGTCTGACAAATTTATCGTGGTGAATTTCCATTGTGATAATCCTGAATCGTGAATATTGTCAAAGGGCCTGATTGAAAAAGCTGTCTAGCTCACCAGCATACAGCCCATATATTTCCAGTCATTTCAAAACCCTACTCCTGTCACAATGGCTGAAGGCCAGGATGTTGTATCCCCCACAAAAAACAGTTAAATCAGATGTGTGGACATACCAAAATAAAGATGAGATGAGGTGCCTGCAAAATGTAAGGTAAAGTGATTTCATTATGTTTTTGTGCCTTTTTAAGTATGAAATATTTATGGTTATGTTTTATTTGGGTTACGTTGTGTTTAGGGGCAGGGATATGTTGTGTTTAGGGTAAGGGTTGTGCTGAATTAGGGTACTGCTCCAAACGAAGTGGTTTAGACCATCTGAATTTCCAACCTGGTCAGTGGTCATTGACTCATTAACTGACAGACTGGATAGAGATTCCTCCAGGCTCATTTTGGCTGAACCTGGTTTTCTCTCACTGTAATAGATTCCTACCACTGGCATACCAATGAGACGTACTCCTGCCTGAAAGGCAGCGCATTGCAGCTGGTCCAGGTGTGGTTTGACAGGCCTTATACCTTGTTAGAGAGACTTACAGGGAGCTACAGCGTGACACACTGTTCATGGTGGCTGAGGAGGGACTTTAGGTGGGCTCGAGGCGTGGGCAGGCAAGATATGAGGGTGAAATCAGAGAGTAGGAGGCAGGAGACACTACACATTATTCTGTCTTTAAAAGCCTTTTAAAGCATAAAGGCAAACAGTTCAGGATAAGTGCACAGAAATGGGATGTTTGCCATCTGATGTGAGTGTAATATTGCAGAATTTCTTTAGCCTTTTCTCCCTTGACCAACCCCATCAAACATTCATCACGAAGCGTGAAATCTCCACCTGGGAGGAGAATAGAAGCCCATTTACTCCTCATAACCCACAATCAAAAGAGTCTCTGCTGCCTCTCCTCATACATAGAGGGGGAATCATTGTCACTCTTTGCCTGTCCATCAGCAGGGAAGATCCACGCTGATGATGTGTTCAAGTCTTTATAAGAGAGGAAATGAAAGAGCAGAGATGAAGGGTTCAACCTCCAACAAAAGAGAATATGGAAAGAAGATTCACCCTCCTTTTATGCTCCCTGCATAATGAGGGAAGAGGAGACGAGCAGACAGGCGATTTCTATCTGACCTTTTTTTCTGGGTTGCCCAAGAGACGTCTATTCTTCTCAGGAAACACAGACTCTTTCTGCTCTAAAAGGCAGGGGAACAGAGGAAGAGAAGGCTAACATTATTACATGGACCTCTCCATACAGTTTGTGCTCTTCAAACTACAAAGAAGACAGGAGCTGCCTGTAAGAGCTACCATATAAAGCCACAGACATTAAACTACCATAGTACTGTGAGTAAGACAGCCTGTGAGGAGACAAGGGCTGCGTATAGTTTCAAATGTTAACATTACAGGACTTTCAGCATGGCCAGAGTGCAACCAGTTTTTTTTATTAGTTTGTGGTAATCTGAAACTGTGTTCTGTGGGTATCAACCATTGACATATATAAAGACTGACAACATGACAGCCAAAACCTCTCTATCGCCTTCTGGTGCCTGACTGCAGTATAGGTCATAAGGCCCTCTATGTTAACAGATGGGATGTGGCCTTAAACAAAAAATAAATCCTGAAAATAGTTTCTGCTATTTCAGGTAGTTCTTATCAAACTGGTGTATGTTCAAGGGTTTATTTTTGTGTTCAGTTCAGTTTGAATTAGTTATTTGAAGCGATAAAAAGGGGTTTACACATCATGATTGACAGCTGAGCCCTGCTTGTGATTAAGTTGGCCAGTCACATGGGCAGGACTTTGACACTGTGCACCGACCCCGATCACTACTGCACAGACCGAACTGGTGAAATTTGGCAGCGGCTATATCTGTGATATTTTGGCTTCATTTTGTACTGTGGGAGGAAGTGGAGACACAACATCCATCTTTTATATGTCAAGAAACCCACCAGTCTCCCCTGTCCACATGTCCGCTTTATGCCATTGCCATTGCTTATTCTGCATACTGGAGTATTGGAATTCCATGAATGGACTATGACTGGAAATCTGAGACTGAGCTGTGTGTCAGGAAGCCCAGTTCTATTCATGTGTGATGATGTTTATCCTCATAGTGACCCATTGTCACAGGGGCGGCTGTGGCTCAGAGGCAGAGCGGGTCGTCCACTAATGGGAAGGTTGTTGGTTTGATCTCCAACTCCTCGGCACTTGTTGAAGTATCCTTGAGCAAGATACTGAACCCCAAATTGCTCCCAATGCCGTGCATCGGTGTGTCAATGTGTATGAATGTTAGTTTCTGTTCAATGGGCTTTGCCATCACTGAGTGAATGTGTGTGAAAGGGTGAATGTGGCACGTAGTGTAAAAGTGCATCATCCAAAGCCTAATATCCCCCTCTTCTTCAAAACTCATTCTGGCACCACTGGCATGACACCTGTCATCAACATTAAGTCTTTATTAATGTTTATGACTGTTGTCCACACTCGTAAATGTATGAATATGTACACTGAAGGAGACTTAAATAACTGTATCAACATTTAATCAACTCCTCTTTTCTCTCATCTGTACTATGGTGGTTGGGGACACAATTAAATGGAGCAAGACAAAAATAGGATTTTGAATGGTGAGGGGGACATATCCCCTGCAGTCCCCAGTGAAAAGTTTGCTCTTGTGTTCCTTCAATTCCACATGTAGTTCATTCCACATACACCATCCTGCTGTCCCAAATAGAGCACAGAATAAAAAGTCCCCAACTCAGGCACTATATTCCCTCCTGTTTGAGTAAGTAGATAAAATATATTCATTAGTTTTCTTTTTTTCCTTTTTTTTATTCATGTCTTCAGTAAGAACCAGTGGGCTTGGAGCTGAGTGCCAGAGTCAGGGTAAAGAAGTCAGAAAGCAGTGGCGGACTGTTTGAGGGGCAGGGATGAAGAAAATAAAAAGGGCACCAACGCAGAAAGTTGTGACTCATTTATGGTGAAACAGCTTAGTCAGGGTTAGTATTAGCACCATGGAGGGCACTTTATCATCTTTTATTTACCATTGGTTGAGAGAGACAGACTTAAACACTGTTGGTCTGATGAGAATAAAACAGAATAATGCAACCTTATCCTTTAGGTGTTTGTCATACATTTATCAAGTCCATCTTGCCATGAGGAGATGCACAGAATAATATCACATCAATAGAACCATAGAGTTGAATGAACTACATGTATTGTGGGCAGTTTAACTTGATGACTCTAAGCATGTGGTCCAGGTTTTCTCATTGTTCAGCTCTGTAGGAAATAAAAAGACTTCTGGTGACTTTTTGACCTTGTTGCTCACGGTCTGAAGAGTCAACTCAAACACTTAAAACATGACCATTCTCTTCAAAAAGGAACCCTAGGGGCCGATCACACAGAGACGCATCGCTACACACGTGCTGTTTTCCTATCAGCACCATAACACAAACATAAGGCCCCCACAGCTAACTGTTGGGGGGGCCCTCACAGAGCTGGTGAGCTGGTGAGCAGGAGTCTCCCTTACTTGATACTGAAGCTATGGGGACAATGGATGCATGTCCATTTGTTTTATTTTTACAGCAGTACTGGTTCAGAAAATGCAGACAATATCACGTGTATATGTAATTGTATTTTTTTAAAGTAATAAAAACGTTTATTTAATTCCTATCATAATAGCTGTTGAGGCGAGGGTGGGGGTATACTTCACAGCACAGTTTCCTATGGTATGGCACACCTGGAATGCACATAAAAATACATTAAAGTTTAAATATTTTCTTTTCAGCTCGTCACTGTCACACTTGGCCCAGACAGCCAATCAAATCAAGCAAGAGGAGGGCTTTACTACTTTACCACTGGTTTTGATGCTGTTTACTATGCTGGTAAAAAGGTTAGCCAGCTGTTTGTGAGAGAGCTACAGAGCAGGGGTGTTTACTCCTCTAGAACTTGACATCTGCTTCAGTACAGTTTTTCTGTTACTCATATTTGATCAAGCAGTTTTGCACTATGCCTCGACCAGCTGTTTTTTCCCGCCACACCTCTAATAATGTGTTTGTGTGTGATCGGCCCCTTAAACCAAAGATCTATGCAACAATTACTTTAAATATTACACAAATAATAATTTAACTGATGACAATGATACATGTGTATCATTGTCAGACCGAGAGCCTGAGCTGCAGGTCATGATGAAGTATTTCCATATAGAAGTGTTGACACTGGCCCTTCATTATGCTGCAGGTTCCCTCTTCTGCAATTCAACATATTATATATGGCAGCACAGACCTTCCATCACTGGAAAAAAAGTTCTAACACTGTCAGTATTGTTGAGCAACACATGGAACTGTTAGTATGTGGGCACACAGTAGGATTTTGTTGCCATACTTGGAGAGAGTATTCTTCCCTTTCAGTGATAAAGGATACTGTGATATTTTCTTTTGCCTCTCTGTAGAAGATCTGTGCTTCTGCAGACTTGATACCAAACATTTCCAAAACTAACAAGCAATACAGTGTTCCTCCAAACAGTGTTCATCGTCGCAGTTAAAAGCCTCTGAAGAATCATTAGACCACCACAGGAAATTTAAATTCTCATTGAGAGCCTCTATCATTACAATTCTCCGGTTGCTTAGCAGCTTGAGACGAAATGCAGCAGCTTTCATACAAATTCACCAGACTGTTAAAGATAAAGGTAATGACAATATCATTTTTATTTTATTCTGGTAATAACACATTAATGAAAACATAGCTCTGAATATTATATCCCATTTCTGACAATAGATCCTCCTAAATGTTACACACTGGACCTTTAAAACAGAATAAACAATACATAGCCTACTTAATAGGCTTCTTTTTTGACAAATTCAGTGTTATCTCATTGTTCTTTTTGCTCTTTGGTTGTTGTGACTGCGTACTTTTCAAAAGCAGAATGAGGCTGTTTATCAGAGAGTAAAGGCTCTGTGAATATAGTTTGTGTTCAGCTCTTCACTGTGGTCTTATGCTGTGAGATTTCTTTAAAGTTTAGATCTTAAATAATAATCCAAACTTTAAATAATCAATTAGTTTTCTTCACAGAAATGAATGAAATGCTGAGATATATATGCCTACTGTATATATTGAAAGGGATATTTTGGCAACCCTTAGTGGGGGCCAGGACCCCCAGGTTGGTAACCTGCATCACCTAGGAACTGGAATTTTAAGCCAATCCATTCAGTAGATGTTGAGATACTTCACCTAAAGGTCCAGTGTGTAACACTGAGGAGGATCTATTGTCAGAAGTGGAATATAATATTCGTTGGTATGATTTCATTAGTGTATAATCACCTGAATATTAGGATACTTGTATTTCTGTTGTTTATCTACAGAGCGAGCAGGTCCTCTTCTACGGAGGCTGTAGAATGGACAAACCAAACACTGGCTCTAGATAGCGCCTTTAGTATTTTTCAAGAATTCTGTAGCCACCGTAGTTTCTCCTACGTACATGGAAGGCTGAGCTGTATGCAAATAATCTCCATCTTCACTACCAGACGCCACGAAATCTCCCTCGTCCTTTTGTGAACAATGGGAGCCAGCCCCTTGTATGTTGCACTGATTGCCAAAATACAAAACATAGTTCAATATAAGGTTCAGTAGATGTGTAATAGTGTTTGATGTTTTTACATTAATCCTCCATCTTTCTTGAGCTGGATTGTTGTCATTGACACCTCCTCTTTAATAAAAGGCCAGTGTGAGCGTGCTCAAGCAAAGTTCACGGCATCATGTTGAATGCTGAGTCATGGCAGCGGGGGTGCAGAGGATAACCTTACGGAGATGCTGAGGACCACTTAGTGCTCCTCCACAGCCACAAGACAGTGTGTAACCAAGACAACCCCAGTGTTAGCCTCATTACATCCCACCACACTCTCATTACTCACTCATTAGCTATTCTGTCCACACTCATCAAGTGTCTTATTCAGACGTTTCAGTGCCATCTACCATTTGGACATCTTGACTCTTAACTCTGAGGACATCTACACTGATGTAAATAACATAAACTTCTACAGCACAATAAAGAGGAAACAGTGCAGAGTGCAGTTTACACTTGGGTCTCAATCAGCAGCGATTACAGTTACTGTAGAAGTCTTTCATTACATCCATTTGAGCTTCACTTTAGAGGCTACAAGTGCAATCCAGGACTGATTGGCAATCATTGGCAATCAAACCATCTAAGTGATTAGCTGACAGTCTACACAGATACAAGATACAACTTACAGTAGTATCTAAAACAGCCAGTCATACACCACACAGTGAGTAGAACACAATCAAATGGAGTAAGTACCCTTATGCTTACTTTGGAGTAGTGCAGGATGTACATGAGATTGTTTTCTAAATGTTAAAATGTTAATGTTAAAAATATTAGTCAAGAGTCATTCCTAAAATAATAATACTATGTTTAGTATTAAGTTTGATAAACTACATTATATTCAGTATTCCCAATGTCAATGCAATTGTTAAAGCTGCAGTATAACTTTTTGTCATATTTACTGAAACTTTCACTTTATCCTGACAGTACATTAGACAGATGTGAAAAAAACAGGTTCCTGTGACTCCTCCTAGTGCTCCTGTATCCTACGCTTTGCAAAAATCCACCAGGCCTGAAACACAATGACCAACCAGAGCCAAAAAAGATTGAAGGACATTTTGGGTTGATGGTTGAAGATAGTGATTGTTGCCTGTTGTAGCATGGCAATTTTAAAGGTCCAGTGTGTAGGATTTAGTGGCATCTTGTGTTGCAGTTGCACATTGCCTCATCTTCATGCTCCAAGTGTATAGGAGAAACTATGGTGGCTGCAAAAATGTTTTGTCTCCTCCCTTCTGAGCTACTGTTGACACATGACGGGTCACATGGTGGACTCCGTAGAAGAGGACCTGCTCCCTCTGTAGATAAAAAAAGCTCATTCTAAGGTAACAAAAATACAACAATTCTTATATTCAGGTGATTATACACTAATAAAAACATACCTATGAATATTATATTCCATTTCTGACAATAGATCCTCCTAAATGTTACACACTGGACCTTTCATTTATTATTCTTTTTTCAATATTGGGGGACATTTTGGGCATATCTGAATATTTAAGGGAAGTGTATTGATTATGGGCCTGCTGTTGATAGTGTAGATTTACAGGGACCTTTGTCAGGGAACAGATGTTACTATTGATAAATGTCATTTTTCAGTGCTGTGAACACCACAAACGAAAGATTTTTACTTTTCATTTCACATTAATGAGACATGGATATTTAACTTTCAGATGAATATATTTTACCTCCAAATCAAACAAATGAGCTAATGTTGCATTGAAGTACCCAGCACTGTATGGTACTGCTATGTCTTCAGTATTGGCCATTCATAATATCAGGAGAATGGATCCTGCTACTCTCATGCTTAGCTTGCCCTCTGGTGGACGAAAGGAAACATGACACCAGCAGCACTCCATCAGGTGGTACTGTATTCAGTTCTCAGGTGGGTAGATCAGTGAAACCAATGATTTATTAAAGACAGACATTCTACCAGCTGCTACCAGCCGATATATCCTTCAACATTCTCATAGCTCAGTGGTTCCCAACCTTTTTTCTTGAGGAACCCCTTTTCTATCATTGAGTAACCTGACGATAATATTCAACAATTATAGAAAAACGGATAAACTGTACAATGAACAGTGAACACAATAACTGCAGGAATGTTGTGTAAAATGAGTGATTTGGATGAATTTTGAGCAAATTATTTCTTTTTTTAACAATCATACAGACTTTGACCATATTCAGTGTTTTCTTCCCCCTGATATTTGGCCATTGTTCTAATACTGCTTGTGTTCAGGTCATCAAAGTTTAGAAAGGAAATAATACACTGTAATGCGATAAGTTAATTTACCTCAAAAAAATTGTTGAAACGGTTTACATTGAACATTTTAAGTTAGACAAACTAAATTTTGTAAGTTAAAAAACATTCCTGATTAAATACTTTTCACAATTTTTTTCACAATACAAATAAATTAAAAATGAATTCAGTGTCACTTCAAGAATGTTTCACTTTTTTAAAATTGAATTTTAATCACTTTCAACAATTTTTTCAGTTAAATTAACTGGTTTTACAGTGTAATCTAAACTTTACAAATAACAGTTTTATTTAGTTTTATTCACAGAAATGAATGAAATGTTGAGATATAGACCTACTGTGTATATTTGTATGTTTTCTAGCACAGCTTAAAATCAAGAAGGTTCTGCGGCCCCTATGAAGCTTAGGCGACCAAGTGGGGTCCCGGCCCCCAGGTTGGGAACCACTGGTAAGACACTCTTTATATCAGGAATACACTTTATATTCAAACAAGACAGGGTCTACAGTATATCAACTTACTGTATACAAAATTGTGCAACATTGCATTTCATAAGACACAGTCTACAGTGGCGATGAAGGTTACACTGAGGAGGATTTGACTTTTTTTTATAGTGGAATGTAGGGTTCATTTTCAGACTAATGTGCACATATACAGCTTTCTCTCTCTCTCACACACACACACACACACACACACACACACACACACGTTGGAAGTCATTTGAAGGTATCAGTGGGCTCCTCTCATTTGATGGCCTGCCAGATAATGATGATCAGGATGATGAGCACCAGCGACAGCACCATGGCCAGCATGCACATCCTCTTACGAGACTTCCTCTGCACACAGCAAAGTATCAGTCAGCAGAGAGAAAAATGGAGCTAAAGTGCATCAGTGTTTGATATGGCAGTGGTAGCAGCTTAACACCGACATTAAACGAAACAGTAAGCACTGAATAGTACATTTGTTGGGAACAGTCCACATTTTGTACACTAGTGAGTATTTGGGGCAGCAGGACTATGTAGAATATCACCAAACTTATCGTTAACATGTATGAAGATATTGTGGATGATATACTTTATTATGGCTGGAATCTTCTGTGCAGCGCCTGTATCTTACCTGGTAATAGGCTGCCTTCTGCAGCTGGACGGCCCCTCTGTCCACATGAACCTCCGCACTCTCCACATTGGCCTCAATGCTGTCTGTAGATCACAACACAGGAAGAGCTCGTCACATCTACACCACATGTAAAGGATCAACTCAGTGCACAGTTTCCTCTGACTCACCAATCATCTCTCCCTGGTCGTGGATCATTACAGCCAGGTCCTTGAAGATCTGGTTCACATCCATTATGTCGGCCTGGAGAGGACAGGAGAGGGTTAAGTGCTGAACAGTAATGTGTAATACAGTGAATATCTTCCAGTCATTCAGGTGGGTACCTCCAGCTGTTTGATGTTAGTCTCTCTCTCCCTGATGATCTCCAGGTCCTCCTCTGTGATGTGGGGCTCCTCAGTTTGAGTCTGGCTCTGACTCCACTCATCTTCCCTGCAGAATCACACAGAGCCCACTTTATGTCACTGTAACCTGCAACTCACAGTAGAGAAATACCACCTATATTCTGGCAATAGTGAACTGTACAGACTATCCCTCAGACTCCTTAAACTATAGTTAGTAATGTTGACATATCCCAGAATGCCTTTAAACAATCACAACATTATAATTATTATTATTATTATTATTACTCACCTTCAACTCTTCTGTGATTGATTGCTACTAGAGCTGTCACAATATCACATTTTCACTACACGATTATTGTGGACAAAATAATTCCTGTTCATTGTGAATTCTACAGAACATTTGAAAAACATTAGCTGTCCGTCAGTTCCATCTTTGACCTTTATTGTGTGTCTTATAGGGATGTTAAGATTCACCAAATTGCATCAGTGTGTACATTGGGTACAATTTGGGATGATCTCCTGATGCGTAGTTTCTAACATCTTTGCATAGGTAAAAACTGATTCATTTATATAGAATTATCAGTATAGGCCCTAGGAAAGAATAACTGAATGACAGTTTTGACAGCACCACTCCCAACTGACTGAGTGTGACTACATTCTATGGTTCATTGATCTGATTGGTAGAAGTTCACCCGTGATAGACAGAGGGTTCATCCAATCACTGCAAAGTTCTTTCTGAAAGTGCAGCTTTTTCACACACTTTACAAAGACACTGAAGAAACTTACTTTTCAAACGTCACCAGCTGGTCATTCACATTGCCTCCGTCTCCCTGTAGACAGCAACAAAAAGTCCAGTCAGCCTCATAAATGTATTAAAAGTAAGTCAATGAGAGTGCTGTTATTGCTTGTCAATGCTCTGCAGGCTCTGTCCAATGAAAAGCCTGGTATTCACCGTGGCTCTGGATCCAGCTCGAGCTCTGACCACTGACTCCTTCTCTTTCTCAGCTGCCCTCCGCTGCACCACCTGGAAGTTGTTAAGGGCTGCAGAGAAATCGTTCATCAAACGCTCCTTACGTAGCTTCTGCTGCCTCTGGAGGAGAAAAAAACACTATCACAATGTGTTTTTTTTATGTGTCATGTCACAGACACCCACATGGACACATGTTAATTTCCTGAAACAACTAGAAGAAGAAGAGGCTGTAGTAGGAGGAATACATTATTTGTAATCTATTAGTAAGCTAATCAGCTCTATGCCAAAAAAGAGTCATCACTTGGAGAAATGCCCAAGGCATGTGAAGTGTTTGGATGTACAAACAGCCACCGCTAGTCAGAGCGAAACTCTGGCCAAGAGTGAAAACAATGAATACATGTACACCAGTGTGTGAGCTGGTGCAGAAACTATTAACACATGGTAGGCTACAAATTACTGTCTAACAGGAAACTGGCAGGAAAAACTGTGTGGAAGACCTATTGAATTATACTGTAGACTAATTTCGCATTTCACGAAAACAAGCACCCAGGCGGCTTTATAACAATACAACAGATATAAAAATATAACAATACAACAATATAATAGACATTTTTAGAGAAAGTGACAAAAGCTAAAATTGTAAATAATTGACACTGATGTTGCCTGTTCATTGATCGCAGCCTGCATGTCCCAGTGGAAGTTGTAGTTATTCACAAGGTACATTTTTTGGCACAGAGCTGATTAGCTCCATCCCCAGTAACTGAATTCACTCCAACCAGTAACCAATATCAGGTTCACTTTCTCTCGTTTATAACAAACCAAATTTCTTGAAAATGGGTTCATGGGCGCCCGGTTAGCTCAGTGGGTAGAGCCCAGGGTTTGAATCTGACCTGCAGCCCTTTGCTGCGTGTCATCCCCTCTCTCTCTGCCCCCCTTTCCTGTCTGTCTTCAGCTGTCACTATAATAAAGGCAATAAAAGCCTCAACAAATACTTAAAAAAAAGAAAGAAAATGGGTTCAGAATGAAGCGTTTACAGTGGATTTTGTGGTCCTCTTCCTCAGGGTTAGGTACCGCAGATAGAACACGTGCTGGTATTAGTCCTTCTGCTGTGTAAAGGCTGGTTTTTAAGGTTCACTTGTCAAATGCAAGTTGTAGTTCCCCTTTACCTACTCATATAAACAAAAAACTATATACATACAGTGAATGGTGATTTATCAGTCATACAAAAATGTATTAAATACTGGCAACATTTAGAAGCCATGAATAAACGTTGGATAAATGCATTTTGACATGGAACCACAGTGAGCCACTTCCAAGACAGAGCTTGATTTGTAGGCATGGAAGTCTGGCCCACTCCCACCTCACATGACTGAAATATGTCAGTAAAATTAGTGCCAGTATCTCTGCGTTCCTTCCATGACGCACATTTAACGGTTACGGTTACACTGGAGTGTTTCAATTAAACGAACTAATTCAGTTGCAATGATGGTGATGATGGGGGGGGGGGCAGCTAAAATCCCTAACCAATTTACCACATTGACCGTGACCCTTTCCTTTCTTCCCCCCTCTGAAATTTTAGAGGGCCGTCACACTTAGCTTGCCTGGAGAGGGCGTGGCCTAAAGACAGAAAGGGCTGCTGCACTAGTTTCTGACTGTTTCTCTCTTTGTTGCTGAGCTACCAGGGCACTTACCACATGGACCTCACCTGAGATTAACTGTGTTAATGTTATTTTACTTATTTCTTCCACACACACTTCAGGCATGAGTCATGTTTGTAACAATATATCGGTGTGTGTGTGTCTATATACCGACCTGTTCTGATGGAGACAGAGCGGGGGGCAGTGACCCCAGCTCCTTCAGGTGTCTGTTGGTCTCTTTAGCCAGCTGGTTGGTGTAGTGCTGGAGCTCTTGGCTGCAGGGTAACACACAAACACAGACCTCACTCAGAAGGTCACACAGTTGATCAAATGAGGATCATATGTGAGATTACCTGGGACCCTGCTACTTACAGCCTCTCCTGGAGATCTGAGGTTTCCTGTCTCGTCTCCAGTTGGTAGAGGAGATTTTTGATCTGCCCAGCTGCAGAGAAAAGGAGCCAGTTCAGTACACACGCAGCTCTTTGGGGGATTCATTGGTGTGTGATCTGGTCCGTGTTGGACACAGTAAGCACTCACAGTTCTGGCTGATCTTCTGGATGTTGGAGCTGCATGTCTGGACCAGGCTGTTGAAGTCCCAGGGCTGGGACCAGCTACTGTCTGCTCTCATGTAGGACATCCTGGTTGTAGGCCACCAGCCTGTGTGTCACTCTGCTGAGAAAGTACACACTCTACACACACCCTGCACACAGTTACAGTGAGGACAATAGGACACATTTAGTTAACCTCAATTGTTTTTTACATTTCAGTGAATTTCAGTTATTATATTGAAACTGTTATTACAGAATCAGAATCAGAAACCGAGTAAGAATCGGGTTTATTGCCAAGTAAGTTATAACACATACAAGATGTCCTCTTAGAGATGGTGGTGTACACATATGGAATGCAACAGTTCACGTTATCAAGAGCTTGTTATCTTTAGAATTCAATTCATGATTTCAAATGACTTCCTTACATTTAATATACATACTCATACTCATTACTTTCTACTGTATTTCTCTGGGAACCTCTGTTTCTTATGTAGTTCTGGGTTTTTATGGGATTGTTGCTCACTGATTGTTTTTTCTTCTCACTGTGTGTTTCTTGTTGTCTCTTCTTTTTGTGTCACGATCAGTGATGGCCAGTAGGGAAATACTAGTAATAATATTACTTTCGACAGTAACTAGTAGTGTAACTAATTAAAAAATGTCAGTAATACTATTACCACCAAAAAAGAATTACTTACAACCTTTCTTTTGCTGTCACTCCTACTGATATGAAATCCAACATACACCACAATCACATCCTTGGATTAATTTTTGTAAATGTAGAGGAAACTAGTTTGGAAGATGGAAACATACAGCAGCTGGAAATATTCCATTACTTTGATTTTAAGAAACAAAACTGGATTTTAATCGTCATAAGTCTGAATTTTGGGGATACAATTTTGTGGGGAGTAGCAGAAAAGTAATATAACTAGTAGTGTAACTAATTACTGTTGACAGTAAGTAATGATACTACTTTTAAAATGACTGAGTAATAAATTACATTGTTGAGTAACTAGCCCAACACTGGTCAGATTACCCAGTCAGGACACATTTTATTTAAATTGTATGCAGTCTGTGTGTGCTGGCGGCACAATGTGTTAATAAATAATATTATATTGCGATTATTTTGACAGATATTACGATTGCAATAGGATTCACAATGCTATGATTCAGACTTATTCAAATTAGAAAATCTAAATCATGTGACATTTGTTGGGGTCTGTACCAAACACAGATGTGCTCTTACAGAGCTGACCCCTACAAATGTGAAGTCATTACATTACATATGGACTAATATGATTGAGGGAACTGTATGGGTTTCTATAGACCAGTGATTCTTAACTGGTCTCGGCTTGGGACTATGATTTTCCCATTAAATTGCAACCCACTTTTATAGAACCAGGCTGATTTATTCACTGAGACTAAATTCGTCTAAATTAATGACATTTCACAGCATTTGACACCAAACTGGGGTGACCTGCGTGCTGCTGATTCTTATGAATGTGAATAAATTCAACATTATCATAACTACATAACTGTGAAACGAGTCAGGCCTTTTCTTTCAAAATAAAAGTCAGACGTCAGATAGCTACGCATTTAAAATTATATTCTTTTTTCCCCGAGACCCAATCAGAGCACACACTGTTGTCTCGCGACCTACCAGTTGACAAAGCATGCGAGACCACTATGTTATTAGAAAGATGGTAGAGAGCCCAACAGAAAATAAATACAGACAAATATAGGCCAGCGCGAGCCGAACCCAGGTCATCACGTGCATTAATCTTCTGACAACAATAAACCCACGAGCCCTATTTCAGCCTGCACCGTGATATAACATGAAATATAACGTGAAATATAACATGAAATATAACGTGAAATATAACGTCCTTCGCTGCGGACTCCTTCACAGAGAGCTGCTGTAACGCAGTTTTCACACAGTCATATGATAACCGTCCGCATTATTCAGCGTTGATAACAGGTCGCGCGCTGTTTCTCGTGCGCCTGTCTCCATGTATAGACGTTCTGGTGTTTTCTACGGCACATATTTAAACTCTGTCGGTTCACACAATATTAGCACCGTTTAAGGTAAATATCTTACTTTGCGGTGAAGCCGGCGTCGTCAGTGGGTGTCTATCCCTCAGATAAATATTAAGGGCTGATCTGAATTAGCAAACCCAGCCCGTCTCTGACGTCACGCGTCCAAAGCACTATTAATCCGACGTCATCTTGACGCTATGGAGGCCCATTTCCGCCGACGTGACGGAAAAAAAATATTTTGTAAGTCATAATAATGAGAAACTTTAGCATAATATATAAATATTAGCATCTCAAAATAATAACTTTGTGATACTAAGTTTCTCAATATAAAGACTTAGAGAATCTAAAAAATCTGCGTCAAGATAATCAATCTGATAATAAATGTGAATTTAAATTATTCTTTGATTGTCAGCTATTCAACGAATCTAGAAAGCCAAGGGCGTTATACTATTCTATGAAAAAAGTATTTTGTTAGGGAAATGACACATCAATACAGGCAAGTTCTCGAGGTCCTGAATTTAATTTACATTTATTTGTTTTAGATTTATGTCTGTTTAAAGTGACAAATCTAAAAAAAAAAGCTGCGTTCAGCATCAACAGGTAATAATTTTTCAGTGAGATAATAACAGCTTACTGTTACAGTTACTGCCAGTTCAAATGCTTTCTACCAGCTCTCCACCGTCAGTCTAGTGATGGGCGCTATCTCCTGGATTAATGCTGTCCCATGACTTTCATGCTGAGGAGCCTGAAGGCAGCACTGTGCTGCCCTGCACGTGACAGCAGACAAAGCCAATACAGACCCATGTATGGGAAGAGTGTGGAAAAAATAATGTTATTATGCATTAAATACCAGCCAGTGTCACTGCCCCCCTCCAAACACCCAAAAGATTCTGACTACACACCAAAAGGAAAGTCTCTAAATGCACTGTTACTGAACATTCTTAAGGATGGCAGCAGAGACAGACCATTATAAATCATTTTTTACCTTATAAAATTAAATAAATTAATAAAAATTAAAGAAGTAAAAAATATTCTGAGCATGGGATTAAATGACATTTTCTATTCTAAGGAATCCATTTTACTATTCTACAGCTGATGTTATTAAGTATTACTGATATTGTAAAAAATATTTTAGTTCATTTTATTAAGATTATGTCACTATACGATCACTATTTGAGGAGGTGGAGTAGCAGCCAATATAATTCAAGCCTTTTAATTGATCCTAAACCTAAACTAAATTCTAATTCAGTTGAAAGTCTTGTTCTTCGTCTTTCTCACCCAACCTCTTTATTACCAATAAGTCCATTAAGAAGCTCCAATGAATTCAGAACACTGCAGCACGAGTACTGACTGGAACTAGGAAAAGAGATCACATCTCTCCTGTACTAGCTTCTCTGCACTGGCTCCCTGTATGTTTGTAGCCTGTGTGTTTGGGGCGGCAGTAGCTCAGTGTGTAGGGACTTGGCTTGGGAACCGGAGGGTCCCAGACCACAATACGGAGTGTGGACTGGTAGCTGCAGAGGTGCCAGTTTCACCTCCTGAGGTGCCCTTGAGCAAGGCAACCTAACCCCAAGAAACTGCTCATGGGCGCCACAAACCTAGCGAGCCCATCACTCCACCATCTCTCTCCCTGTTGCAAGAAGTGTGTGTTTCAGCCTGTGTGTGTGTGTGTAAGAATAAAAAAAAGAGTGAAAAGAATAATTCAATAAAGTATGTATCTTATCTTATCATCTTTTCTGTAAGATTCAGAATAGAATTAATAGAACAATCTTCCTCCTCACCTATAAAGCTCTTCATGGTCAGGCCCCTTCATATCTTAAAGAGCTCATAGTACCCTATTACCCCTCTAGAACACTACGTTCTCTGAATGCTGGGCTACTTGTGGTTCAACCCAGTCTCACGGAAATACGTGACACTGTCACGTATTTCAATCTATTGGTTCGTGGTCTGGGACACGAAATTTCCAAGCATGATTTTCAAACTCATGTATTTCAATTGGAAGTATTTTTTGTGTCACTAAGCACGACTTTCAAACTCATGTTCTGTCTGGGAGCTTTCTCCCTAGTGTCCCTTAAAGGGACTCCGTACAGATAATTTATTGTTTATTTTTATCATTTGTTTCAACATCTTTCAACACAAAAACAAAAAAATTGTTCTTGATAACAAACAATATGACAGCTTTTGGCCACCCATTTCTACTTTCACTTTTGATTCTGAGAAATTGTGACAATTCACGGATATATTTAGTGCAGGTGCGCTGCTCTGCTGGCAAACCGCGAAGGTCAGAAAGGTAGCTGCTTCATCTTTTCTTTTTAGAATTGTATGTTTTAATGTTTATTTTATCTAGCCATCTATTGTCTTGTTTATTTGTAGGCTATGTGAATGTGTGACTCTGACCTGAGAAAAGTGAATTTCCATTGAGGACAATAGATTTTAAAAAGTTTTTATCTCAAGAATAAACAACAAATGTTCACTCTTTGAATCACCAAAATAAGTGACTTATGTAGTGTTTTAAATTGTGTCCGTCACTGGACAGGATATAAGCAAGAAACCAGAGCGGCGTATTTACCGATACAAACAATATTAGCCCACAAAAGCGTACTTAGTCCCCACAATATTCATAAATGCTATCCAACGGTCCAAATAGTCAATCTCCCCACAAAACTCCACAAAAGAAGGAAAGGGGATGATATAGGTAACTTGTTTCAAAAAGCGTGGGATGAAGTCTTTTATGAACCGTAGCTCATATCAATAAACTGGTTGTGCTGGGCAGTAGCCTGCGTTTAGAGTGATCATATTGGGCATTTTACTACATGTGAATCAAGATCAAATCTATGAAAACGAAGGTAACAGGAATTACTTTTTAAATGAACATGTTTTGCTTTTACAGCGCATCTCAGTTAACGTGCTCTGTAACACATTGTATTCTAAGCGGCTCTCAGAATAAATGAATAAAAAAGTAATATCATTCAGACAGCTGGGTCTATTCATTCGTCTCAATTACAAAAGCATCACCCTTTACTTTTAATGATATCTGTAAAAGTTGACAGCGACTTACTGACTGCGTTACCCATGAGCATTCTCTGCCGTTGCCATGGTGAAGACGCAAGCTATCTGGTGGCGTAAGCACTGTCGTCAGTTTTAGCGGGATTTCGCTCTTTCGCTCCCGAACTCCTGTTAAGATAAGTTGTATGACTATACGTCTGCTATATGTTTTGTTTAATATGATAAATTACTTGGTTTAAATATTAGGGCGAAGATTAAATCCCCACCAGTGATTCACCATTGGTCAGCATTAATGAAAAAGGGAAACTCTTGAAATTAATGTAACCTTGCTAGCTGGATAGCTAGCGTTCATTATAAACTAACACAATACAGCATTAACGTTATATCCAATGAATTGTAGCGTTGAGCATTAAGCAGATGTCATAACTATGACTGTAATAATGTGTGAGTAAATGAATTGTGTGAGCTCATCTAGAGTTGTCATTTCATCTGTCACTGTGGATCACTTTTAAAGTGAACTGTTTTGGGTTTTACTTTGCTCTGTGTTAAGTTGTGTAGAAAACAAGTAAGGGGCTGTCTTTGAACAATTTATTATGCTCTCATGGTGCTTTCCCGGTCTTATAGAATTATTAAAGTCCGCCATAGAGATAAAGAAAAACCCACTAAAATAAGTACGGTACAACAAAACCCTCCCTACTTCTGGTCTTCCGTGCGGTCCTTCAAAATAAAAGTCTGCTTCAGAGTAAAACATACCGTAGCAAGGGATGAATGATGAACGGTTTAAAGGTAAACCATGGTAGGATTCCTGACAGTTAATATTAGGCTACCGTTTCAAAACTTAATTCATTAATCATTAAAACCGTGATAACTGTGTGATATGACACTTTCACAGTAAATTTGTCCAGAATCAACCAGAGTTAATAACACCCTCCCAGCCACAGGTGCAGTGTGAGGTAATGTTAATGTATATCTGATATGGTTTTCTTATCATTAGGTATTGGCAGTGTTGGGCAAGTTACTTTTAAAAGGCAATTAGTTACAGTTACTAGTTACTTCTTTCAAAAAGTAACTAAATTAGTTACTCAGTTACAAATTAGTAACTAGTAACTTCAGAAAGTAACTATTGCGTTACTTTCCAGTAAATTTTTAAATGCTCAAATGTGACCCCACCTCCACCCCTCTTTAACGGAACTTAAAATACATGTGCATGTTCAATTATTTATGATAAATCTGAATATTATAATGAAATGGACACTTAATACAATCCATTATTAACAGAAACAATGTACATAAGTCTAAACTATTTTAATGTTGCTGTGGGACAAAGTGAGACTAGCCTCCAATCAAATGCCATGTATGTAGATATTATGTTTATATAGTGGATCCATACAAATAACACAATAGATGTTTTGGAACTTTTGATATTTATTGCCCCTCAACAGGCCACAACTGGGCAAAATTAAATTAGGCTTGTTAAGCACTATACCAAAAATAAATAACAAATATATACACTCTTTGTAGTGCAAATAAAAAAACAAAAAATTGGTAGATAACTCTCAATTCTCCTCAAAAACTTGTACAAAAAGTACAATGTATAGCAAAACTAAGGAATCCAAATATAAACAGGTAATACATAAGAAATAAAAAATACATCTCCATAAAAATAAATCTCTTTCTCTGGCCATTGACAATCTCACTTCAAGAGGCTGCAGCTGCCAACAAATAAATCTAAATTAAATGATGCTCTTTAAGCAATATACCAAAAATGTATTCAAACAATATATACACTCTTTTTAGTGCAAATGTAATAAGATGCAACACAACTGGCCATACCTGTCTCTTGTTGACTGACTCGCTTGTGTTGTTCGTTGTGTGTCTGACTATACGTGCTTTCAAACACCTGCCCAACTCTACCTCTGATTGGCTTACCATGAAATTTTACTCAACCTCAGCCAATCGTCAGCATTTATGCGCTTGTCTCGTGCACTGCCCACTAACCAAGGAAGAACAGTAAAAAAAAGCCTTTGCCTCTCGGCTCAGAGATCTAGTTGGTCTGATAAAAAAAACAGATTAAATTATAGTAACGCGCCGCATTGTTTGGCAGTAACGGTAACGGCGTTATTAAGATGGGAAGAGTAATCAATTAGATTACTCGTTACTGAAAAAAGTAACGCCGTTAGTAACGCAGTTATTTATAACGCCATTATTTATAATGCTGTTATTCCCATCACTGGGTATTGGCTATATTAATATTGTATTTTTTTGCAAACCAAAAGTGAACATTGCTACTAACTTTGTTTGTGATTGATGGTTGATTGTTTTTTTCTTTTCTCCCTGCAGCTCCTGTATTGTCAACCCCCATCACACATTATCGTCAACATTTTGAATACCAAAAGGCACTTTTAAGGGCCACGTCCATCTGTCTGTCTGCCTGTCAGTCTGTCTTGTCTGTCTGTGTGTCTGTTTGTCTGTTGTCTGTCTGCCTGTCAGCTGTCTGTCTATCTATCTGTCTATCTGCCCTCTGTCTGTCTGTTTGTCTGTCTGTCTGTCTGTCTGCCTGTCAGTCTGTCTGTCTATCTATCTATCTATCTATCTATCTATCTGCCTGCTCTGTCTGTCTGTTTGTCTGTCTGTCTGTCTGTCTGTCTGTCTGTCTGCCTGTCAGTCTGCCTGTCTATCTATCTGCCTGTCTGTCTGTCAGTCTGCCTGTCTGGGTCCGTCTATCTGCCTGTCTGTCTGTCTGTCTGTCGGTCTGTCTAGGTCAGTCTGCCTGTCTGGGTCAGTCAGTCAGTCTGTTTTCCTGTCTGCCTTTCTGTCTGTCAGTCATTTACCATGCCAGGGGGGTCGATCCAAAAGAAGTGCCCCTTTTGTGAGACCATTTTATTTTGTGCCCAAAAAAATGCTCATATTGTAAAATGGAGCAGCCTGCCAAGCAGCGACTGAAGAAAAGACTGAAAAAGTTTGACCAGAAGCGAGAGGAATGGGTGGTTGGCCTTAAAAAGAACCACAACCTGGCATCCATTAAGGATGAAGCTATAGTCCTGGTATGTAGTATGTACCGTTTTTATGTAACATTAAAATGTCCAGATAATCTAGAAAATAAATTATAGTAAGTGGTGCCATTTATGACCAAGAGAGCATGTCACTACAAGGTCAGAACTTCTTTCATACTCAGATTTCAAAATTAACTTTTTTGTCCATCAGCCAATGGATAGTTAAAGTTCAAATTTTATTTAGTTTTTAATTTACCAGTCACTCAATAGATTACCACTGATTTTTTTTACTGGTAAGTGATACCACTCATTTGCACATTTTACCAGAATTTTGCTGGTGACTGAACCCTGTTCATATTACTCAAAGCACTTAACAATGTACATATGACCCATTCAGTCACAGAATCACATTAACATTCCTATCTATGTAGATGCCAAACCTGTGCTATAAATGTGCCACAAAGTTTGATTGTATCCATACTTAGTGATTTTCAACTTCTGCTTGGAGGAGAGTGTATGAGATAATACATTGCTGTTTGTCTATATAGAAGAGTTAGTTTCTGCTTCTACTGTTTGATCCTTTCCTGAATCCAGCTAAACTCACCATGATGATAAGGCCATCATGAATGACTGTCATCAATAATGTTATATTTTCAATGTATTTTTATATTTAACAATTACAGTAATATACTTACTGATTTTTGCTGTTGCTTTTAAATTTTTTAACCAGCAAATACATCCTTTTGTTGTTGCAGCTTGAGAAACTCCATGCCATGGGCTACAAGCCGGTTCTCCTTATTGGCAAGGAGACATAGACGGGAGCAACAAACAAAAGTTTTAACGCCTCATTGCGAACTTACTCTTCATGCCCAGAACTCACTCCAGAAGATGGGCTCATTTTATGAGTCTATTTGTGAAGGTGAGATGGACGCACTGTATTTTTGAATTTACAGTTTGCAACTAGTGTTCGGTTTGAAAAACCATTTTGTAAGATTTTGCAAACAACAAGTTAATATGAATATCAATATACTCTCAAATTATGAGCTTAAGATGCAGATGGACCATTCACAAAAATAGCACAAACCAAAAGAAAACCATTAAATGTTGATGGTGTACATCACGACTCAGTTTTTTAGCACACACAGTCCAGTGTGTCATTCTTTGAATAGATATTAGAATTACTCTGTGTTTTTTTCCTGTATAAACAGTGTAATGTGTACTATTTATTTGTTATAGTCATATAACATCAAACACAGATTTACAGATATCTACTATAAAAGACAGTAAACTATCAATAATCCTCCTGTAATCTAAAGTGACCACAAATCAGGTTGGGAAGAATAGGACTACAGAATTCTCAGAGATTAAATCAGGCACAGTTGAAGCTCTTGGTTGACCTCTTTGTTCTAAGTAGGCATAACAGAACTCTTGTTTAACTTGCATAGGTTGGAGTCAGGAAATTCCTGCAGCTGATGATCAGGTGATCACACTTACCTTGACCCCTTGGAGGTCAAAAGCCAGGAGCAGGCATGCAGCACAGAGGGAAAAGGTAGTTAAGGCAGATTTCCAGCGTTACATTCATTGTAAAGTGTTGGACCCATGGATTACCTTGCACAACTTTTTACCCATAGAGTTTTAGGTCACTTTCATGTTATGTTCTACAATATAAACAGTGTCTGCTGTTAAACCAAATACCCATCAGTTCTAGATCAAAAATACATAATTTTACTCTTACCTGTCCTGTACTAGTGCTGTCACTTTAAAAAAAAAAACTAGTTCGAACAAATCTAAAAATAAATGGTAGGATAGCTGTTTTTTGCAAAGTAGAGTTTGCCGTGACTTTTCCATCCACTGTGTAAAACCCCAAATACTTCCACACGCTGCTTTTCAGGTGTTTTGGTGCCCTGACTGTCCGACCAGGTCAGCTCTCCTCACTATTATCATCCATTCTCGAAGCAAATTAGCTTACTTTACTGCTTTGACTGAGAGGCTCCAGGCCAAGAGCTGTTAAGAGGGGCCGGCTATAGGTAAATCTGATAGAAGGAACCTCTGCTGGAATACATTGCAAACTACTTCAAGTGGTCTGATGCGCTTAAGGAGATTAAAGCCTACATTTTGAATGGGTAATTACAATTCAAGTGTGAAAATTTCACCCTTTGTTCGAACCAATGTTTGAATATCGAATAAAAATTGACAGCCCTAACCTTTACCGTAGTGCTATTCATCCATCTAGATGGTTTTGGTGTGAGTTGCCCAGTTTTTGAGGTACTCTTTCCAATACAATGGAGCGGAGTGGGATTTCTCTTGTGGTGCTCAAAAAACATTTGAAAACTCAACAGCAATGTCTCCTTCCAGAAGTCACGACCCAGTTACTCCAGATAATCCACAGACATCGTTTTGAGTAGTTTAGTGTAGTTTTATTGAAAGAAAAGTAGTTACTACATACATGAAACTGCGCACAACAAGGTCTGTGGATTATCTCGGTCTGGGTAACTGGGTCTTGATTTCTGGTAAAAGACATTGCTTTTGAATTGTTCAAATGTTATACCAAAGCACAAGGCACCCTACAGCATCTGTATGAAAGAAAGCGGAGTCATTGTGACTTTGACTTGAATGGCCTTCAGTCTTCATTAGTGGCAACTTAAATTGACAAAAAATAAACAACTTGAGAATCAACTTGAGCTTGAAAGTTCACATAATGAGCTAAATTACTTATTTGTAGTCATTTTATGTTTTCAGTTTAAAGGAATAGTTCACTTTAAATGTAAATTCAGTCATTATCTACTCACCCTCGTGTCAATGAGAAGTCCGGTGTAATTTTTAATCCACTCAACACTGCTGGAGTTTCACAGGAAAACAGATTGTAGCATTTTTCCAGACAACAGAAGTCTATAGAGACCAGTGTTAAAATGGCTCCTGAAGCTGCCACATGCATAGCTGACTTGAAAAAACATAATTTACGTTGTGTTTCTAGCGAAGAGCTAGCCTAGAGCTACGGTCATGTGCGCGTTCCTCACACACGCATGTGACTGCATCTGTAAACTAGCTCTTACAGGTAGCTGTGCCTCAACCGTGCTGGTCTCTGTCAACTTCTGTTGTTTGGAAAAAGGCTGTGAGCTGTTTTGTTTTAAAAAAAAAATTTTTTTTTTAAAATAAAAATAAATTTTTTTTTTTTTTTTTTTTATTTTTTAAAAAAAAAAATTTTTATTTTTTTTTTTTTTTTTTTTTTAAATAAATTTTTTTTTTATTTTTTTTTTTTATTTTTCAGTTTTTTTTTGTTTTTTTTGTAGGGGGGCCACAAATCAAATTTTTGGGGGAAAAGTGGAGGGAGGGGGAAACCCAAAAGGGAGGGGAGAAGGGGGAGGAGGTGGAGAACCCCAAAGAGATGCAGAATGCTGAGGAGGTGGAGAACCCCAAAGAGATGCAGAATGCTGAGGAGGTGGAGAACCCCAAAGAGATGCAGAATGCTGAGGAGGTGGAGAACCCCAAAGAGTTGCAGACTGTTGAGGTGCAGAATGCTGAGGAGTTGCAGACTGTTGAGGAGCAGAACAGAGGTGGGTAGAGTACTGAAAATCTGCATATCTGGTATACTCACCACAGGATCAGCCCTGTCTGTTTTAACCATTTACACCCCATCCCTACAAACAAAATGAAGGATCAGCACTTGTTGAAAGTTGGATAACCAAATACAGTATGGACACCTACTAATTTACCTACTTGTACTGCTGCATTTGAGTTGTGGTGTGATGCTCTTGTCTTTGAATTGATTAGTTAAAGCTTAATTTGGTATATGACTAATTTCCCTCTCCAAACCTATATCTGTCTCCACAGGGTCAGACACGGGCACAGTGCTTAATCCAAGACGAAAAAAGAAAACATCAGGTACGTAAATAGTGTTTTTAGGGTAGTTATAATATTTTAATTAATTGAATTGGTATTCTGATTACTATTTATAACCATAGCTCATTTGTCAAGCTGATTCTCTCATGGAATTTATTTAATCAAAAAGAGCGAGAAAGAATTAAGAATTGTGTGATATGTGAGATAGTATTTTTGTTATTTGTTTTTTGGTGTGGACATATGACTGGACTGTAATCTTCTATTCCACAGAGGCACCAAAGCATCTGCCTGTGAGGAAAAAGACACGGATAAGTAAGTTTAAATGTTTCATTTTTTTAATCATCATGGCACAGATAGGTCAGTCAATATGTTTACTTGCACACAAGAAATCTGACTATTACAAGTAATCAGGCTATGGCTGGAAATCAGGTAATAGTTTACATGCGTTACCTTACTCTAAAAATATACATGTAAATGCACCCCATCACCAATTGTGAGAATGCCTCAGTTATCAGTCCTTCTGTCAGTGTGATAACCCATTTTACCCATGGTTATTTTCCATAGTTTCATTGCTTATTTTTTGTAACTACTTACAACAGATTATTATTATAATTTTTAATTATTAGTTATAATTACTCATAACAGACAACCTATAAAATTCCAACAGGCCTTATGTGTGTCATTAGACCAAAGTCTGATTGCAACTTAAAGGTGCTGTAAGTGGTTGTATTTAGCAAAAAACAAAAAAGAATTATGTAAGCGTTACATAGCTCTACATTGTGACAGCCATCAGTGGTTTGGGTGTTTTGTCATTAACATGAGGTCCTCCACTCTGCAGTAAACAGAAAAGACATTTTCTGGTGTTCTGTTCCCTCTTTCAGCCAATCAGTAGGGAGAACTCCACACATTTCTTTTCCATTTACTGCAGAGCACAGGGACTGGGAGACCCACGTCAATGACCAAACACTATAAATCACTGATGATTGTAGGACTATAGAATTATTTAACACTTATATTAACAAAAATATATCACTTATTTCTGCTTTAAGTCATCAGGGTTGTATTATTTTGTTACTAATCTAAAAATATCAGACGAGTTGTAAAAGAAAGAGTGAGAAATGTAAGACAGCAATAAAATAATTCGTAGAGGGTTATGATTATTAGAATTGTGAAAATTCCTTGTGAGTTAGATGAAAGGAGTCATCACCTGGAAAACACATTTTTCCTTGTTAATACATGTATATTGTAGTTGGACCTCAGTTGAAACTTGCCTGAAAATTTGGAGTTTGAAAGTGGTTCTGTTTTTAAGTTTGGCCTCTTTGTTGAAACCACAAGAGGCTGACGTCAGCTCAGGGGCAGAATGAAAGCCTCTTGCTCTTTGCATAAGCCAGGCCTCTCTACCACCACCCCCGACATTCACACATATATACACACACAGAGCAGAACAGAGAGACGAAGACATCCAGAGAACTAAATAATTCATATTTGTCTCCAATAAATCCGAAATAATTTATATTTATCCAACAGCAGAGCAGGGGGAAAGCGAGGGGGAGACCCCGCTCTTCTGCCGACAGCAAAGCGGGGCAGAGGCAGCGGAGGCTTCCCTCTCACAAGAAGCCTCTCAATCAGCCTCATTATCATTATCACAATGACCATCCGGACCAGTCAAAATCTCGGGTATTCTCACAGGGGGGCACAACAAGCTCAATGTTTTTAATTAATTTGGCAAATTCTTTTTAAAAAATAATTTTAAGACAATCAAAGAGAGACAAGATATGTTAAAACACCAGGTCATGCCTCCTTTAAAACATATTTTGTACTGAAAAACTAATTAAAAAACACTGTAAATATCAACTTATACCGCTGTATCAATGAAAATCGATGATTACTGCTAAAAATAATAATCCTATGAATGGAATTAATGATTTTTTTTCTCTTTATAGGGCAAAGAAGAAATCTTAGTTGACTGGGAGCCCTGTCCAGTATGGTATATATTCAGCTTTTTTTCTGTAATGTAGTGATATTGTAAAATATTAGGACAAAGTACACCTTTGATTTTAAGAACGTAACCATTGAGATTCAGTCATTTTTTAGCTTCAGATGTCATCAGGTTCATGTTTAGAGATATATCTATACGTGAAACTATAAACACAGGTTTCAGGACGATGTCATCTGGACAATATAGGACCATTGTGGATGGTTTGAGGAGAGGTTAAAGTTACCGTGTTCTATGAAGTAGGCCTTCTGTAACCTATATGTATCTCCCTCCGCACAGCATGTTAGGCCTATGCTGACTCTTTGGATAAAAAGGTCCTATGGTCATTTTATAAGATATGTTTGCAAAACTTAAACTGTACACAGAAATGTATTAGTGTCAGTCAGTCAGTGGTCACATAATGCAGGGTGCACTGCGTCAGGTGGTATAGTTAACTAAAGGGCAGACATATTGGATTGGTCCCGAGGAGCCTGTTCAGCACCTTTGCTCTTCCAGATGTCAGTCTGTCCAGCTCACCACACCATGTGACTGAATGAGTTTCCTACACCTCCTCCTCTCTGCCGGTTTTCAGTCCTATCATCCTGATTACTCCCAGTTTGGTCTTCCACTAGGTCAGTTGATGGTCAAGGTTCCAGGGCCTGCTGTCCACCACCATCGCCGTGTCGTCTGTGTTTTTTGAGAATAAAATTTTTTAAATAAAATTTTTTTCCTCTCTTCCTCCTCTAGATTCCTGATACAGCCCACAATAGCCGTGTCGTCTGTGAACTTTTGCATGTGACAAGTCCCTTGTGGCGCTCCCGTGCTACTGACCACAGTGTCAGACCTGCAGTCCCTCAGTCGCACATACTGGGGTCTGTCTGTTAGGTAGTCCATTATCCATGCCACCAGATGTGAGTCTACTCCCATGTCTGCTAGTTTGTATTGCAGAAGTCGAGGCTGGATGGTATTGAAGGCGCTGGAAAAGTCCAGAAATGTAATTCTCACAGCACCGTTTCCCCTATCCAGGTGAGAAAGGGATCTGTGCATCGGGTACACAATGGCATCCTCTACACTTCCCACCTTCTCCTGGTAGGTAAATTGCAGTGGGTCAAGGGCGTGGCGGACCTGTGGCCTCAGGTGGTGTAGCAGCAGCCGTTCCATGGTCTTCATCACATGTGATGTAAGGGTGACCGGTGTGAAGTCATTTAGCTCACCAGGATGTGGTCTCTTTGGGATTGGGATGATGCAGGATGTCTTCCACTGTCTAGGGACCCTCCCCTGTTCCAAGCTCAGGTTGAAGATGTGCTGTAGGGGGAGTCCCAGCTCCAACGCACAGGCCTTCAGAAGTCGAGGGGATATTCCATCTGGACCTGCTGCTTTGCTGGCACGAAGCCTCATTAGCTCTCCACACACCTGGGTTGCTGTAATAGTGGGTGGGACAACCAGCTCCTCTGTGGCTCCTGAGGGGAGCGAGAGAGAGACAGCAGCAGAAGGGGGTATGGTGACCTAAGGTGTTAATGGGATGGGGTGGTCGAACCTGCTGAAAAATTGGTTTGGGTTTGCTCTTTCTGTATCTCCTTCCATGTGGGCCCCCGCTTTGAGCTGCAGCCGGTGATGATCTTCATCCCATCCCACACCTCCTTCATGCTGTTGTTCTGCACTTTCTGCTCCAGCTTCCTTCTGTACTGCTCCTTCGCTTCCCTGAGCTGGACTCTGAGTTCCCTCTGTACACGTCTAAGCTCCTGCTGATCTCTGTCTTTAAAGGCCCTCTTCTTCTGGTCAAGAAGGCCCTTGACATGACTTGTAATCCAAGGCTTGTTGTTGGCATAGCAGCGCACAGTTCTTACAGGAACAACAACATCCATACAGAAGTTGATGTAGTCAGTAGTACAGTCAACAGCCTCCTCGCTGTCCTCACAGTGCGAACCATGCAGTCGTCCCAGTCCGTACTACCAAAGCAGTCTCTCAGAGCCTGCTCTGCTTCAAAAGACCACTTCCTGAATGAGCGCATTGTTGTGGGTTGTCTCGTCACTCTTGGTTTATAGTGAGGCTGAAGCAGAATCAGGTTGTGATCAGCTTTCCCCAGTGCAGGCAGAGGGGTGGCACTGTATGCGTCCTTAACGTTTGCATACAGTAGGTCAATAGTCTTATTTTTGAGGACTGATTGAGGCTGACGTGACGTGCTACGGTAAGCGTACTGACTCATTTCCGGTTTACTTCCTGCTCTGTGTACACTGTTTGGTGCTGTAGCTCTGTCAGTGAACTCTAGTTTAGTTTTACTCGTTACAGCGGTTATTTTCCCGCTTAACATTTAAACGTAGACTAGTTCTACCTAAGGACTCGGAGTTACTCCTTCTTTTTGCAACTTTTCGCTATTTTCAAAGTTTTTCATACACGCTAGCTTCATTAGCATTAGCAGTTAGCTATGGCGTCTCCCTCTCCCTCTCCTCTGTCCTGCTCAGTGTGTCAGATGTTCAGTTATTCCTCTGCCTCCTTTAAAGATGATGGTACATGTATTAAGTGTTGTTTATTTACTGCGCTGGAGGCACCGCACCACAGAGATATCTTTAGCAGCAATAGCCAGCCAGCCCCCAGTAGCCGGTGCGGTCCGACCGAAGGTAGCTTCTGTTAGCTGTCCTCCGGTTGTTCCCCTGGTAGATCCCGAGCAGCCGGGAAGACAGGGGGGCTGGGTGACTGAGCGAAGGAAGACTAAAACACCGAAGCCCACAGTTCACCACCAACCCATTCATGTTTCTAATAAATTTTCCCCACTCAGCGACACACCCGCTGAGGAACCAACTCTGGTTATTGGCAGCTCAATAGTCAGAAACGTGAAGTTAGTGAAGCCAGCGGCCATAGTTAAATGTATCCCTGGGGCCAGAGCGGGCGACATTGAATCATATTTCAAACTGCTGGCTAAAGATAATCGTAAATATGGTAAGATTATTATCCACGTCGGTGGTAATGACACCAGCTCCTTTACACCAATCGGAGGTCACGAAAATGAATGTGGAGTCGGTGTGTAACTATCCCAAAACAATGTGACCAGTGATGACAGGTATAGGTGATTTTAATATTCATGTGGATGTTAACAATGACAGCCTCAGTAATGCATTTATATCATTAATAGACTCAATTGGCTTCTGTCAGAGTGTAAATAAACCAACTCATTGTTGTAATCACACTCTTGCCCTTGTTCTATCATATGGCATTGATATTGAACATTTAATAATCTTCCCACATAATCCTTTCCTATCTGACCATTATTTAATAACCTTTGAATTCATACTATTAGATTAAAAGCCATTAGGCAAAACTACCTACAGCAGATGTCTATCTGACAGTGCTGTAGCTAAATTTAAGGAGGAGATTCCTTCAGTGTTTAATTCAATGCCATGTCTGAATTTAACAGAGTCCTATAACAACTTTAGTCCCTCTGAAATTGATAATCTTGTTGATAGTGCTGCAGGCTCACTACGATCAACATGACTCTATCGCTCCTATAAAAAGGAAATTATTAAAACATAGAAGACTAGCACCGTGGTACAACCACCAAACCCACCAGTTAAAGCAAACAGCTAGGAAATCTGAAAGGAAATGGCGCTCTTCCAAATTATCAGAATATCACTCAATTTAGCAAGATCATCTTAAAACGTATAGAAAGGCCCTCCGTAATGCCAGAGGAGCCTATTACTCAGCACTAATAGAAGAAAATAAGAATAACCCTAGGTTCCTCTTCAGCACTGTAGCCAGGCTGACAGAGAGCCACAGCTCTATTGAGCCACATATCCCCATAAACCTAAGTAGCAATGACTTCATGAGCTTCTTTTATAATAAAATTATTACTATTAGAGAGAAAATGAATCACCAACTGCCATCAACAGTTATCAGTGGCTCTCCAAGTTCAGGGACTTTTGCTAATGTAAACTTAGATACATATTTAGACTTTTTTTCTGCTATCGATCTTCATCAGTTAACTTCAGTAATTTCTTCATCAAAGCCATCAACCTGTCTATTAGACCCGATCCCAACTAGGCTGCTTAAAGAAGTTGTTTCCTTAATTGGCACTTCTTTACTGGATATGATTAATCTTTCTTTATTATCAGGATATGTACCATAGTCCTTTAAAGTAGCTGTAATTAAACCCCTTCTTAAAAAGCCCACTCTTGACCCAGGGGTTTTAACCAACTACAGACCAATTTCTAACCTCCCCTTCCTCTCTAAGATTCTGGAGAAAGTAGTCGCCAAAGAGTTGTGTGACTTTTTACATAACAGTAGTTTATTTGAGGATTTTCAGTCAGGATTTAGAGTTGATCACAGCACAGAGACAGCTCTGGTTAAAGTTAATAATGACCTTTTGATTGCTTCCGACAATGGACTTGTCTCTGTACTTGTATTATTAGATCTTAGCGCTGCATTTGACACCATTGACCATGATATTCTTTTACAGAGACTTGAGCATCAAATTGGCATTAAAGGAACCGCACTAAGCTGGTTTAAGTCATATTTATCGCAGTTTGTACATGTTAACGATGAATCTACAATAAATACTACAGTTAGTCATGGAGTTCCACAAGGTTCTGTACTTGGACCAATACTATTTACTTTATATATGCTCCCTTTAGGCAACAATATTAGGAATCACTCCATTAACTTTCACTGTTATGCAGATGATACGCAGTTATATCTATTGATCAAGCTGGATTAAATTAATCAATTATCTAAATTACAAACATGTCTTAAGGACATAAAATCCTGGATGAGCTGCAATTTTCTGATGTTAAACTCAGAAAAAAACAAAATTCTTGTTCTTGGCCCCAAAAACCTTAGAGACTCACTGTCTAAAGATATAGTTACTCTTGATGGCATTACCTTGGCCTCTAGCACCACTGTCAGGAATCTTGGAGTTATCTTTGATCAGAATTTGTCTTTTAACTCCCACATGAAGCAGACCTCTAGGACTGCCTTCTTTCATTTACGTAATATTACAAAAATTAGACACATACTATCACAGACAGATGCAGAAAAACTAATCCATGCATTGATTATTTCAAGGCAGGATTACTGCAACTCTTTATTATCAGGTTGCCCCAATAAGTCCATTAAAACGCTCCAATTAATTCAGAACGCTGCAGCACGAGTACTGACAGGAACTAGAAAAAGAGATCACATCTCTCCTGTACTAGCTTCTCTGCACTGGCTCCCTGTAAAATGTAGAATAGAATTTAAAATCCTCCTCCTCACCTATAAAGCTCTTCATGGTCAGGCCCCTTCATATCTTAAAGAGCTCATAGTACCCTATTACCTTACTAGAACACTATGTTCTCTGAATGCTGGGCTACGTGTGGTTCCTATAGTCTCTAAAAGTAGAACAGGAGCCAGAGCCTTCAGTTACCAAGCTCCTCTCCTGTGGAACCAGCTTCCAGTTGTGGTTCGGGAGGCAGACACCCTCTCCACATTCAAGAGTAGGCTTAAGACATTCCTCTTTGATAAAGCTTATAGTTAGGGCTGGATCAGGTGAGTCCTGAACCATCCCTTAGTTATGCTGCTATAGGCCTAGACTATCGGGGGATTTCCCATGGTGCACTGAGCTCCTCTCTTCCTCTCTCTTTCTGCACTCATTCATTTTCCATTAATGCATGTTACTAACTTCACTTCTTCCCCGGAGTTCTTGTGCTTTCTCGTCTCGCAGGTTCTTATCGATCCTGGTGGAGCCTCCTGCCATGGTCCTGCTAGATTGCCATTGCCAATACTGTTGTTGCTATGCACCTGTCTGTCTGTCTGTATGTCTCTCTCTCTCTCTCTCTCTCTCTGTCTCTCTCTCTCTGTCACCCCAACTGGTCGAGACAGACAACCACCCACCTAGAGCCGAAGGATCTGTCCTAGGTTTCTGCCTTTTAACAGGCAGTTTTTCCTTGCCCTTGTCGCCAAGTGCTCGCTCATGGTGGTACTGTTGGGTCTCTGTAAATAATGTTTTAAAGAGTTTGGTCTAGACCTACTCAATTTGAAAAGTGTCCTGAGATAACTTCTGTTATGAATTGGCGCTATACAAATTGAATTGAATTGAATTGAAAATTTAATATCCCCTGGTGTAATAGTCCACATACTGAAAAAAGCAGGTAGTGTTGTGTCCAGAGTCATGTGATTAAAGTCCTCAGAGATTAACACCAGAGCCTCGGGGTGCTGTGTTTGTAGTCCTGCTACAGCGGAGTGGATGATGTCACACGCGACTACCGCGTCAGCACATTGTGGGATATAAACAATAACAACAATGGCGTGTCCAAACTCTCAAGTAGAAGGGTCACAACCCTACGGCAAGCAGCTCAACGTCCCTGTTGCAGATGGAATCATATGTCCAGGGTTACACCACCTTGTGTTCACGTATACAGCTAGTCCGCCTCCTTTCCGCTTCCCACAGGCATTAGTGTCTCTGTCCGACCTGAATGTGCTGAAGCCGGGCAGCTCAACGTTAACATCCAGGACGTTAGCCGTTAGCAAACTGCTCTCCCTGTAGATTTTAACGTTTTTCACCAGCGCAGCCAGTTCGTCGATCTTGTTCTGTAGTGAGTTAACATATCGCCACTTCTTCGCCATTCGCTTGGCCTTTAGCTTTGTGCCGGCTCTGCAGCCACGATAGGGTCTCCTCACCTCGTCAGGTAACTGGGGAACCACACCGGCCCAGGACTTTGTGTTCAGTGTGAGAAGTTGTTGTGACGAGTTTGGGTAAATAAATATCCATATCTATTGGATAGAAGTTGATCAGATGTGACAAGGCACAAATGTGAATATAAAAAAGCAAAACCAAACATCAATAAAAATAACAAAAAGTTAAAACAGATCACTGCACACTAGGAGATGCTGAAAGGGCTGCCACTCGCGGCGGCGCCATGGCAACATGAGGTTAGGGTTAGGGTTGGTAGCCACAATAGTGGCTACAGGTCATAAGTCCCGCACCCTTCATAAAAGTGACACTAAAAACTCAAAGTACTCTTCAAATACAGTTTCTCCGAACGTGTTTATTATTTTAGGTAGTTATTATCATGATAATCCATGTCCAAGAGTCCATTTCCCTGGATGAGATGGTTTTTATTTGTTTGACACTATAAACACACACTGACCTCCTCGAGCTTTTATTTTTGTACTTCTGGTTACCGGCATTTTGAAATGCATATTAGTTAAATATTTAGTTTCACCCAAAACATTTAGATTTAACATTTAGATTTAGATTTAACATTTAAATTTAGATTTAACATTTAAATTTAGATTTAGCATTTATTTTTAACATTTAACATTTAGGTGTAACATTTAATATTTGGATTTAACTATTTAAAATATCTCTAAGTTGACAAATATTGTTGTAAATGTGCAAAAAAGTGACCCTCAAAAATTCTTGTCATGTTCCAAACAAAACAAATATACCTTCAATCAACTATACTCTCAATAATCATTCAATACACTTCTGATGAGGCTTTCATCTCCACACCCTCTCAGATGAATTCAATGAAATGCAATTTTGTCCCTTCTAAACTCTAGTGGGATTTCTACCAATTCTACAACTACAGCATTTCTTGTATTTGATCTCATCGTACCAATACAAAGTCTCATGGCTTTATTTTGGTTTTGGATGGTGGGGGGTGAGTGAACTAAGAACGGGATCCGCCTTCCACCAATCCGAGCATACATGGATGACATGACCACTCTGACCACTACTGCAGCATGTACCAGGCAGCTACTTGGAAAACTGCAGGAGAACATCAAGTGGGCCCGGATGAAAATCAAGCCGAACAAATCACGAAGCATTTCAATAGTCAAGGCACAGCTTAAAAATGTGAAGTTCTGCATTGGTGACGACCCAGTACCAACAGTGTCTGAGCAACCTGTCAAAAGCCTGGGCAGATGGTACAACGCAAGCCTCAGAGACAAAGACCAAGTGCTGCAAGTAAGACAGGACATTACCAACAGTCTGGAAAAAATCAACAAGACCCAACTGCCAGGGAAGCTCAAGCTCTGGTGCCTGCAATTTGGACTCCTCCCTTGGGTAATGTGGCCACTCACTATCTATGAGCTCCCAATAACAACTGTGCAGAAGATGGAGCGAACCATGACTTCATACGTGAAGAAATGGCTCGGCGTCCCACGCTGTCTGACTAACATCAGCCTCTACGGCAAAGGGGCCCTTGAACTGCCTATCACAAGCCTCACCGAAGAGTACAAGTGCTCTAGAGTAAGACTCCAGATGACTTTGAAGGACTCCAGAGCCCAGACCATCAGCAATGCTGCTCCACCCCTGAAAACTGGATGGAAATGGACAACATCCGACGCGGTGGAGCATGCTACGTCAGCCCTGAGACACAGCGACATTGTTGGGCACGTCCAGTTGGGAAGAGGCGGCTTTGGCCTTACAGCAAGTAAGCCAACTTGGTGTAAGGCCTCAACATCAGAGAGGAGGAAAATGGTGGTGGAGGAGGTGCGCCGTCAGGAAAAAAGAAGCGCAAAGGCTGTCTCTCTTGTCAGGCAGGGACAATGGATGATGTGGGAAGGCCTGGAGAGGATAAAGCTCAGCTGGAGGGAGCTCTGGGAAATGGAGGCAAGGAACATCAGCTTCATCATCAGAGTCACCAATGATGTGCTCAAGTCTCCAAAAACCTCCATCAGTGCTATGGCAAGGACCCAAAATGTGCCCTCTGCCCAACTCCAGCAACTCTCAAACACATCTTGACTGGTTGTAAGACCAGCCTCACACAAGGCCGCTACACCTGAAGGCACAACCAGGTCCTCAAGAGTCTGGCAGCAGCTCTTGAGAGCAAGAGGAATACCACCAACTCCTTACCCCTGAGAGCAACCAGTTCCATCACGGCCACAACCTTCATCCGAGTGGGACAGGAAAAGCCCAACCATCCCCCTACCAAACCAGAAGCTGGACACCTAGCCATGGCCTGGGACTGGAAGATGCTAGTCGATATTGGCCAGCAACTAATCTTTCCACCTGAGATTGCAGCTACCACCCTTATTAGACTTGGTACTCTGGTCCCCTTCACTGAAGTCTGTTTACATCACAGAGCTCACAGTCCCATGGGAGAGTTAACAGAAGAGGCCTATGAGCGCAAGAAACTGCGCTACACAGAACTGGCAGCAGATGCTCAACAATGAGGATGGAAAGCAAAAGTCTATCCGGTTTAAGTGGGATGCAGAGGTTTTGTGGCTTCTTCCACCATCAGGCTGCTGAAAGACCTTGGCATCCATGGACAGGCTCTGCGACAGACAATTAGATCAGTCTCTGAAGCAGCTGAAAGAAGCAGCCAGTGGATATGGATCAAGCGGAAGGACCCTTGCTGGGCTCAAAGAGCATCAACAGGACCCGCTCACTAAGCCCCCCCACCCCATCCCCCACTTGAGAACCCAGGTCACAACCCCCCAGGAGGAGGGCGAACAAGGTATGCACTCAGCTCTAGGCTTGACTCAGGGAAGAGGACGCCCTGTAGATAGATAGAAAATATTTGGACAGCCAGGTTATCTGTTATGTTTTTTTCACTGTTGAAATAGGACTGCACTTCTCAACTATGGCCTATGGGATCAGGTCAGAGTTGACCAAGGTCGATAATGACTTGAATAATACAATTAATGAAATATGTAAAATTGAGGTCATAAATTATAAGATCAGGAATCTGATTGACATGAGATGGAAGAGTATACACAAAACTAATATTATATCAAATAAAAAGATATATTATTTAAGATATTCCCTGAGCCATGTCATTTTCACAATATATTTTAGCTGGGAACCGCTCACAGAAAAAATAGGCGAGACCTCGAGTCCCTAGTGGAGCTTCACTGCAGCTGAGATGCGCGACTCAGGGAGGCAGTGTGACTGCTATAATCTGTTAACATGGGCACAAAATAAAAAGCGAGATGTTCTGCCACACACACATGCCGCAGAAGCAGGTAGTGTGAACCAGACTTTTGGTGAACTGGGATGCTGCTGAGGTCTTAATGGTTTCACCAATTGGAGTTACCTCTTCTATGACCTCTGGCACAGTGCAATTTATCTCTTTAGCTTCTTACATTCATTTTACACCCTTTACTGCAATTTGCACACTTGTATGCATGTATTTGCTTGAAAGTTTAAGTTTTATGTAAGCACTTTGCACGGTTGCACTGTTCTTTGTACCATGTGGTTGCCAATTCCCACCAGAGATACATAAAGTATCCTGTATGCCTGTGTATCTGTTAATTATAGCTGTCAATATAAAACTACTTCACTTTGTTTACAACCTATGTAGTTACATTGGCAGATTGTTTTTAGAAGTAACAATGAAAACAGACACAATACAGATAAGCAGATACAATATATTAGTAAAACCATGAACAGATACTTCAGCCTAAATATTACTGTAAAAGTTTCAAGTGTCCTATAAATAAACTTTGAGTAATATACTATACAGTTTTATCTGTGTACTTATTGATGAGCATGGAGCTGAACATCAGTATAAAAAAGAAATCTGATATTTTAATGTCAGTTTAGTACTTTTATTTCTATGTATTTTAAATATTTATTTTAATATAAGTAGTCTAGGTCTTCAAATTAGCTTAATTTTGTTTCAGCTCGGTTTTAAGACTAAAATGATTGATGATTGATTGATCCTGACAGAACCTGATGAACCATCAGCTTTTAGTTGAATGTATGGGTCCTGGCTGTCAGGCCAAGAAGACTTTGTGTGTTTAAATTCCTTCTTTTCAACTCTCCTCTCAGGTCAAGAAATCAACAACTCAATTCATCTTGCACCATGACTCAAAACCAGAGTTTTCAGGTCGTAGAAGACCTGATTTCCTTCACCTCTTCTGACTACGAGGTGCAGAAGCTTCTGGGGAGTGGTTCCTTTGGAGAAGCGGTCCAGTGCAGGAAGGTGTCCACCAATGAAACGGTGGCAGTAACAAATCAGTTCATTGAGGAGGCAAAGAATGAGGTGTGACATAAATGATGTTTCTCAACATTTCCCTTGTGTGATAATTAAAAAAACACATTGAATTTACATTGAATCTCTCTCTGATATTTCACACATTCAGGAGGAAATCCTAATGAAGATGAAGGAGCCTAACTCAGAAATTGTGCAGCAGGTTTGTTTCTCCAACACAAAAGTTTTAACACAACCTGCATTGTCTAAAACAGCAGATGGAAGGTGTACTTGATCTCTTAAATGCATGAATATGATTTTTGTCAAATCTTACATCAAAGTACATCTTTCCTCTCAAACTGCAAGCCTCCATCAGGATATGGATGATACCCTACAAATAAGGACAGATTTTTACAGTGTATTAAACCAAATGTCTAAATACTAGAGATGGTGGATACATTGACACCTTCAGTTCTTTCAAATTAAGTTCTTCAAAGTCTCTACAGTCATCATCCTCAGGGTGTAGTCTCACTATGGCTACAAATGTTGGTCCATCTCTGAACTCTCCAAGAGAAATAGCTGGTTGTGTTCATATAGTTGGCTGTGCATGATTGTCAAAAGTACATATTTGTTTTTGAGGCTGCATTCTGCATAAACGTCCATCAATAAATCTGTTCCGTGGGAGCTGATTGCTTTTTACTGTCATTGATTCAGTTGGCTACAGCTCTGGAGTCGTTCATGCAGATCTAAAAGCTGAAAACATCATGATGGTGGATCATGTACGGCAGCCACTGTCAGAGTCATCGACTTTGGCTTAGCCTGCCACGATCCCGAGGAATGGAGGGGTGCCACTCTTCAAACGTTATGGTACAGGTAGGTAGATCTTCAGCAGCTATCTGACAGCACATCTGTATATCTAGGACAGCTGTATCAGAAAGGATGACAAATATTTTGCGTCCATGTCAAAGATCAGTATGCTTCCAACTTGTAGGTATCTTCACTTTTGGAAAAATGTTCTTGAGAAGGCTTAGATTTGACACATATGGTCTAGACCTGCTCTATTTGAAAATATACAAATATTAAATATACAAATATATAGCGAGGAGCTGATGCGCATCTGTCAGGCTGTGACCACAGATGATGACGAGGAGGGTCACCCTGCTGGGCCGAGCTTCAGGGAGCAACCCTTCCTCCAGACCACCGACATCAGCGGGGAAAGCAGTCCAGCAAAGAAGAGGAAAAGGGATTCAATTCAATTCAGTTTTATTTGTATAGCGCCAATTCATAACAGAAGTTATCTCATGACACTTTTCAAATAGAGCAGGTCTAGACCAAACTCCTTATAACATTTAAAGAGACCCAAGTGTACCACCATGAGCAAGCACTTGACGACGGGGGCAAGGAAAAACTGCCTTTTAGGAAGCATAAACCTAGGACAGACCCTTCGGCTCTAGGTGGGTGGTCGTCTGACTTGACCAGTTGGGGTGAGAGAGAGAGAGAGAGAGAGAGAGAAAGAGAGAGAGACAGACAGACAGACAGACAGACAGACAGACAGACAGATAGGTGCACAGCAACAACAGTAGCAACAACTACACTAATAGTAGTGACTGATGATAATGAACGTGAAGAAGATGATGACGACGACAACAGCAACGGTGGGGGACAATGAGCAGCGATAATAGTAATAATAGTAACTGTAGTAATAATAATATTAATAATAATAATAACAATTATATCAGTGGTATTAGCAATGGGAGTCACCATGGCAGGAGGCTCCACCAGGATCCATGAGAACCTGCGAGACGAGAAAGCACAAGAACTCGGGGAAAGAAGTAAAGTTAGTAACATGCATTAATGGGATATGAATGAGTGCAGAAAGAGAGAGAGAGGAAGAGAGGAGCTCAGTGCACCATGGGAAATCCCCCGATAGTCTAGGCCTATAGCAGCATAACTAAGGGATGGTTCAGGACTCACCTGATCCAGCCTTAATTATAAGCTTTATCAAAGAGGAACGTCTTAAGCCTACTCTTAAATGTGGAGATGGTGTCTGCCTCCCGAACCACAACTGGAAGCTGGTTCCACAGGAGAGGAGCTTGGTAACTGAAGGCTCTGGCTCCTGTTCTACTTTTTGAGACTATAGGAACCACAAGTAGCCCTGCACTCAGAGAACGCAGTGTTCTAGTAAGGTAATAGGGTACTATGAGCTCTTTAAGATATGAAGGGGCCTGACCATGAAGAGCTTTGTAGGTGAGGAGGAGGATTTTAAATTCTATTCTAAATTTTACAGGGAGCCAGTGCAGAGAAGCTAGTACAGGAGAGATGTGATCTCTTTTCCTAGTTCCTGGCAGTACTTGTGCTGTAGCATTTTGAATTAATTGGAGCGTCTTAATGGATTTATTAGGGCAGATATATAAAAGATAATAAAGAGTTGCAGTAATCCAGCCTAGAAGTAACAAATGCATAGATTAGTTTTTCTGCATCTGTGATAGGATGTGTCTAATTTTTGTAATAGTACGTAAATGAAAGAAGGCAGTCCTGGAGGTTTGCTTTATGTGGGAATTAAATGACAAATCCTGATCAAAGATAACTCCAAGATTCCTGACAGTGGTGCATTAGAGTAGCTATAGCTTTAGACAGTCTCTAAGGTTTTTGGGGCCAAGACCAAGAATTTCGTTTTTTTCTGAGTGTAACATCAGAAAATTACAGCTCATCCAGGATTTTATGTCCTTAAGACATGTTTGTAATGTAGATAATTGATTAATTTCATCGGGCTTGATCGATAGACATAACTGAATATCATCTGCATAGCAATGAAAGTTAATGGAGTGATTCCTAATAATGTTGCCTAAAGGGAGCATATATAAAGTAAATAGTATTGGTCCAAGTACAGAACCTTGTGGAACTCCATGACTAACTGTAGTATTTATTGAAGATTCATCGTTAACATGTAAAACTGCGAACAATCTGATAAGTATGACTTAAACCAGCTTAGTACGGTTCCTTTAATGCCAATTTGATGCTCAAGTCTCTGTAAAAGAATATTATGGTCAATGGTGTCAAATGCAGCACTTAGTTCTAATAATACAAGTACAGAGACGAGTCCATTGTCAGAAGCAATCAAAAGGTCATTATTAACTTATTAACTTATTGACTCTGGCTACAGTGCTGAAGAGAAACCTAGGGTTATTCTTATTTTCTTCTATTAGTGTTGAGTAATAGGCTCCTCTGGCATTACGGAGGGCCTTTCTATAAGTTTTCAGATTATCATGCCAAATAGAGCGATATTCTATTAATTTTGAAGAGCGCCATTTCCTTTCAGATTTCCTTGTTTTTTGCTTCAATTGGCAGGTTTGGTGGTTGTACCACGGTGCTAGTTTCCTATGTTTTAATAACTTCCTCTTTATAGGAGCGATAGAGTCTAATGTTGATTGTAGTGAGCCTGCACCATTATTAACAAGATTATCAATTTCGGAGGGACTAAAGTTATTGGCATTATTGGCAATACATGGCATTGAATTAAACACTGAAGGAATCTCCTCCTTAAATTTATCTACAGCACTGTCAGATAGGCATCTGCTGTAGGAAGTTTTGCCTAGTGGCTTATAATCTAATAATATAAATTCAAAAGTTATTAAATGGTCAGATAGAAAAGGATAATGTGGTAAGACTATTAAATGTTCAATATCAATGCCATATGATAGAACAAGGTCAAGAGTGTGATTAAAACAATGAGTTGGTTTATTTACACTCTGATAGAAGCCAATTGAGTCTATTAATGATATAAATGCGTTACTAAGGCTGTCATTTTCAACATCCACATGAATATTAAAATCACCTACAATAATTACTTTATCTGATTTAAGGACTAAACTTGATAAAAACTCAGAAAATTCAGATATAAAATCAGAGTACGGTCCAGGAGCACGGTACACTATAACAAATAGAACTGGCTGCAGTGTTTTCCAGTTTGGGTGAGAAAGACTAAGAACAAGGCTTTCAAAGGAATTATAATTTAGTTTAGGTTTAGGGTCCATTAAAACGCTCAAATCATATATGGCTGCTACTCCACCTCCTCGGCCAGTGCCTCTAGGAATGTGAGTATTAATATGACTGGGGGGGGTGGATTCATTTAGGCTAACATACTCCAAGTGGGACAACCAGGTCTCAGTAAGACAAAGTAAATCAATATCATAATCTGATATTAATTCATTCACTAAAACAGCTTTAGAGGACAGAGACCTGATATTTAACAGTCCACATTTCATTGTTTTATTTTGTGCTACTGAGGAGTTGGTTTTAATTTTTATTAGGGTTTTATGTTTAACTCCTCTTGTTTTTATTTCTTTGAATAATTTAGGTGGTCGGGAGACAGACACAGTCTCTATGGGGTTTTGGGTAGGTGACTGTTCTAATCGATGCGTAGAGAAGTGTGCAAGACAGCAGCTCTGCTTCCTGGTCCCAACTCTGGGTTGTCAGGTTTTAGAAATAAACTTTGCCATATTCCTAGATAAGAGAGCCGCTCCATCCAACGTGTGATGGTGATGATTGTGCAGAACCAGGTATGTGTTTGAAATATCTCCTTGTATTGATTATTTGATATTTTAGATCAATAGTATTTATACTAAGCTAATCAACTCCCAGCTCGACAGTGTCCAATAGTTTTCATCAAACTCTCAGCAAGAAAGCAAATAAGGCAATTTCCCAAACTGTCCAACTGTTTCTTTAAGATTCAAGAGATTCAAACTTTTTTCTGATCTCCGCAGAAGCCCGGATACCATCCCAGCAAAGAAACGGCGGAGTGGATGCAGGTCAGAAAACAAGCCCACCAAAGTCACCGCTGCTCAAAAGAAAGAGGGACAGTGCTGATCCATGCACAACCTCAGAGAGCAGCTCCCCAGGAGGGAAGAGGAGGAGAAGCCGTGATGAAGAGTGGAAACACAGCGTCACAAGTAAGGTCATCTATGGCAACACACATGCTAGTGATACATTATTTTAAATCAATAAATGTTTCCCAGAATTGCTCAATAAGATTTGACATTGAAGCTATTTGATGGGAATGAATTTAGACAAAGGTTTAGATCTTGAATGCTGAGGTATTTGGCCAGTATTAGCTTGGTGACAAATAAACACCTGTTTTCTTTTTAGAACTGCTGAAAAACACAGGGTCGTAGTCCAGCTCGACCCTGGTTGACCACCTCAAGAAGAGGAAGAGGGCCGACGAGGAGGCTTCCATAGGAGAGATGACTTCACCAGTCAAGAGAAGAAGAAGTCTGGACGGAGGAGAAGGGTGAACCTACCCGACAGTTAAACAATGTTGGTGTGTCCCTCCGGTCAGACTGAAGACTGCAGAGCCAAGCTCAAACCTTCATTTAGTTTGTTCTTTTTTAATTTCTATTCATTTATTAAATTAAATTAATTAAAAGTAAAATCTAAACTGTAATTCTCATTGATATAGGCACAAAGCTTGACATCTTTGATTATACTTTACTTCATCTGTCTTAATTGTAACCGTAACATATTCCTGCACTTGTGTTTGAAGAACTGAAATAGCTGGAGGCAAATGATCAGTATGAACAAAGACCAAACATTAGGGTTGAATGAGTACTCGGCTACAACCAGTATCTGGTACGGATAATTTATTTTTTATGCGTATCAAACAAGTAAAATGTAAAATTGCTACTTTTATAAACAAAAAAAACCCTTATGTAAATAGTTCCTTTACTCTTATGATCAAACACATTGCTCTGATGCTCAATTCTGTAAATAGTATTTTAATAAATATAACCACTTCTGATCAGCCCAGGCTAAAATTAACAACCTCTGGTTTGTGCGCCCCATGTAGCCATATGGTGCTATCCATTTGTCTCGTAAATCCCCTGCCTGATGTGCTCTGCTGCAAGAACGTAATTGCCTGGCTTGTACCACTTATAGCGTTCCAGGTTGTCTTTGGGCATTACGAGTCGGAAAGAAGTGCAGCAGCTGTCTCGTTATAGTTTGTGGCTCTTCTAAACAAGCTCAATGTGAGATAATAATAATGTTTTTCTACAGAAACACTAACATTTCAAGTAATTCCGTTATTGCAAGTCTTACATTTCAATAATATTTTGCCATTTTCGCCTATTTCAATTTCAACAAGTGCTGTGGCGTTTGTCTCGAGCCACCGGGGGCAGTAGCAGGCTAGTGTTATTGTTAGCTACATTAGCCTATTTAGCAAACTAGCTAGAAAACAAAACTTTACATTGTATTGCACGCACAGCAACACCGTGCAATGCATAAATTGGTGACCGGACTAAAGCAGCAATGTAAACAAGTGTGTAAGAGCATTTGAAATCGAAATTAAAACGACCAACGTAGTACAAATACAAAGAAAATACATCTCAATATGGGCGCTGCAATCTTTGTTTTTCGGGTTGTACACTCGTCCTCGTTTACCTCGGTGTACTGTGAGGTACCCCGAGCTGGACGGCTGAAATTCCGACCAAAAGGGGGTGTGTCTCGGTGAAATGTCGCGAGATAGCTGCGAGATTTACACTTTCCAACTCGGGCTGGGGGTTTACCAGACAAATGGATAGCACAAATAGTCCTTACTGGAATAGCCTAGGTTCAATTACAACCTACTTCCCTTTGCTGCATTTCATCCCCTCTCTCCCCTCTTTCCTGTCTATCTTCCCCTGTCATATCAAAATAAAAACATAAAATTCCCACAATTTATATACATATACAACCTCTGGTTTGTCTGGTTTAGGGTTCATTCAGAGTATGGATATGAATACAGATAATTTAGTTGGTTGAATAGAAACAGCAATGGTGTACTCGTTCCTACGAAATGCAGAACTTTATCTCGGATTGGTTGAGCGAAATATTGGGTCCCTGGATAGCAATGTCTGTGTGTGTGTGTGTGTGTGTGTGTTTGCTTGCGTCACTACTATTGGTGTAGTTGTTGCTACTGTTGTTGCTGTGCAACTGTCTGTCTGTCTGTCTCTGTCTCTGTCTCTTTCTCTTTCTCTCTCTCTCTCAATTCAATTCAATTCAAATTCAATTCAAAATGGGCTTTATTGGCATGGAAGTTTTTTAAAAAAAAACAATATTGCCAAAGAAAAGCATCAAAATACAATACAATCAGTCGAAATATTCAGACAATACACAATATGAAAGATATATACATTATGAACATTATATTAGTTATATACAGTGTGTGTGTGTGTGTGTGTGTGTGTTTGCCTCGATCACTCACTGTCCCTCAGGTTGTGGCATGTTAATACATACTGGGCAGCAAGGTGTGCCCGCTCTCCTTCTCCGAGGAGTATTTTTAATTTGGAGAGGTCGTTTCAGCTCTTTGAAATCTGGTACCAAAGAGCTGAACTTGTTCAAATAAATTTTTCTCTTATCATTTAATTTTGTACATTGTAGGAGAAAGTGCATCTCTGTCTCAACCTCACCTGTCGAACAGTGACCACATTTTCTGTTTTCTTTTGGTTGCCATGATTTTTTGTCTTCCTGTTTCGATTGCCAGTTTGTGGTCACTGAGCCTGTACTTGGTTAGGATCTGTCTCTGCTTTCTATCTCTGACAGTAGAGAGATATTCTGCTCATTCATAATCTCTTGTAAAGGCAAGATAACGTTCCAATCTACTTTGACTTTTAGTTGTTTCTCTGATTACTGTTTGTAGAGCAGTGTCATTGTCTCACTCTCTCTCTCTCTCTCTCTCTCTCTCTCTCTCTCCTCACCCCAACTGGTTCGAGACAGACGACCACCCACCTAGAGCCGGAGGATCTGTCCTAGGTTTCTGCCTCTTAACAGGCAGTTTTTCCTTGCTCCCGTCGCCAAGTGCTTGCTCATGGTGGTACTGTTCGGTCTCTGTAAATGTTATATGGAGTTCAGTCTAGACCTGCTCTATTTGAAAAGTGTCCTGAGATAACTTCTGTTATGAATTGGCGCTATACAAATAAAATTTAATTGAATTGAAATTGAACTGAGTTACAACATAGCATCTCATTTTCTCCTTTACTGTTCTGGGTAAGCCAGAATAAACCCTTCAGCTCCAGTTCCAGATACACTGTACTGTAATCAGGTCTGATAAATGACCACCCTTTCACACACTGGACACAATAATAAAATAAAAATAAATAAATAAATAATAATAATAATAATAATAATAATAATAATAATAATCTGCTCAAAATGTATAAAAATTACTGGTTTTACACAAACTTCTTGCAGGTATTGTGTTCACTATTTGTGTTCATTGTACAGTTTATCAGTTGTTCTCTACTGTTATTATTACACATTGAATATAATATGAAATATACATAAAATATGTCACATACACAGGGGTCGTCAGTTAACTCAGTGATAGAAAAGGGTTCCTTTAAGGAAAAATGTGGGGAACCAGTGTCATAGTTGACATATTCATTTAATGTGTGTCCACCAAAGTGCCCACTAGATGGCAGTATTAGAGCACAAATGGCAACCTGTTGAATTTTCAATCGATTAAGGGAAAAAGAAAGAAATTGGTGTTCTGCAAGCCTGCTTGTTACTTTGGAAACACTTAAACTAATTTCAGTATATACCTCTTAATGGTGACATTTTAGTGCTAGGGTTTTTAATGCAATGGTATATTGTTATATTGTAATTTAAGTTTTGTCTTTTCATAAACAGACTGTTGATTAGGAATCACAGTTCAACCAAACATCATTATTCATTTCCACTGTTCGTTCTTATGTCATGCCGCAGTCATTTCACATTTGCTGATTTCTTACAGTGAATAGGGGAGTTTCTGTTTTGGATTTAAATTAGGGATTTATTTGGGTTATACTTTGGCTTGTTCACATTGCTAATTGATAGCCTAACATTACCCAGTGATAACAAGCTGTATAAAATCCAGTTGTTTGTACATTTAAGTTGTGTACATTCTGCAAATGTACCACAACAGTTGTTCAGAAAGTTCCTCAAGGCCATTCTTTGCTCTCTTCAGACTAGACTTTACTACCCACACATATGGACTGTCCAAAATATTAAATGACAATCATGTCTTACACATGTGATACATAGCCTTAATGAACCCACTAGCAAGAACCTACATGACCATAAAGATGTGAACTTATCAGAATCAGAATCAGAATCAGGTTTTTGGCCAAGTAAGTTTTTACACATACAAGAAATTTGCCTTGGTGGATTGGTGCATAAGAATCACAAAAAATCAAGTACTTTTTAAACATAAATAAAGATAGAAAGATCTAAAGCTGTACAAGAATGATATTTACAATGTGCAGGATATAAAAACCAACGGGAGCGCATTAGTGTAATGCATATATACAGGGTGGGTTTAAGAGTCAGTGTCAGTGGGGGTTCCGGGCCTTGTTAATGAGGCCAGCTGCAGACGGAAAGAAACAGTTTTTGTGGCGTGAGGTTTTGGTCCTGATGGACCGCAGCCTCCTGCCAGAGGGAGGTGTTTCAAAGAGTTAGAAGGTCAGCCACAATCTTGCCTGCATGCCTCAGGGTCCTAGAGGAGTACAGGTCCTGGAGGGATGGCAGATTGCAGCTGATCCCCTTCTCAGTAGATCGAATGATACAGCGTACCAGATGGTGATGGAAGAACTGAGGATGGACTCGATGATGGCGGTGTAGAAGTGCACCATCATTGTCTTTGGCAGGTCAAACTTCCCCAGCTGCCGCAGGAAGTACATCCTCTGCTGGGCTTTCTTAGTGATGTTCAGCTCCCACTTGAAGTCCTGGGTAATGATGGTACCCAGGAAGCGGAAGGACTCCACAGAGTCACCTGGGGAGTCACACAGGATGATGGGGATGGGTGGGGCTGGGTTCTTTCTGAAGTCCACAACCATCTCCACTGTTTTCAGAGCATTTAGCTCCAGGTTGTTCTGGCTGCACCAGGTCACCAGATGGCACAGTGAGCTTGTCCTGTAACAGAGCTGGGATGATGGTGTTGAAAGCAGAGCTGAAGCCCACAAACAGGCTCCTGCCATAGGTTCCTGGGTAGTCCAGATGCTGCAGGGTGAAGTGCAGGGCCATGTTTACTGCATCGTCTACAGACCTGTTGGCTCTGTAGGCGAACTGCAGGGGTCCAGGAGTGGGTCCGTTATGGCTGTAACACCAAAATTCCACCGGGCATGGCTTTATAATGTCTTCAGAGTGTGTTGCCAGCCCAACGTTGTTTACCTTTGTATTTTGTCCTCAAAAAGGATACAAATTTTGTGTTTTTCCGCTTCAGATCTCCTTTGACCTGGCTCTGATTGATTGATTTCCTGTCTGGTGCCACAGTGTTGATCAGCAGAGCAGGAACCTGTCACAGCCGTGTCCGGTGGAAATTGGGGGTCACAGAGTTGGCAGCACTTTACACTATCTTGTTAAAATTAGGAACTTCAGACATGATTGGCATCATCCTTCATGAATTGGGCTGACCCTTTTAAGAAACAACCTGGAGTTTTAGAGAATAGTTCATTTGTTGGCCAGCTTTTTCTGTTCCCACAAGTAATGAGAATCAGAGTCGGTCAGCTGACCAGTTTACACAGCCTGTGGCAGAGAAAAACTTTGGGAGCTTTTTATTGTTCTGAATTTAAAAGGTCATCCTCTTTGATGCTGCTTAATTATTGTGACTATTAAGTCCCAAAGCGAGGTTACTGGATAGCATGCTTTGTAAATTCAAACCGTCCTCTACACTCACCTGTTATACAGATGTTTCCTTTCCTTGCCCTCTTAGCATGGGAAGAGAAAGGAAGGAAAGCAGGGAGATTAAAATCCCGCCAGCTCTGCTCATTTTAAAGTCGTTGCTGATATCAGATCAGATGGGACACATGTAGCATAGTCGGTGCCCACTTCTTTTTGTCCTCCATTATTAGTTTGCTTCAGACCATCATATTATCAGAGAACTGTTTGTATCGATTTTTAATTTCCAAACATGGAGTGAGTCTGACATGTCGCTGACATATGCAGAAATGTCCTTTCAACAGAGTTACTTAACTGGATTTGCACTGATGTTCATCGATTTGCGGTAACTACTTGCAGGGGGAGGTTTAAACAATTCAATTCAATTCAATTTTATTTGTATAGTGCCAATTCATAACAGAAGTTATCTCAGGACACTTTTCAAATAGAGCAGGTCTAGACTGAACTTTTTATAACATTATTAACAGAGACCCAACAGTACCACCATGAGCAAGCACTTGGCGACAAGGGCAAGGAAAAACTGCCTGTTAAAAGGCAGAAACCTAGGACAGATTCTTCGGCTCTAGGTGGGTGGTCGTCTGTCTCGACCAGTTGGGGTGAGAGAGAAAGAGGGAGAGAGAGAGAGAGAGAGAGAGAGACAGAGAGACAGAAACAGAGAGAGAGAGAGAGAGAGACAGACAGACAGGTGCACAGCAACAACAGTATTGGCAATGGCAATCTAGCAGGACCATGGCAGGAGGCTCCACCAGGATCGATAAGAACCTGCGAGACGAGAAAGCACAAGAACTCCAGGGACGAAGTGAAGTTAGTAACATGCATTAATGGGACATGAATGAGTGCAGAAAGAGAGAGGAAGAGAGGAGCTCAGTGCACCATGGGAAATCCCCCAATATGATGTGTTCTCTTTTTCTAGTTCCTGTCAGTACTCGTGCTGCAGTGTTTTGAATTAATTGGAGCGTTTTAATGGACTAATTGGGGCAACCTGATAATAAAGAGTTGCAGTAATCCAACCTAGAAGTAACAAATGCATGGATTTGTTTTTCCGCGTCTGTCTGTGATAGGATGTGTCTAATGTTTATAATATTACCTAAATGAAAGAAGACAGTCCTGGAGGTCTGCTTCATGTGGGAATTAAATGACACATCCTGATAACTCCAAGATTCCTGACAATGGTGCTAGAGGCCAAGGTAATGCCAATTAGAGTAACTATATCTTTAGACAGTGAGAGATTTTTGGGATTTTTTCGTTTTTGTCTGAGTTTAACATCAGAAAATTGCAGCTCATCCAGGATTTTATGTCCTTAAGACATGTTTGTAATTTAGAAAATTGATTAATGTCATCAGGCTTGATTGATAGATATAACTGCGTATCATCTGCATAACAGTGAAAGTTAATGGAGTGATTCCTAATAATTTTGCCTAAAGGGAGCATATATAAAGTAAATAGTATTGGTCCAAGTACAGAACCTTGTGGAACTCCATGACTAACTGTAGAATTTATTGAAGATTCATCGTTAACATGTACAAACTGCGAACGATCTGATAAATATGACTTAAACCAGCTTAGTGCAGTTCCTTTAACTCTTTAAGCTCCAAAGTCGCAAAATTGCAACAGGATTGAATCAAACAGCTGTTTTCTCCTAATGTGTTATATCTCGTTCATACTCCCCTCCACTAGTTGGCAGACATCCCATACTTAGACCTTAGCTCAGAAAAACGTCATGTTTCAATGCAAAATGTTTGAGGAAGTCCCGTTCAAACTGTTGGGTGAGAAACCGGAAATAGTGTGCCAGGGGGCTATTTATGCTGAAGCGATATTGCTGGATTTAGGAGTTATTGAGACGAAATAAACGGAAATGGCAAGCAAAAAGTTGATGCTTAGGGAAGTGATGGGTCTCCTATTCAGTGACTCTGATTCTGAAGGGGAAAATCTACCTTTGGGAGATGACGGCCGGTCGATTAGTGAGCGTTCTAGTCACGGTGCGTCTTTTCACCGGCGCTGCCGGGCAGAGCGAGGAAAACACACAAGCACAAACACACGACCCTTTGCCCAACATAGGTGGGAGTACTACACGAACTCGTAGTATCAGTTAGGGAGCTTATGGATGTGGTAGAAGTAGCGGGGGTGGTGAGAATAGCGCTGGGACCAGCGTTAGTGTTCACTTTTTCTACCGCGTCTGTCACAGTGCGTCCATGCGTGGCGGTGGCACAGCCATCCGATGCGGCAGTGGTGTGTCTGTCCATTTGTTAGGCTATGTGGTGGGGTCTCAATATTGTTCATATTGTCTCTGTACTGTGCCTTGCAATGAGAGGTTCCACACTCTACAAATACTACAAACTTTTATCTGGATAGATGGGCACAGATTAGGCCTCTGCAGCTAAAAGACGCCTACTGTTATTATTATTATTATCATAATAATAATAATAACAACAACAACAACAATAATAATAATAATAATTAAAGCTGCAAGCAGCGTTGAACGGGACCTCGCAGCCAGCGCGTGTCGGGGTGTGCTGTGGCCACATCACGTGCTGTCGTAACACGTGCGGAACCACGACATGTAAATGTCACGTAAATCAGCTCAAAATCGCCGCGCAGCACTTACTTCCTGTTGCCACTAGGTGGCGCTATCACTATGTGTTCAAGGTGGGACTCTTATCAGACATGTGAAGTTTGGAGCCGATTGGACAATGTAAACTCAAGTTATAGTAACTTTGTGTGTTCTGGCGGTACATCAAAGTTTGACGCCACGCCATGGACATGCCCTGTAACAAACTCACCACAATCAAGAAATATCATCAACAACATGTTTTGCATTTCATAAGTAAATATAAAAATCATAAAAAACGCCTACTGTTTACATGAGCTTTGTGGTAGTAATAGTTCTAGTTTACGACTGTTGGCTTACAATTTACTTTTACCTGTTCATTTGATATGTGGACAACATAACAAATGGATGGAGGGGGTGAATCTGATGAAATAAGTTCAACTCTCTTTCAAAATATCAGGTATTTCCTGGAAATTATATAATCCAATATGGCCGTCGCCATATGACGTCATAATATGCAAATTAGATGGGGAAATGTACTCCCTAGATAAACTTTAGGTCATTCTCAATATTTGTCTCATTTACACTTTGTCTCTATGTCGAACCACTTTCAAGCCAGAGCCTCCTGAAATTTAGATGTCAAAATCTAGTATTTTTAAAAATAAAACCCGGCGCCTAAAGGGTTAATGCCAATTTGATGCTCAAGTCTCTGTAAAAGAATATTATGGTCAATGGTGTCAAATGCAGCACTGAGATCTAATAATACAAGTACAGAGACAAGTCCATTGTCAGAAGCAATCAGAAGGTCATTATTAACTTTAACCAGAGCTGTCTCTGTGCTATGATGAACTCTAAATCCTGACTGAAAATCCTCAAATAAACTATTATTATGTAGAAAGTCACACAACTGTTTGGCGACTACTTTCTCCAGAATCTTAGAGAGGAAGGGGAGGTTAGAAATCGGTCTATAGTTGGCTAAAACCCCTGGGTCAAGAGTGGGCTTTTTAAGAAGGGGTTTAATTACAGCTACTTTAAAGGACTGTGGTACATATCCTGACAATAAGGAAAGATTAATCATATCCAGTAAAGAAGTGCCAATTAAGGGAACAACTTCTTTAAGCAGCCTAGTTGGGATCGGGTCTAATAGACAGGTTGATGGCTTTGTTGAAGAAATTATTGAAGTTAACTGATGAAGATCAACAGCAGAAAAACAGTCTAAATATATATCTGAGTTTACATTAAAACAATAAGCAAAAAAGACAAATGGTTGGACCAATATACTAGCATCATCAATGATTACGTCTGAACTTTTTTGTGTTTTCACTAACAGACCATGCCATATGTATCTTCATTAACAAACACCACAGCATTTATATATCCAAATTAGTACTAATACTTTTTTAATACTGCTTACTAATTAATACTGAAATGATGGGTTGAATGAGTGTTTGGGACGGACGGATGAACAGGATCAGAGGGTGGAATGAAGGGGCTTGAGTATGAGGGTATGATTGGAGGGCCGAATGATTTACTCTGCACACTTTACTCAATAACAAACAACCTGAATAACTGGACTAAAATGTTGAAATAAAACTAAATGTCTGTACAGTATTGGACGATGTAAAAACTATAATAACTGCCAAAGGAACCTTAATCTAAAGAGTATGGCAGCAATATGTCTAGTCTAACGCAAAGAAGAAGGGAATGACTGTGTTAGGGACGGTTATGTTGGTGGAAAATAGTGGCGGAGTGAGACTCTGTTGGCATTTTTCGATACTTGGTAATAATTAGTTTTGTGCCATGAGACTCAATGAGCTTCAGAGTGAAAGCTTAAAAGCAGATGGAATCCATCTCTATACGCCACCAATGTGGAAGTTATGCATACAAAATACCAAAATCTGTACCAGCTTTGTTATAGGTAGTAATGCAAGCATTATTTGTCATCAGTGCAGATCTGCTGTTGGCACAAGCCGGAACAGCTCCAGGAGACTGACGCACTGGAACTTGATGCTTCCTATCTGTGCTGGGCACTGCTTGACGTGTATTCTATTATACACCATAGTGGTGAGTTTTAGCCTTTACTCTCAGACTTCCTCATCTGCTGACCTCAGTCTGTGAGGTGGGATGGGTTATAACCTCAATATCATCTAAGACTCCACCAACCACCTCCTCACAATCCTGCTGTCTGGCAGACAGTACAGGAGTCTGAATGCAGGACCTTAAGGATCAGAGACAGTTTCTGCCCCGAGGCCATAAGGCTGAACCCTGTCCAGCAGGAAAACTTTAGAAATTAACAAAATTAATATTTTTTTATGAGAAAGAGGAGATGCCCTTTTAATGATTTCATGTCTTAATACATGTCTGGAGAAGATCTTTAAAGACTCTAAATATCAGCATGTATGAGTGATACTGTAGACAGCATCATTCCAAAAATATCAGTACTGGTCTTTAAAACCTCAGAGGAGGAAGTGCTCATGGGGATACAGCTAGAGTAACACAGCTGTGGAAAAGTCCCAGTCGCTTCAGAGCATAGTGGAACACCAGGTGTTGTCAATTCATTATTGCAGTTACATGTACAATGTGAGAAAATTAAATAAAAACATATGCTGTTTCCATTATGACATTAGATATAACTCTTTTGTGGTGCTATGTGAGGTCATTTTCATTTGGCCTTTGGACTTCAAATACTAGAACATAATATTGTGTACTTATGGTACACATGTGTAAAATAAATATGTAGTATATATATTTATATATATATGATTGATTCAAGGTGGAGTGAAATTACACATAACCTTGTACATTATGTATGTACAGCATTATGTGCTTGTGTACATACATTTACTACATTTACACACACACACACACACACACACACACACACACACACACACACACACACACACACACACACACTACCATCTGGCCTACATAGCCTGTTAGTTTCCCATGCCAGCAGTGTAATGAAATCAAGATGAGTTCCTGGGAAAGAGACGAGGGGAGGAGATGTTCACAAACACAAACAGTGTGTTACAAACCTGTCAAACACAAGCATCAGCAACCTTCAATCCAAAAAACAGCTGGCAGCTGCCCAACTTTACAAAACTCCCATTTATTATTATTATATTCTAGAATAATTTCAGTTTCTGGAACAGGGATGGATGTAGTCCAGATGCAGGAAACTGTCCCTGGCATCTGATAGCATGTCCCTGCAGGAGGTTGCAATGTTGCGATCGCAACAATTGAAACAAATTCAATTCCCTGGGAAATCTGAGCGGCCTTGCTATTTTTTTTCCACAATTTCACCAATCATTGTAGTTTCCTGCGCAAAACACTGAGCCACACATTACCAAACTCACTTCCTTGTTCCCAGTTGTGAAGATGCTGACCATGCAGACGTGTGACAAACGCCTCCAAACGTTAAAGGACCAGTGTATAGGATTTAGTGGCATCTAGTCGTGAAGTTTCAGATTGCAACTAAATGAACACCGCTCCCATTTATATTTGACAACCTCCTATTTACAGCCAGGGTTTGGTTTGTCAATTCTGGGCTACTGTAGAAACATGGCGGACTCCATGAAAGGCGTCCCTCTGCATCGGTAGATAAAAAAGCTCATTCTAAGGTAACGAAAACACTGGACATTAAAACACATTAAAAGAAGACAGTGTGAGCTCACAGTATTATAAGCCTAGGAAAACAAGCAGGAGCAAACAGATCTAGCTAAGGAAGGAGTTGCAATTTTATTAGCCTCCAAACCCTTTGCTAAGTTTTTAAATGCTCTAATTGGAATCAAACCGCAAAACTGTCTGGAAGTGGTTCCAGGTTGCAGGGGCAGAGAACATGAAAGCCAGTTTTGACCATTTTGGTGCGGGCATTAGGGACAGACAGTCAGAGTGTGTCATTTGACCTGTATGAGCCATACAGATTTCCAGCCTGCTCGATCCAACAATGCAGCACTGCACAGCACAGAGCTACACCCTGACCATCCCACAGATTGTCTGTATTACTCTGTGATTTATTTTGTGAGTGGTATGTTCTTATATGCAGTAGGAGATACTGAAAATCTGCGCAAAAAAAAATGTGCCACTCCATAAGAAAAGTATATTTGGTACTGAAAGGAGTTTTGCACATCTTCATTACCACATCTTTGCAGTAACATTAATTACAGATTACAATTTTTTTTTTCCATAGCCTACTTTAAATAAATAATAGTCTTGAGTTTGGGTTACAGGTTCTCCTAATGTTATTGTTGCACTGGACTGTACACACATTAAGATAAAACTCCCCTCAGGTTCTCATGAACAGAAAATCCTTCCACAGTATCAATGTTCATGTAAGAATGATTTATGATTAATGTAAAGTGTTTCCTTTTTAACATAATGTGTTTGACTTCTTCATAAGCTTCCATTGAAGCTGTTCGGTGGGTGTAAAGCATGTTGCTTGAATTTCTGCATCAGTAAATCCGTGATCCCGCTTGTGGTCTTTTTAAGAAAGCTGTGAACACGCATTCATCCAAATTACTTACACCTGGCTACGCCTAGTCACGCTTCCTGCCTGGCTTGACCTACGTGAACCCTATGAAGCCAGGAGGCTCTGACTAGACTAGATCCTTTTGGTTATGCTGGACTTCTTAATTCTGTTGATGTGAAACAGCCCCCAGCTTGTAACCTTGGCTTTCTGTTCAAACATTTAATTCCCAGTCCAACCTGAGATAACTGATGACATCAGGGTTATCATTTCAAAGTTTGGAAGAGAAATTTAAATCACAAAATAGGTCTATAAAATTATTGCAATTTTGTTTCCTTCTGTCTTTTGTGAAACTAGACATGTTGTTCATTGTCATGCTGTACATGCAGTTGAAGGTTAAATTGCTCCTGTGTGGGTTGAGAAAACTGCTTGATAAACTCAAAAGAAATGTTTGCGAACCTGAAAAACTAAGTCTATTGTTTATTTCTTTCTCTCTGTGTTGCCCGTATCTGTTGTAGTTGGAGTCTCTTTGGGAGAAATACTGGCAAAAGCAGAAGACAAGCAGTAGAGTACATCAGAGTACAAACAGCTGAGGGAGGCTGGATTTGACTCACTGTAATTTCTTTCTGTCACATAGCAAAACAATACTGTTGCACAACTCAAATCAAAAGAAGGTGTAGATATGATGTGACTACTCAGATAACTGCTATAGACCTACTAAAATATTGCAACTAATGATCATGTTAATTTTTATACTCAAGCCTTACCAAGTCCAATGCCAAGCGTTGGATGGAGTGGTGTAAAGCACATCGTCACTGGACTGTGGAAATGTGTTCTGTGGAGTGACAAATCACGCATCTCTGTTTGGCTGTCAGATGGTTGAGTCTGGGTTTGGCGGATGCGGGGGAAACGTTATCTGCCTGACTGCATTGTGCCAACTGTGAAGTTTGGTGGAGGAGGGATAATGGTATGGGGCTGTTTTTCAGGGTTTGGGCTGGGCCCCTTATCTCCAGTGAAGTGTTAATGCTTCAGCTCCTCTTTAAATCAACCAGAACCAATAGGTTCTCACAAACTGTTCCACCCACATTTATATGATATACACATACATACACAATATACACAATGAGCTCACTCAGCACAGTGTACACTACACACCAGCACTAACTATTCCTTCAGGAGGGGTATTCACACACACAGAAGGGGGTGTTTATAAAAAGCTTGTTCGGGAATAAATTTAGCAAGGTTTTTAAAATGATCACATGTTGTTGTGTGAGCAGAAACATGTCATCAGCTGTTATTCTTCTATACACAATTCTCTCATGTTAAAAATGACTCTGACTCTTTATCACTGATGTTATTAACTGTAGCAGGTCTCTCTGCAACTATGGATTCCCCCAGCACACAACCAAGCATAACAGATCAATTATCCAACAGAAATGCATTCTCTTCTTTGGCTGCAAACACTATCAACACAAATAATTAGCTTCCTCAGCAAATTCCAAGGATTCTTTAACCCTTCTCCAGTCCACAAAGACTCCAATCCTCTCAGGTATGTGTGTTGCAGCCATCTCAGGTCCAGCATTGCATTTAGAAAAGAGAGCAATTACTCAGTGAGCACCAGCTGAGACCATCAAGTTCTATTCCCCCCCTCCCCATGGTAGCAGGGGAGAAAGTCTGCCACTGCCATCTTCCATCTGTGGTCTATGGATCATTCTGAACTTAAACGGCTGCAAAGCCAGATACCACTGAGTGATCCTGGCGTTGGCATCTTTCATGCGGTAGAGCCACTTGAGGGGAGAATGGTCAAAACAGTGGGTGAATGGGCGCCCCACCAGGTAGTAACACAGAGCATCGACCACCCAACGGATAGCACACTGCACACTTCTTCGGGTTGCTAATGAGCCCAGCCTGTCTCAGCGACTTGAGCACAGCTGCCACACACTGCATAAGCTCCAACTAATTGTGTACATCTTCCCGAATGCTGAGCCAATAGAATCAGGCCATTGTCTGGTCTAGTGTTTTGTCATACCCCATGTGCCCCGCCATTGGGTGAGTATTGTCACACTGCTCGAGTGGGAACCAGTGGTACTTCTACATACAGCCTGAATCCACTATCACCTTGAATCTCTACCAGAACGCTGTATGTCCCTCCTGAACCGGGTGATGGTGTCAGGTGGGCAACCTGGATCACTTGAGCAACTTCCGTGAATGGGCACTCCCTGCGGAAGTGTCCAGGCTGCCCACACCTCCAACACTCCTGCCCCGATGCCTAAGGGGACCATCTGTGGGTCGAGAGCAATGCTTGTAGCGGCTGGACCCTGAGATGGAGAGAAAACAAATGGAAGGTTAGAGCAAGGAAGAGAGGAAGGCAAAGTGAATATGTTTTGTTTAGGTGTAGGTGGGGGTGTAGATTTTCTGCGGGGTGCCAGTATTGGTCAGGGGGATGCGGGGGCCGACCCTCTTGAACCTGTTCCCTGCTATGGACAGCCAGATGTTCCTCTGCTAGGGTGATGTTGGCCTCCAACACCGCACACACTTCGAGGGAGAAACCCATATGATCAAGGATAGCTCTCTTGATGTCTTGGAAGTCTCCCCGAGAAGAAGCTGGCAGGTCCCACTCCGCCACCGGCCAGCCACATACCTTTGCTGTCGGTCTGAGGTCATCAGCGTTGTCATTTTATGCAGGTGAGGAGAATAAGGTAGGTGGAAGAGATGGTGATTGAGCCCCCGATCGGGGAGCAGATTCTCCAACAGCTGTGTCTGTCGCCCAGCCTCATTGTGGAGTGCTTCCAGTTGCTGCTTATTCATAGCCACTTGCTTGCAGTGCATCGCAGCGATCTCCCCCAGCATTTCTCCCAGCAATGCATTGGAGGCTGCTGCAAAGGCTGCTGCAGATCTGTGTGCTTAGGCATGTTGGGGCGCCACCTCCACATTAACAAATCATTTTTCTAATACTTTTGCTTACATGGATGGATTCATCCTCCTTCTTGGCACCTGTGATTGGAAGCCCTAACCCTAACCACATCCGACCAATTCAAGATTCACAATTTCGGTGTGCTACTTACATGCCATGCAAGCTTGATTTTGGGATTTCTTGTAAGTCGCTTCCGCTGTGCCTCAAATTTTGTTAACTGATACTATATTCTATATTATATATAACTATAATCCCATTTAAACTGTAAACTGACTAGGGCTGCAATTGACTGATTAATTAATCGATTAACAGTATAGTAGAAAAATGCCACAATTTCCCAGAGCACAAGCAGACAAAATGTCTTGTTTTGTCAGGCTACTTCTTTAAAACCCAAAGATATTCAATTTATATCACAGCAGACCAAAAAAAGAGCCACTCTAGGAAATTTGGGAATTTGACAACAGCTCTGCCCATGTTGCCAGACCACATCAAATTAAGCAAATTCACAAGTGTTAAACATATAAATGATTTACTTAAAATGTATCCTAATTCCAAATATAAACAGTGTTGTGCATGAACCATAGACTGTATAATTAAGAATTGACATAGTCACTGTGATGTAGTCTCTGAAGAACAGGAGCTCAGTGTGGTTGGCTACACTGATGAGCCATAATATTATGAGCACTGACTGGTGAAGAGAATACCACTGATTATCTGGTTATCATGGCTCCTATCAGTGGGTGGGTTATATTAGGCAGCAAGTGAACATTTTGTCCTCAAAGTTGATGTGTTAGAAGCAGGAAAAATGGGCAACGTTAGGATTTGAGCATTGACAAGGGCCAAATTATTGTGCTACTGTAGCTCAAACTGCTTACGAAGTTAATGCTGGTTCTGATAGAGAGGTGTAAGAACACATGGTGCATCACAGTTTGTTGGTATGGGGCTGCAGAACATTATGACCACTGGAGTGCCCGGGTGCTCATAGAGACTACAACCGTATTTTGTACCAGGCTGTAAACATGTTTATTACTGCTGTAAAGGGCATTTTAATATGGGGCCTTATGGAGACTGACTCACTGCTGGAACCAGCTTCATGTGGCTGTTAGGGGAACTGTTTTTAACACTAAAAGTTAATTGAACTCTTATATTTTTGGTGATCTGAACGTGTCTGTTTGCGAGTAGTGAGCTACTAGTGAATTAAAACTCAAAATGATGCCAGGTGGAACATTTAAAAATTAAGAACAATAAGTTTCACTTTTTTTTAAGTGGAGCAATGGCATCAGTGCACAGAGGTAACGATGGACAGGCATCTCATCAAGTGAGTGATAAAAATGAGAAATCATTAGCAAAGTGTAAGAACATATGCCAACAGCCACAATGTTCCTCCACCTGAGACAAACTCACAGCATTTTGTAAAGTAGCTCATTTTAAAAACAAACAAACAGAAGAAACTAACATGTACCGTTCTTTTTTGGGACTGTTCTAAATTGTGAACTATGAACTTGAACTAGTTCATCTTGTTCAGGGTGAACTTGCACAACTCTGAGGTCTCTGCAGAATACCATCACAAATCAAATTCTACAGTTGCCAGTTACCAGAAACACCCACAGCAACATAAAACAGACAGTGGAGCTGCTTGATTTGAACTAGATGTTCTATGACTGCAGGCTGTCTGCTGTGATCCTTTCATTATGCTGTGCACCACCACAGAGGAATTACTAAAGTGTGATCTTAAATGTCTGAGGCTGTTCCAGGCTGCAAAGCCCAGTTTGGAGAATGAGACATTTTCTCTCCTAGACTGTTATGTAACAGTTAAAGTGCTTCATTCAGACACTCCAGAGCAGGAAGAACTGTGTTGACTGGCCTCCCACAATCAGATTACCGAGCAAAAGAAAAGGCCAATCCTCCGCTATAGGTAGACACTGACAGTACAGTCACTTCACATGTTCTTCACAGGGCTTTGACTGCATTCAAACTCAATTTTAGTGTGGACATAAATAAAACCAAATGTCAAATGAATCACTACTTTATCCCTTCATCGTTGCTCGTGCAGGCCACCAAAATCTTGTTCTAATCGTAAAATCTAGAATTAATACATAATTTGCTAGTAGCTCTACTGATTGGTCTATTACTCAAAGCTGCAACCCCACATTTGGTTTTTACTATTAGATTAATCAGTGTTGGGCTAGTTACTCAAAACATTTAATTTATTACTTTTTACTCTTTTAAAAAGTAATAATATTACTTTAATTATTACTCCCAGCCCAAAGTAATTAGTTACACTACTAGTTATATTATTTTTCTGCTAAAATTGGTAATTATGTTCTTTCTCCCCAAATTTCAGACTTCACATGTTCGCCTCTGTGTGTCAGGTAATCGCCGTGTAACACAGCTAAGGATCGAGAGTAGCAGTTGGATCTGCAGCCTATAAATCCATAAAAGCTACAGGCTAGATGAACAGCACACCTGACTCAAACTGATGAGACTTTTAACCAACTTATGTTATTTAGAGACAGTCTATCTTGCAAATGATTTTTTCCTGGGAAGACCCCAGTAAGACCTCCGTCGGAAAGACAGAATCAAACATTTTCCGCCACATATTCAATAACAAGCTTCGGTAGTTATTTGTTTCTTATTTGTTAAAATCCAGTTTTGTATGTTAAAAATCTAAGTAATGGAAATACTGAATGTCAGTGTTTTAATCTTCCAAGCTAGCTTCCTGTTAGTGATATGCACAATTACGAAAAAAAAAAAATCCAGGGATGTAATTGAACTGTTGGATTTCAGATCAGTCGGGAGGCAAGATTGTAATGCACTTGTGTTTTCAGTTTTTGGGGGGTAAATGTAATATTATAACTGAAATTTATTAGTAATAAGTGACACTTGTAGTTACAGTGGAAAGTAAAATTACTTTAATGTTATTACTAGTTATGTCTTACTGCCAAACACTGGTGATAAATGATTCTTAATAATATATCATATCATCATAATCTGCATGTGATGTTTTATGTGAAACATGGCTGAAAACCAAATGTTTTCTTATCAATACTCATGTTGATTGGACCACTAAACAAGGTAGGGGTGTTGCACAATTCTATTTTCAGCTTAACCTCCAAACATGCTATTAAACTGAACTCATTCAATAAAAAAAATAATAAAATCCATTAAATCCATCAACTATAAATTGAACTATAAAACACAGTTTATGCACCCTGACTTGATTCTCTTCTGGATAAACTTTGTGCTAGGACTGTCTCTCCTGTCTCATCTGTGAGATGAAAGTAACTCTAGCTTGTCCTTGTAATTTTGCCGTTGATGTGAAACTGGAATTCTTCTACCTCTCATGGCATGATAATTAACATAATTACATGGGTGCTCCATCTACTGCAAAAACAGCCTATTTCTCTAAGGAGCAATGTGTAATTAATGTGAGGCCAGCATTTCACTACCTCCGACCCTTTCCAAACTTCCAATCTTGCTTCATGTCATAAGTAATGCCAAGCTATATGCCTGTGGGATTATTTGTCTATATTTTTGCAAGTATGTGAACCATTTAACACTTTAACTACAGCAGTATAAACCCAAAAAAAACAAACAGATTTTGCTGCAATAACATCATGATGGTTTTGTCGTAATTTGTCAACAGGGTAATGAGGAGTACAAGGGATTAGACCCAAAATGTAAAGACAGATAGAGGCTGAGCTGTACAGTTAAAAAGATTTATTTACAAAAAAAAAAAGCCTTATGGGATGGCCAGGTAGGCAAGGGTCGAAATCAGATAAGCAGTCCAAAAAAAAAAAAAAAAAAAAAACATGACAGGTCTAATGGCTACTTTAAATTATAGATTTAAAAACAAGACAAAACAACTGAAATTCTGTTTAAAACAGGTCCCTATTAGATCAGAAATATGAGCTTCTTACTGACTAATTAAAAGTCTACATGCCTGTTGCAAAATTTTAATAATAAACTAGACCTTCTCTTTGGTTTATCCATTCTTTAGATTGGGAACAATGACGTTGTTATTAGCTGCTGAAGGAAAAAATAAGAACCTTTCCTGTGGACATGTATTTGATAGGGTCAGAGTTCACAGGGTGAAGAACATCTAAATGCATCCATGGGTGGAGGAATAACAGTAGTTAGTTGTGCCAAGAGATACTCAGATTCCATATAAAATTATGTTTGAAAACTGTTGACAGGCTTTGCTCTCTAGTAGAAACATGAAGAAACAAGCGATCTTCCCTGTTGTATGGTATTCTTTGATCATTTGAGTATGTGTCACAAAGTCACCAGGAGAGACCTTTTTTTGTGTTTTGCACGGTATTAATTTATTCTTAATTGTGTGTGTGTGTGTGTGTGTGTGTGTGTGTGTGTGTGTGTGTGTGTGTGTGTGTGTGTGTGTGTGAGTGTGTGAATCACTGTTTTGAAGTGTCTCTCTCTTCAGTGTGGCTGAAGGACCTCCCCCTGCAGCAACCTGGCACACCTGCAAGTACTGATCACCTTCCCAAATAGATAAGAAGGAGGAAGCAGAGCAGGATGAGGGCTGGGGGAAATCCAACAGACACAGCAGAGAAGAAACAGGAGCAGCAAAGGATGTGCTGGCCGAACTTAGTCTTACCTGCAGTCAAGGAGAAGTGAAGACTGGCTGGACAGCTTTTGGACCCCTGGTAAAGTCTCTTTTAAAAGACTGTGCCCTTTCATCACCCCCATCTTTTTTTCTGTTTGTTTTTTACCAAAACTGCCTGCGTTAATAAACTGCCTTATTGAACTTCTGACTCTGCCAACTTGTTTAACTAGAGCGTAAAGAAACCTGTGACATATACGGTAAAAAAAAAAGTGGTTTTAATAGAAAAAATAATAGGTTATTTGCAATGGTATGGAAGGAAAATCTGTCAAATGCTGCCATAAAAGGGTAATATAGGTCTGATGTGTCAGTCTAATTCTTCTCCATACCAGTGACAGTATATGCATCATATTGTTTCCACATGTCACAACTGGAATTCATCAGTCAACTCTTTTTGCTAGTCATGAATAACAAATACATGGAGCATTTAGATCTATATATATATATATATATATATATATATATATTTTTTTTTTTTAAATAACTATCTGATTATAGTCTGAGACTAAAGGAGAATAATCAATTGTATTCTGAAGACAACTAAAAAGACGCATGTTCCTAAACTATTAGGAGTAATTATCCTGTTTCTTCTGTGAGCCATCCACAAGATATTACATATTACAAACTTTTGATTTGCAATCAGAGCGTAATCACTCAGGAATTTGGATCATATTCCCAATTTTTAATATCTATAATAAATTTCAGGTTTTTTATCATCAATAAAAATAGTACACAACTCCTTGAACCAAGAGGATGGACCTTGATCCATGTTTCCAAAAAGGAGCTTATTGAGGATTGCTGGCAGGGAAAAGATTCAGACTCGATTGAACAGGTAACCTTGCGAGGCAGCTGGACTCGCAAGATCATCTGAGAATCCAGCTTGCCTTTTTTGGATCCAATCACCTGAAGAGTAGTTTTTAAAAGTGCCTGCCCTTTTCCAAATAGTTTTTAACGACAGCTTCTTAGACGGTCCTGTGTAACAAACCATCTGGTGCAGTCAGTTAGAGATTTTCACAAACCTATTTCTGAATAAGCAAGAGGGGAAACAAATCCTCTACCAGATTGAGTATTCAGGCATTCTAAAATCTCACAGCGACTCTCTAGTCTCTAATGTTCCTCAGGTACACAAGTGAGCTTTAGCTCCAACTGATTAATCACCAATGTGTGCTGTCCATGTTCACAAAGCTGCTGATTATAGAGACTAAACACACTTAAAGAATGAATAAAACTGCATGATCCTATCATTATGTTGAAGCATGCATGACAGTACAGTGTACATGTTTTTCATTTAGTGGAGGTCAGGGTCTGAGGAGTGGGGGTCCCATTCTTCTGATGTGCGTGACACTGGTGGAGCTGAAATCCTGGCTGGATCTACAACACTGGGGCTTTGTGGCTTAAGTGGATGATCGTTGTGCAACAGGAGATGCAGTTGTGATTCCTATACAGCGTCAAAGAGGCTGCTCTGGAAAAGTAGAGTCTGTTTTTTTAAGAGCAGCTGTATCACAGTGTGCATCACTACAGATAGGCATCTGGACCCTGTATACTCCCTGAGCTGTGCTGATAGTGGGCTTGCTCTTAATGGGCATATTTATCCACCTGCTCCAGACAACTGACCCAATCTGTTTCAAACTAGGTGGGTGTTTTGACCGAGATACTGCAGAGGGTGTTGTGCTGGCATGTCTGGAGTGATGGAGACTGATAGAGACAGTCACAGAGATTCTTTGAGCAAACTGTCGCTATACCCTTACAGTAAAACACAAGATCGATAATCTGAGATTGTCCTTGTCACCAATATGTTATTATTTCATGTGTTTATGTGAATAAGTTCCATTGGCTTCACATATAATTCATTCATTCACTGAGTCAGAAATGCACAAACTTAACCAAGCGCAAAGGAGAAACTACAGTGAAAGGCCCTATGTAGAATCAGTGTTTGGTTAAACATGGCAGACTCCCTCTGTAGATAAAAACGGCTCATTCTAAGGTAACAAAAACACAATGATTCTCAGGTGATTAAACACTAATAAAACCTACTTGTTACACACTGGACCTTTAAGAAACAAAAGGGGGATTAATTATTATTAAGTATTGCTGTGACTGTGACTCAGAGGTAGCGCGTGTCATCCTCTAATCCAGGGGTTCTCAAACTTTTTGGGGCCAAGAACCCTTTACAGGGGAGAACATTTTCCAAGGACCCCCTTATATTCCTCATGCTGATTAAACATATGTTTACTGACATTTGTACTCCTAGATGCCATAGGAGTTATTTATATTTTAAACTTTTCAACCTAAATATTTAAGGCGAGTTTCATAGAAATGAACTTAAACAAATTAAATTTGAATAAATGTTAATACCATTTCTATACTTTTAAACACAGGGTTATTTTTATTCAGATTACATTTTGACCTCACAGGATTTCTAATTTTCCAAGTAACAGATCTTAAAGCTTTCAGAAAATGAACAGTAACAAGACTGGCAAAGTTTCATGGCTAAAACGCCTTGAGGGGTTAAATAAAACCAACAAATGAAAAATCAACACATTCTCGAGGAAAGGAACAAATATTTACATGGTAGGGCCATTCGAGCCTTATAAGGATGACATATTTTCAAATGACTATAAATATGGACATTACAAACCTTTACTACTGGTTGTCTCTAACCTGAAAAATCAACAGTTTATGAGGTAGCTTCTGTCCATCTATCACAAGAGAATGTGAAACTCTGAAAAGGGAATGTCAACATAAAGATACTGTTTATGACTACCTTTAGACCCGCTGGTGCTCTTACCGTCTCTGTTCTGAATAAACCCAAGCACGAGATAACTGTCGACATATCTTCTCAGTTTAGCTGGTTTGGGCTTCACATCACTTGATGAAGTGGACGGTCTTAACATCAGCAGGAGGTGTACGCTAGTGCGTCCGAGCAAAGTCCTAGGTTTCAGCGTTACAATCCTTTGGGAGTTTTGATTGGCCCAAAGCTAACGTAAGCGGGAGTAATTGGATCAGTATTTTTGTTTTATTGGCGCAGTGGTTCCCATGTGTACTTATGCAATTTTTAATGATACGGCATAACTTTAATAATTTATTGCAAATTATTTCGTGGACCCCCAAGCTATGGCTCGCGGACCCCCTGGGGTCCGGGGACCCCAGTTTGAGAACCGCTGCTCTAATCGAAAGGTTGGCGTTTCAATCTCCAGCTCCTGTTGCTGAATATCTGTGTCCTTGAGCAAGATACTGAACCCCAAATTACTGCTCCCGATGCTGTGTGTGTGTGTGTGTGTGTGTGTGTGTGTGTGTGTGTGTGTGTTTGTGTATGAATGATTAGTTGTGTATTCCTTTCTGATGAGCACTTGGCCCTTGCATGGCAGCCAATGCCATCAGTGTATAAATGTGTGTGGATGGGTGAGTGTGGCACACAAATACTGTAAACCTGTTTGTGTTCAGTGCGTACAGTGCGTGTACAGTCCATTTACCATTTAATGAAAATGTATTGAGTTGCAACTGAGGCTGAAAGAATAATCAAAGACCTGAACAACAATGTTTCACATGGCAAATTCAGGCTGTTTCACATTTCAACAGCACTACTTTCATCAGTACAACAGAGCCATACTCATCCCTCTGCTGCTGTTAGCCTGTGATAAGTGAAAGCTAGCACAATTATTTTACCAAATAACAGTCAAAAAAACCTAAGCACTTTCTGCAGATGTTTCACATTACTGTAAAATCCTGTCAGGAAAAGACTTTTGATGATTAAAGAAGACATGAAGCGTGCACTGTTTGGCACTGGCTGTGCCCAAATATAATAGAGACCCCACCTTGCCTAAAATCAGATTTAAAAAAGTTGTTAAAACCACACACAGAACGGAATATCTACCTATTGTGGCTATAGCTAAGTAGCTAGCTTGGTCTAATGCTATTACCTACATTTAACAGGATTTGTTCAGTTGGCATGGTTGTACTCGCACAGCCCAGAGTTTGGTAGTGAAGAGTTAAAGAGGTTTGTGGTTAATATGTGTACAGAAGACACATCTGAAACCAACTCTGAATTTCGTAATACTGGAATTTGTTTACATAATGATCAAAATACTTGGAGGAGGACGTGCAGAGGAAATCCAGTAGAAGATAATCAACATAATATCAGAACTAAAGTGTGTGTGGTGATAGAAATATGGAACTCATGAACATGAAGATTCTCAGTGATAAATTGTCTCCAGTTGGACATAGAGTAGTTACTTGGAATTATAAGGATAAAGTGCAGTCCCTAGTGGTATGAGCAGGTGATTTATGTGGTTTTCAATTCAATTCAATTCAATTTTATTTGTATAGCGCCAATTCATAACTATTTGAAAAGTGTCCTGAGATAATCAGGACACTTTTCAAATAGAGCAGGTCTAGACCGAACTCTTTATAACATTAATTACAGAGACCCAACAGTACCACCATGAGCAAGACCTTGGAGACAAGGGCAAGGAAAAACTGCCTGTTAAAAGGCAGAAACCTAGGACAGATCCTCCGGCTCTAGGTGGGTGGTCGTCTGTCTCGACCAGTTGGAGAGAGAGAGAGAGAGAGAGAGAGAGAGAGAGAGAGAGAGAGAGAGAGAGATGCACAGCAACAACAGTATTGGCAATGGCAGTCAAGCAGGACCATGGCAGGAGGCTCCACCAGGATCAATAAGAACCTACGAGACGAGAAAGCACAAGAACTCCGGGAAAGAAGTGAAGTTAGTAACATGCATTAATGGAACATGAATGAGTGCAGAAAGAGAGAGGAAGAGAGGAGCTCAGTGCACCATGGGAAATCCCCCGATAGTCTAGGCCTATAGCAGCATAACTAAGGGATGGTTCAGGACTCACCTGATCCAGCCCTAACTATAAGCTTTATCAAAGAGGAACGTCTTAAGCCTACTCTTGAATGTGGTGAGGGTGTCTGCCTCCCGAACCACAACTGGAAGCTGGTTCCACAGGAGAGGAGCTTGGTAACTGAAGGCTCTGGCTCCTGTTCTACTTTTAGAGACTATAGGGACCACAAGTAGCCCAGCATTCAGAGAACGCAGTGTTCTAGAGGGGTAATAGGGTAGTATGAGCTCTTTAAGATATGAAGGGGCCTGACCATGAAGAGCTTTATAGGTGAGGAGGAGGATTTTAAATTCTATTCTACATTTTACAGGGAGCCAATGCAGAGAAGCTAGTACAGGAGAGATGTGATCTCTTTTTCTAGTTCCTGTCAGTACTCATGCTGCAGCGTTCTGAATTAATTGGAGCGTCTTAATGGATTTATTAGGGCAGATAAATAAATGATAATAAAGAGTTGCAGTAATCCAGCCTAGAAGTAACAAATGCATGGATTAGTTTTTCTGCATCTGTCTGTGATAGTATGTGTCTAATTTTTGTAATATTACGTAAATGAAAGAAGGCAGTCCTGGAGGTTTGCTTTATGTGGGATTTAAATGACATGTCCTGATCTAAGATAACTCCTGACTGTGGTGCTAGAGGCCAAGGTAATGCCATCTAGAGTAACTATATCTTTAGACAGTGAGTCTCTAAGATTGTTGGAGCCAAGAACAAGAATTTCGTTTTTAGTTTAACATCAGAAAATTGCTGCTCATCCAGGACTTTATGTCATTAAGACATGTTTATAATTTAGATAATTGATTAATTTCATCGGGCTTGATTGATAGATATAACTGCGTATCATCTGCATAACAGTGAAAGTTAATGGAGTAATTTCTAATAATGTTGCCTAAAGGGAGCATATATAAAGTAAATAGTATTGGTCCAAGTACAGAGCCTTGGTCCAAGTACTGGTAAGTAGTGCCTTTGTGGCACTATAGGTCCAGAAACACTGTTACAAACACTGAAACAACTGTTAACCAAGTGTGGAGTATGAGTCATCAAATGGGGTCTGCCTATTCCTGTTCTGATGGAAGGAAGTTGTAAGTCAACCTATTTGTCAGGAGTACACAGCACTAGTGATATGGGTAAAGAGGGCCAGCTGAGGAGGGAAAAAATGGTTGTGTGTGAAGAACATAAACTTGAAATAAACCCTGATAATAGTGATGGGATCAGTGTAATTTTTATGTGAGAGCTGAGGAATGCAATAAGGCGAGGGCATAATACCACCGCTCGGAGAGATGGCCTTGGATATGGGATATTCAAGCACATGGATGACTTGGCATTGGAGAAGACGTTGTCTCTGATATTACAGTATGGAAACAAGGGCTAATCCCGGCTGAGTGGAAGCATGCAGTGGTTGTTCCGATATTGAAACCTGGGAGTGCAACTGGCAGTCATAAATATAGTACAGACAGCACAGCAGTAATGAGATTGAGATAATGGGGGAAATGGTTACTGACCAGCTTGTGCTTAGACTAGAGCATAAAAAGCACTTTCCTCCATTTTGAAGGAGGGTTTAGAATGTGGTGACCAGACATCCTGGTTTGTCTGGGATTGTCCCAGTTTCAAGCTGGGTGTCCCAGGTCCCAACAAATATATTAAAATGTCCTGTTTTTTATTTTTTCAAATTCACTAACAAATTGTGACAATAATTAAAATAACAATTATTTTCAGCGCTTACATAGGCGTTTATCATGCGCCCCACTCATTATTAACTAACACAATATAAATGCATAAACAATGCTCTATGTTTTTGAACACTGATTTGTCTGATACATTTCAATCAATCATGTGTCAGGCTGTTGCTAGTGACGTTTGCCTGTATCTCTTTCTGACACAAGCTGTCAGTAAGCTTGCTAACAGTTAGCTGTGGTCATGTTGAAGCGATAGCTGGTATTTTCAAAAGAGCTCCAGGATGCTTACGCTTTAGTTTGTAAAGTATCCAGCAACAAAACTACTACATTCTGCACACACTGGAAGAGTACACCAACACAGCCTGGCTGGAGTGGGCTGTGCGGGCTTTGGTAGATGATGGAGCAATATAGAAGAGATGTTGGACGTTTGATGAAGCAGATGCAGAGTGCCTTGGATAAGGTGCAGGCTTGGGCTCATAAGTGGGGTTTTAGGTTGTTGGTAACAAAGACACAGAGTATGTAATCTTCGGCAGAAAGAAGAAACTAGATAGTCAGGGGCTTAAGGTATATAGAGAATCCATTGAAAGAGGGTCTTTAAGTTTTTATGGCTGGAGGAAAAACTGAGATATAAAGCACATGTGGTAAAAATGTGTGAGAAGGTCATAAATATTATAAGCAATGCCTGATTGGATGTTCCTGCGGGCAGCTAGGAATTAAATGCTGAGGATTTATAAGGCTATGGTAAGAGCAATCTTTGACTAGGGCTGCTTGGCATATCCTGTGTGTTGTTCTTTGGCTAAATCTACAGTGGCTAAATTGGATGTTGTTCAGGCCAGGGCTCTGGTGCTGTGCACTGGTGTATTCCGGGCTGGTGGTGGAGATGAAGGAGGTTACACTGAGGATGCAAAGTGCAAAATTAGCCCAAATTATTGGATAGTTAACAGGATTTGGATCAGCTCTTCCATCAATCTCTCTGCTAGCTATATAAATTCCATAAGAAAATACTCAAAGGAACTCTCAACCAAGCAAACCAACCCTGACGCCAGAGGGACACCTACAGCATCATACTTTGAAGCGGAGGGCCACTGACCAAGCTGCAGAATTTGACGACTTTGTGTGATTGATTGTAATGAAGCACAGGTGCAGACAGCAGTTTGTGTCCCTCAGTTATCATCAGTGAGCATAAGCATATAAATATGTATGTGTATTATGCAAGCAATACCACAGTCTACCACACAATAATCTATTGCAAGTAAATCCTGTAATGAAGATGTTACTTAAGTAAAAGTACAGAACAGAAAAGTACCCAGTGTTAATTACATTTTATTGTTGTAAATGGTAAAAGGTGGAGCTCATATGAACTATTTCATACACAGTTGGATAACGTAATCCACAACAATACATTGAAAGTAACATGTTTTATTTCCTGTTCTTGTTCTTTTAGAAAAGCAAAGACATGTTTGACATGTTCTCTTGTACATTTTTATGACCATGGTTTGTCATCAGAGCTATATAAAACCTTCACATGCAAAGACACACTGTAAACACAGAACATTCCAGAGGATAATGGTAATGGTAAATTGACCTGTGCTTGTATAGTGCCTTTCTAGTCTTCTAGAACTTCCGACCACTCAAAGCACTTTTACACTACGTGCCACATTCACCCTTTCATACACATTCACTCAGTGATGGCAAAGTCCATCGAACAGAAACTAATGCATTCATACACATTTACAAACCGATGCACGGCATCTGGAGCAATTTGGGGTTCAGTATCTTGCTCAAGGATGCTTCAACATGTGGTGGGAGGAGCTGGGGATTAAACCAACAACCTTACGACTAGTGGACGACACGCTCTTCCTCTGAGCCACAGCCGCCCCTGGCCCTGGTTAAATATAATTTCTGTCATTAATCTGACTGTTGAAACGGCTTACATTTGTGACACTGACATAGTCATCAGAGACAGAACTGTGGGGTATGTGCATGATTTAAAAATGTCATTTAAATCTATCTTTGAATGAATGAGGGAGGAATGAAGAGTCACAGGATAATCAGGATTCATAGTGGTGCATGTTTCAGACTGGGTAATGTTTTATGGGTCTTCTTTTGTGTGTGAACTTGGTCTAAATTCCTTTCCAAAGAGAGAATCCCCAAGGCCTGGCTCAGTCAGGATGTGGAGTGGATGCATGTTGGGATTTGTCCATGAGTTTCAGATGTGCCGTCCTGCAGCCTTCCTGTTTGAAAGATGCTACCTTCTAAAGTGTGCTGCATGCAAAACACTGACTTCATATGATGTTCTTGTTATTATATTTCCTTATTGATGACTTGAATTTGGTTTGCAATCTATGAACAAATTTTGGGACCTACAGTACACGTCTCACGTTATTTCATAACCACCTTCATCTTATAATGAATGTTGCATTTAAAATTCACATCAGTGTACATGTATGGACGATGACAATGAACGCTTTTGTTAGACAGAACTCTATGGGAATGCAAAGTGGTGCTGATATAACTGACCCTTCCCAACCCTTTTTGCTCTGTGCTTTATTAACAGTTGAACAAGCCTCAGTCAGAACCTCCAACTTTTGAAGATGGTTAAAAGATAAAAGGTGACAAATAGTTAGATCTTAAGTTCAACGATTGATCTAGATTAGCTAGCTAATCAGCTAACATTTTGTTAACATTAGCTAAAATCTGAATTCTTTTCAACATAGGCGAGCCTAGCACATAGCATATTACTTGCTCAACTGTTACTGGAGCACAGAGCAAAAAGGGCAGGGCTTAGGAAAGCTAAGTAGAGCAAAAATAAAGCAAAGCACTTAAGCTTAAAAAACCTAAGCAAGTCACAAAGGATGAGGGGCCAAAGGAAAAAAATAGAACTAAAGAAAATTCCTACAAACTCAGGACCCTTTTTCAATTGTGCAAGCACAACAACCAGGACAATGCTGTAGGTCTTGGGCACACGGACCATGTGGGCGTCTCTACCTGCTAAATGGCCCATGTGCAGCAGTGCAATGAGTAAAAGTGCTGGGTGTTTGTGCAGGGGCGTTTCCAGACTTTTTTTGAATGGGGTGGAACAATAAGGGCACTGACTTATGCAGGGGTGGCATGAAGCATGTGTCTAAGTTTTCTATCCGTCAATTTATACAAATTTATATTGCAAAACTGGTTAGGGAACCCAGTGTACCCACGATGTCAAGCAAGCATGACACCGTTGGTACCCCCAGTCTCCCTCACTGATAGATAGATAGATAGATAGATAGATAGATAGATCCACCATAATGCCTTTAAAAAATAAAACATTAATGCTGTAAAAAAAATTTAAAGTTGGAAAGGAAGCAGTCATGTACATGGTTAATGATAACTTATATCAGACTTATGTCTAATGCATGTAGAGGTGTGTGTGGTTATTTTGTAGTAGATTTGTGTCATGTGCAAGTACTGTAATCATGTGATGTTCTGTGGATAGAGGCTTCCCTCCAGCCTGTCTCTCTAGCTCTGTTAGAATATGTGGAATAAGTACATAAATTAAAAGCACAATCATCAGTGTTACTGTTTCTAATGAATATATTGTATGGGATTGAGATTTAATATACCATTTATATTATTTATAATTATTAGTATGTTTTCTTGCCAGATTTTCTCACAGAAAAAATTAAAAAGAAGCTCAAACTATCACTGAATCTCACAAGCCAACCATGGAGGGGGCCACACAAAGAGTAGCCTGTACATTTATGGGTATTTTTCCCAGTGTTACAGCTATTTTCTGTATTTTTAAAATAGAGAGAAGCCTGCGAGCTACTTCAGGCAGTCAACTTGAACTACGCTGCTATACACACATGACCTACCTCACTCCATAATCACTAACCAAGCACACCCTTCCAATCTGGCGGTCTATTTAAACTGCAAAATTTCTCAGCTCTCCCTCTGCTCTGTCAATGCTGCTGTTGACCTGTAAGCCCCACCACCACCCCAGCATCCACCTGTAGGCTCTGGCTAGGGTTTAAGGTATTTGCTCATCACTCCCCAATATCTCTATGTAAACATATCTGCGGGGAGTGATGAGGTCGACCTCATCTTTCCTCATCAAGCCTAGGCGCCAAAATCTAACTATGCTATACTGCTGTAATAAACATTTCAAACGTGAGTTGTCTGACTGAACTACATTACATTACAAAAATAGCCTGTGAATTTGCATGTCTAATTTAAAATTACTGCCTATTTAAAGAAAATTTCCTTTTGTCACACAAAAGGACAGTTAAAATACAATTGCAAATCTATAATACATCATACATTTCTAAAATTATGTTTACATATGTAACAAATAAATAAATAAATAAAACTAAAAAAGCAAACAATAACAGCACTCTTCTATAAATGTAAGACTCATTATTATTATTTGTATTATAGCAGTGTAAGTATAGGTGTAAATAACTTCAATTAAACATCAAAAAGGCAAGAAATAATGCAAGATTTTATATAAAATTAAAGCAAAACATTTTTTAGAGTGTAGTGTAGAGTTTGAATTCTAAGGTCTCTACAAACTTGATGTGCCTCCAAATTATGTGCATAGCTCAAGTCATAGCAACAGGTTGCAGATTACTACCACTAACAATTCTAGTGCTATTAGTAATTATAATGTGGCAAGTGGGGCAGCCTTGGTTGCAAAGAAGAGAGAGTGGGGGAGGCAGCCTGACGAGAAACCATCTGATTCCCATTAACCCCATTAAATGGAGATGTTGTTTTAATGGGTGGTGAGACCAAATGAAAGCAAGACAGATAGCAGACAGTGCATAAGTTTCGAATATTAATTCAATGAAACTGAAAGAGAACTGTAGCAGTGATCTGGGTTAGACTCTTCTCTGTTGTCACAAGCATTTAACTGTAAATGAAACCATGCAAGTAAGCAAAAGTTATTTATATTGTACTTCTCAAGACAGAAGTTACAAAATGCTTTACAGGAAAAAGGAGAAACAAGTAGATTTACAGTCTAAACATTTCAAATTCAAAACTTTTAGATTCAGATTCAATTTGAGCTGGCTCTAAAATATGCCCATTATGTGGCCCTGCTTTGCTCTATATTTGATTCTCACTTATGTATTCCTCCATGGTAAGTGAGAGGAGTAGGGTTGTTTTGACCCTTTCAGGATAGTATTGTCTGGTGGTAGGCTACATAGACACAAAACATAACTGAAATATGGTTAATGTTACAAACCTGAATAATTAACATAATTACAACATATTCATGGTGTGTAGGTGACCTGGCACTGTGCTGGGTGACTGTATGCACAGTGCTTATGTGTATGCATGTGTAGGTCCTCAATAGATTTGATGTTTGAAACAGCATCCAAACTATTTTTGTTACTTTATCTGACCAGTGACACAATTCTGTCTCCTGAATGTCGCAAATGTATGGCCAGTAAAGCTGGTAACCCTCTGAATCTGACACTGAGATTATTGGATTGTTGCTGAAAAACAGAAGTTCACCCTTCAAGTGTCTGCACTTTCACTGAAAAGCAGTGAAAAGATTAATGTCCTCAGATCTGAGGTAATCAGTTTTCACCAGACCAGGTGTTGAAACCCAGAAGACAGTAAACCCCAATCTTTGAAATTCCTGCTACATGATTTGTGTCTCACTTTTTAGAAACTGTTGATGGATGTCTGTGAGTCAAGTTATCAGGTCAGTCAGCTGTTCTCTCAGTTTTGACACTTTTCAGAAAAAAACTCAACTGTTTCTTATACCTTTGTACATATTGGAAGCAAATCATTCCCTCTTTGTGACAGTGGGGAATGAGGGCAGTGGGAGGGTTGCACATGGCTGGTTCACTGATACAGAGCACACGATCCACCTCTCTGAAGGACAAATGACTGCCAAACTCGCTTTCTTCTGCTACTTGATACTCACAGCAGTCACTGATGTTCTTAATGTTCTTGGTGTCCTGTAAATGTCAGGTCACTCCCTCTGTGTCTGTCCTTTTGAAACTCCTTTCAACTCATTTTTGTCTACCTCTTAAGCTCCCTCACAAATTCTCATTTCTGGTTGGTTTGACATATAAGCATAAGATAAGGGTTAAGGAGAGGGACAGCGATTCCTCTCCAGCGACAGAAGACTCAAACGGACAATTTTAGAAACAGTGTCCCTTCCAAATGTGATGCTGGATTTATGTTGCCTGAACTCAGACAAAGCAAGGTATCCATTAACTGAGGCGAGGCTGATCCACTTTGTTGAAATTCAGTGAATAATATATTCACCTATTAGGTAATTTTAATTTTTGACATATTTGTTAAAGCTGCATTTAGTGATTTATTGCCCAATTGGGGGCAGCAGAACAAACAAAAAACACAACATATTAACACTCTATTAACACTGTGAGACAGTGATTTGTGGTTAAAAGAAAGTTTGATACATGATGCAAGTCATATGCTTTGTATTTTACTGTATCTAATTTGAAGCTTTTCAAATTCCTCATCTAATCAAATTAGGTTCTAAGTTCAATTTAATTCTTAACCTTGGAAACACTAGACTGAAAGTGTAACTGGAAAATGCAAGTCTTACAAATGTGAGTCAAATGAGCTCAGGGTGAATAATTAGTTCAAAGTCTTACTAACTGAACATGGTCACATGTTCTCACTTTGATGAATCAGTTCTTCATTTCTGAAGTACAGCTGCAGCCTACATCTTCTGTTCCCACGAGTTACATGCTCCAAATGGGGAGGTCCTAAAATTGGACTCAAAAGAGTCAAATTTCATTTTATCCTGTTATCAAGTTACTTGCATCTGCTGCAGGCATCATTTCAACAGATAAGAGAACAGCAAACACTGACTAAAAGTGAGAAACTCCTGAAACCTTAATGTTTTGTGCATTAGGGTTGAGTGATATGTTAAAATGTTCCAAAAGGACTCGATTGATGATGTATTTGCACATGCATGTGTACAGTCCATCCCTGCTGTGTCTTTGTCGTCCCCGGGGACTGTAGTCCCTATTGTCAAACTTAAACCTCTAATTCACAGAGTTATATGTGAAAATATTCTGCCTCTACATCTGTTTTTCCTCTCATTCTTTCTTCAGCTCAGTGTGTGCACTGTGCTGCTGAACATTTGTTGCAGAGTAGGAGGGCTCATTTTTCAGAGCCAAGCATTAAATTAGCAAAATAAAATGACAGTAAAAATTGGCCAAAAGAAAAAACAACCACTTGCCAGTGGCCAATATATTCGTCCAGTCACTATTGTACATTTCTATCTACCAATTAGGAGGAAGGGGAGGGTATATATAAAAGCTTATAGTTAGGGCTGGCTCAGGTGAGTCCTGAACCATCCCTTAGTTATGCTGCTATAGGCCTAGACTATCGGGGGATTTCCCATGGTGCACTGAGCTCCTCTCTTCCTCTCTCTCTCTTTCTGCACTCATTCATGTCCCATTAATGCATGTTACTAACTCCACTTCTTCCCCGGAGTTCTTGTGCTTTCTCGTCTTGCAGGTTCTCATGGATCCTGGTGGAGCCTCCTGCCATGGTCCTGCTTGACTGGCATTGCTAATATCACTGATATTATTATTATTATTATTATTACTACAGTTACTATTATTACTATTGTCACTGCTCATTGTCCCCCATCGTTGCTGTTGTCATCGTCATCATCTTCTTCATGTTCATCATCATCAGTCACTACTATTAGTGTAGTTGTTGCTACTGTTGTTGCTGTGCGTCTGTCTGTCTGTCTGTCTGTCTGTCTGTCTGTCTGTCTGTCTGTCTGTCTGTCTCTCTCTCTCCCCAACTGGTCGAGGCAGACGACCACCCACCTAGAGCCAAAGGATCTGTCCTAGGTTTCTGCCTTTTAACAGGCAGTTTTTCCTTGCCCCCGTCGCCAAGTGCTTGCTCATGGTGGTACTGTTGGGTCTCTGTAAATAATGTTATAAGGAGTTCAGTCTAGACCTGCTTTATTTGAAAAGTGTCCTGAGATAACTTATTGTTGTTGCATTGCTGTTATGAATTGGCGCTATACAAATAAATTTGAATTGAATTGAATTATATGGTGATATGACATCTGGTCTCTTAGTAGGAGAAATAGAATTTCATATTCATATGTATGTTTTCATTAGTGTATAATTCCCTGAATATAGGAATTATTATTATTACCTGTTACCTTAGAATGACCTTTTATGTCCACAGATGCTGCTGTCGTAGTTTGTCCTTTGTGCTTGAAAAGGGAGGGTGAAGCGAGGGAGTTGTAAACTGTAACTACACCACTAGATGTCAGTAAATCTTACACACTGAATCTTTAGATTAGATAAAAGTGCATTGTGCAATGCTCTGCAAGATTTCAAACCCCTTCATGAACATGAGAATCCTAAATTCTGCCCCCTCTCTGACAAAGCGTGCATTGTTCCTTCAATTGTTCTTACACCAACAGTCACTGTATGTAAGGCCAAGAGATGTGGGTTGAGATTGTCTGGCCACCTTCTTACACTCTTTGATATTCAAATGATACATGGTGCTGCACAATTGGGGGGCTGCAACTGGGGGACCAAGTAGAAAACGAAAGGAATTTGTGTCACATGAACAGAGGGGCCCTGACATTTTACTGGGAGCGACAAGGAACAATATGAGCACGTTCGTTCAAATGTCACGGTAGCAGCGACGATGAGGGGAATGTGTGTGAAGTCTGGGACAGGCCCTGCCCAGCTGGATGTGGCGTGGTGCCAGGCCCACCTTTGATGACACAGAGTGGTACATCTCCTGACTCTGAGTCACGGGTATGTCACTGCCGCTAAGTCCAACATTGCTCTGGATGTGATTAGCATTTAGTGAGCCATGAAGAACGGACCCGAGGTAATAGCTGTATCCCTCTTTAGCAAGAGGCATTCAATGGAGCTTTGTAGGCTAGCAAGATATTGACAGAACACAATCACATTTTATACCTTCCTGAGAGTCCAGGACAATGGCAGGACGAATAGAAAACCACACTTGGCCAAGAGGGATCGACTTCCTCAACCAGAAAAAAAAATTTCAACATCGCCCTCCCTTTTCCTCATCAGCTCAAATACAGCTCGGCTCAAATTGAAGACGACATGAATGATTACATTCATCATATCCCACAATGAGCATTCATGCCCGCCCTATGACGTGATCTTCTCAGATTGCTGCGTGCCAGCAAGCGACGTGAGACTACTTCCCTATCAGAGCTCTGCCAACCAGAGCCCAGGCTGGCACCCCCCTCCCTCCTCACCACCCTTCTCCCCTTCCCCCTCTCCGGTGGCCTACGTGCGGACTGGCAGCATCTCAGCTTCAGTCTCTCTCTCCTCTCTATTGGATGTGCAACCCTCCACCCCCGCCCCCCCTCACTGTGTGAGTTAACATCACCCCATATTACCCGTTTTTCACCGTCACAGTCTTCAATTGCATTACAAATTCACACACAAAACGGTGTCTGCAGTACACGCTCACACACACATTGTTGGAGAGCTCCAGCCACATTAATGGAAATTGTATGCAGGCTGCGTCACTGGCAGCAGAATAGTCTCAAGGTTTTTTTAGAGTACCCATTCAAATGTGTTTGAAAACAGTGCAGCTTCCCCCGAGGATTCAGCCCGTACTTCTTTTCCTTGGGATGTGTTTTCTCATCAGTCCACCTTAATTTCCTTTTCTACTTAGCAGAAATTATTAATATTAATCTGTATTTGATTTCATGTTTGTTAAATTTTTATGGTGTAAAGGCCATTAGTTCCCCCTAGTTCTAATATGGATGTGTTTCTATATGGATTTTGTTTCTTATAACTGCTGTTTTATTGTTCTCCTGGCACGAGCAAACACACAATAATAATACTAATACTGAATCTACTGCTCTCTCTACTACTACTAATATCATCAATAATGTGTTTATTCTTTTTTGTTTACTTAATATGGCTCTTTTCTTCTATTATCTAATTATACACAACTATAGAGAGACACTTGGCAACCAGCTCCATGTTCCAATTCATGTGCTTATCTACAATCCAAGACCAAATAATAACAGGTGTTACATGCTCCTCAAAGCAAAGTATTTGAACCTTCATTTTTCTTGAAGGAAGTTTATTCTGCTTTGCCTATAACAGACAGTGAAAACTATCTCAAAGTAAAATTGGCAGTTTTAAAGGTGTATGAGCTTGTACCTTACCTTAGTTTACTGGCAGAAATTCAGGGGGGCACAAAAATATGGAAAACAGAGTTAAGTAGAGTTTTCATGTGATCGGTCTACTCTTTTTGGTTGATGGAGGCTGGCCTCTGAGGTGCAGACTTTTGATGAGGTGTGTGAGCTAGTGTTGCTAGATCAGTTTAAAGAAATTCTTCCTGAGCGTATGGCTACCTATTTGAGTGAAAGAAATGCTAAAAACTTTGTTTGAACTTCGTCAGTGATTGGAGAGGAATATGCCTTGAAGTATGGGGTGGGGGTGATTCTATACATAGAGAGAGTGTGGTTGGTGGTCATCAGAAAAGTTCAGGAAGTGGGCTTCCCTTTTTCAGATCAGATAACAGTGGTGGCAAGTTGAATGCAAGTCGCACTTGTAACTATTGCCTAGGAAAGGGTCATTGAAAAGCTGAGTGTCCAGTGCTGAAAGCAAAGCACAAGTCCAAATTCTGTAACCACCCTGTAAAACCTGCAGCCCTTATTGCCCCAGCACTGTGTGAGAAGGCTGAGATGTTCATGCTTCCCTGACGGCAGGGCATGTCCTCACTTCTGTGGGATCTCCTGTGCTTTCCCCTGGAGAATCCTCCCAGATGGACATGTCCAAAGAAGTTGATCCAGGTTTCAAGCCATATGTAACTAGTGGGCTAGTAAGCTTTTTTTGCAAACATAAACAATACATGAACAGACAATGCCAGGGGACAGACAGAAATCATGAATTAGATAAATAAATTATACAAGGTAAATAAAGAGTAACTTTTGATTGCTTTCTTATTTTTACAGTATGGGAGCACTTTAATGTATGGATAGATTCGACCAACAACAGGATCCAGTGGTAGTACAGTCAGTTCAGATATAACTGAGTTTCTAAGAAGCATTACGACACCAGAAGAATTGCATCAAAAACTAAACTTTTGGTTTAGGTACCATACCTGTAGTGTGACATTAACATACCACTAGAATTTATTAGCTGATTAACCAGATAAATTCTGTGCTCAAACCAGTTTTCCAAGAATAATGTGTTTGTTTATATGTATGAAAAATTATGCTTATAAATAAAAGACCAAGAACTGACTATAATTTTCACTGTTCCACCATCACTAACCTGCGTATACTTATATATACCAAGAAAGGAGCATTTGTTTGTGAAAGTTTGACAATTGTAAGGGGAGTTTTTCAAAATTGTAGCTGCAAAGTCAATAAACACATTTTCACCTTCCTTAGTGTGTGGACTCTCAGTTGTTGCAGTCCATGAGTCAGTTTTGTAACAACTGTCATACTGATGGCACCTTAGATTGCATATGTACTGGTAATATTGTTTCATTTTTCTGAAACTCTTAACTGGTTATATTTTTACATTGTTTCACTGATTACGGAGACGACGCCGAGGGTGTCACCCAGTGTGTCACAGACTATATCAGGTTCTGTGAGGACAGCTTTATTCCCACGAGGAGGATTTGCTGTTTCCCCAACAACAAGCCCTGGATCAACAGGGACATCAAAGCCCTGTTAAACAGGAAGAAGATGGCTTTCATGGCCCGGATAAACGAGGCCAGAGGTCCCAACGACGTCAACCCACGGGTCCTGAAGGTGTGCGAGGACCGTCTAGCAGGAGTATTCCAGCATCTTTTTGACCTCTACCTGAGGTTGAATAAGGTGCTGAAGATCTGGAAGACTTCTTGCTTAGTTCTTGTTCCCAAAAAAGGACGTCCCAGCGTTCTCAATGACTTCAGGCCTGTAGCCTTGATGTCACATGTCAGCACTGCAGTCCCCTGGTACACAGCTGCCTGGACCCACTGCAGTTTGCATACCCTGTTGCAATTAGGGTAGAGAGATTACCTCACCACACTGAGGCCCTCTACAGGAAAGGACAGAGGCTGTTCTTTCTGAGGAGGCTCAGGTCATTCAATGTGTGCACTCGGCTACTACGTATGTTCTACCATCCTGTAGTGTCATCTTCTTTGCTGTGGTGTGTTGGGGAGGAGGCATTGTAACTAGGGGTGCCAACAAGCTGAGCAAACTGGTGAGGAAGGCCAGCTCGGTGGTGGGGATGGAGCTGGACAGTGTGGAGGCTGTGACTGAAAAGAGGATGAGAGGGAAGCTGAAAGCCATCATGGACAACCCCTCTCATCCTCTACACTGAGCTCAGGCAGCTTTTTCAGCCACAGACTGACCCAGCCCCAAGCCTCAAAGCGGTTTGGAGGCTCATTTGTACCATCGGCCATCAGACTCTACAATGTCACAGCACCTAGTAACCTCCAACCCCCTCTACTTTTTGCACAACTATTTATATTTAAGTTGCACATGTACAGTTTAGTCTTTTAGTCAAAGCTGCTCAAAAATTTCTCCTACGGGGATCAATAAAGGTACATCTTATCTTATCTTGTATAATCTTTCTAAAACACACACCACTGAAAGTCATTACTGACTATAATGTTCATTGTTTGTCCATCACTGACTTGTATATACTTTCTATATACTTAAATATTTGCTTATATATATATATATATACATATACATATATGCTTTTAACACTCCCCCAGATGCAAATTCAAAAGATGCACAACAGAATAATTTCCTGGGTGTATACAGTACATCAATGTATATATGTATATAAATAACTGTATATATTGATTGATTTGAGTATATTTATTTGTATGTTATTCCATGTGTGTAGTATGAAGGAACCTTCATTTTGATTAATTGAAATGAATTCCTATATGTATTTCTAATATTATTTTGGTGCATTTATTGTCATGGTCATTCTGGTTTCTGATGGTAATGTGTGTCATGTCTGTGGGTCTTCATAAACCCTGTGACTGATTCCGGCTGAGCAACCTTAGCCTGCCTGCAGCTGGGGGCTCTCTCAGCAGGAGGAAGAAAGACTTGTTTAAAAAAAATCTCTCTCTGGAGCCTTGAGCTTTGGCTTGAATATCAGTAGTCTGGGGAGATTTTTGGCCTCCCTGACAGGTTTATTGCATGTATGTGGAGGGAGCAGACTGGATGTGCTTCTAGTACCAGTGTGAGTTTGTGTTCACATTTGTATGACAGTTATCACAGGGAGAGATTTATTAGGATATCATTAGGGCTTTTTGTGAACCCGACAGCGTCAATTAATATCCCAGTGTGCCAGAAGACAGATATTCAACACTGTGTATGCAGGCTGTAAAAAAACTGATTTGTAACACTGGGTTTGTTCTTGGTGTGCATACACTCATTCCTTTGTCAGGATGGAGGGAGCTGTGTCTGGTTACTGGGCTGCTATTATCAAGTAGAGCCCTTTCCTTTGTTTCTTATGTACAAAATTGATTAAAAAAAAAATAAAAAAAAAACAATGCCCATGACCATTTTACCTGGAAAGGATATTTTAATAAAAATTTGCTAAACATTTGGAAACATTTTTAAACCACTGTCCAGCTGTAGGTGTCTCAGTGCTTTTCCAGGTAGTTGCAATACAGTGTTTAGCCTGAAGTGACCATATTTATTTATTATTTTTTATACTCTTTATTTGTACCAGTCTTAATTCAGGTGGAGATAGTCCAAGGACAAATACCTGAGGGCAGACAGGAAACTAATAATAATAATAATATCAGATATCATTTATTTGACCTTTCCCAAGAATGTTTGCATTTTTGGGCAGCTCCAAAAGCAGTGGAATAATATGCCTCCATCAAGGCCACATTTAATTTATAAATCAGGATTATTATAATCAAAGCAATGTAACAGTGAGGGAGTTTGCATGTGTGCATGATTCAGTTCAATTTTATCAGTTTGAATCTGGTGTTGATAGTCTGGCTTTGTGCATCTTGGCAAACTCTTTTCCAGTCATCCTCAGAGACTTCTTTACATACTGGGGATGTACTGGGGCGATTGATTTGCACCTCAATAATAATAAAATAGAAGATAGAAGAGAAGATACGGTTACTGTTTGGGAATTTATTTTAAACAACTAAGTATATCCATAGTTTCCTAATAAGATTATTATCAAGATCATGATAGATTATTTTATAGGGACTTTATTTACTTTCTGGGGATTTTATTTTGAAAAATAGGTGCATCCCTTAACAAGCCACTGGTGTCTTTATTTTGAAAGGGTCCAAAAAAGGTTGCCATGGTAATGGTACCTGATCTGTGTTTTAGATTTTAGCTGAGGCACACCTCTCATGATTATGCTTCTAGCACCCAGGCCGTAACTCCCATCACCAAAATGGGGATATTTTCAGCAGCCTGTATTATAAGACAAAGGACACAAAAATGAGAAAGACACTGTGACAAAAGTGAGCTGGGATGGTGCATCAGCATGGGCTGATATGTGGGATTTGCTGATGGAGAACTGAAGCCTTTATATCCATCTAAGCTCTCTTCACAGCCCGCAAAAACAGTCCTTTTACCTTGCAGAACACAGGGGTTGCAGGTCTATTGCTGGTCTACTGCTGCCTCAATTAGTTTGTTTGTTTTGTGTGATTTATTTGGTCGGTTTTACTGCCTTTAGCTGGTTTAAGTCATACTTATCAGATTGTTCTCAGTTTGTACACGTTAACGAAGAATCTTCCATAAATACTAAAGTTAGTCATGGAGTTCCACAAGGTTCTGTACTTGGACCAATTCTATTCACTTTAAATATGCTTCCCTTAGGCAATATTATAAGGAATCACTCCGTTATGCAGATGATACCCAGTTATACCTGTCAATCAAACCCAATGAAATAAATCAGTTATTTAAGTTAAAAACATGTCTTAAGGACATAAACACATGGATGAGTGGCAATCTTCTGATGCTAAACTCAGAAAAGAGACTCACTGTCTAAAGATGTAGTTACTCTAGATGGTATTACCTTGGCCTCTAGCACCACTGTCAGGAATCTTGGAGTTATCTTGATCAGGACAGTCATTTAATCCCACATAAAGCAGACCTCCAACTGCATTTTTCATTTACGCAATATTACAAAAATTAGACACATCCTGTCACAGACGGATGCAGAAAAACTAATCTATGCATTTGTTACTTCTAGGCTGGATTACTGCAACTCCTTATTATCAGGCTGCCCCAATAAGTCCATTAAGACATACAATTAATTCAGATCGCTGCAGCACGAGTACTGACAGGAACTAGGAAAAGAGATCATATCTCTCCTGTAGCTTCTCTGCACTGGCTCCCTGTAAAATTCAGAATAGAATTTAAAATCCTCCTCACCTACAAAGCTCTTCATGGTCAGGCCCCTTCATATCTTAAAGAGCTCATAGCACCCTATTACCCCACTAGAACACTACGTTCTCTGAATGCAGGGCTACTCGTGGTTCCTATAGTCTCTAAAAGTAGAACAGGAGCCAGAGCCTTCAGCTACCAAGCTCCTCTCCTGTGGAACCAACTTCCAGTTTCAGTTGTCTGTCTGTCTGTCTGTCTGTCGTCTGTCTGTCCTACTGACGATTGCACATGCTCTGCAGAGAATCACAAAGAAAGAGTGCAACATAAAAGTGTAAAGAGACTGTCCCTACCTTATCCCCAAACCAAAGTCTGAACACTGATTTATCAATAATGTGAGGTCATTTATTACTATAAACAGTGAAAAGGAAAAAAAAAATTTGAAGCAATGACTTTAGGGTGAACCAATGCCAATAACACATAAAAAGGGAACTAAAACAAAACAAAAAGCATTTACTAATCGTCCTTAAGGTAAAGCAAAACAATGCAAAAAGAAATAACAAGGAAATATGTTTTTAAAAAATTGAGACATCCCTTCATCTGGAGCTTCTCATGAAGCAACATCAGTTTCTGATAGTACCAGCACAGCTGGATCATCGTTGGTGAGCTAGTTGAGCAGCCAGTATCTGTCGTTACAGTTACATTTTTGAGCTCCCTTGAAGAAATCCAACAAGGGACTTGATGAGACACACTTAAACCACTAGTATCTGATGAATTAACAAAAAAACACAAATGTCACAAAGGCTTATGTACTGAGCTCATAATAAATAGTTGTGATCACTTACAGTAAGCAAGAGAAATCTTTACTAAAAAAGCAGGTCCATGGAGAATGGTGATAGCACGATATTGCACTGATTATTACAAGTGCAGGTGCTTGTGCTCTTGAGCAAAACAGCCAAAAAAACAGAACTTGCTACCAGGCCTACTTAGCTGTATTCCTCTTCCTGCCATAAAACACATTATTTCACTCTATAACATGTAAAAAAATAAAATAAAATGGCAGGCAAATATATATGGTTTAAATCAATGACAATTTGGTTCTTGAAATAACAAGCTACACAACATGTGGCAGCCACATGACTGCTTGTAAGGTTATTACAGTTATAGCGTGACAGTTCGAAACAATTTAATAAATCACAGAATGCTGTACAATAGTATGATAAAATATTGTTGTTACACACATGCAAGGAGGGTGCAATTTATGTCATAACAAAACGGGCTGTGGGTGACAGGAACTTACACTTTTACTTTTTCTCTGCCATTTTGTTGAAATATGCCAGATGTAGGGGCGGATTATTTAAATGCTATGCAGCCAGCTGTTCAGTCTGCCAGGAAGGCTGCTCTTGTGTATCCTTGCTCGAACTGTACCTCCTCAGAGATCAATCACTTCTTGGTGCAGAAATAAGCGCTTTGGGGCAGCCTGCAAGATGGTAGTGTAAAAAAAAAGACTTGGGAGGTACCACAGGACTAAATTGAGGAAGGATCAAAGTGCACTGGGCGTGTAGTTCCCCACCTCTCTAATGCCCTAAAGAATGGGCGTCATCACACCCTGATTGGCCGAGAGCACGGACGTAATTTGGGGATGGGACACAGGGGACATGTCCCCTGCACTTTTTCAAAAGGCCGTTTTGGTCCCCTGCAGTTTTTACCGTACAAAAACAATGTTACGATATAGTAAACAGAGAGGCGTCAAGCACTAGGACCAAGCGGAAAACGGCCGCTCAAGCTGAAGCCTGTTTCCCTTAGTTTAGACCGCCCACAAGCTCCTCGATTGGCTCTGCCGTTTCTGTGTGATTGTCACTCCATCTTGCTTGCACACCGGTACTGCTATGTAAATGAGGTCTGTTTACTATATATTCCAAAAATAAGCGTAAAATTGGTGGTACTGAGTTGGAGTGAAGTTGACTAACAAGGTGATAATGTTTTGCTACATGCTTTCAACCAGTCAAACCAAAAAAGGGAACAGTAAACTTAAAAGTAGCAATAGAAAACTAGAAGAACTACTAGAAAACACAGTGAACTGAAAGAGTTAGAGTTTTATTAAAAATACTTGTGTCCCCCCCACCTCTGAAATCAAAATTTCGTCCTTGGCCGAGAGGGTAATGCGCCACGCAGCCTGTGCAACAGGTGATCTAAATAATCCTCTAACCAATCCAGAGGAGTGTTTACGCTAAAATTAATGGAAAAAGGAAAATTTACCATTTACCGTCCATTACCATTAAAAAAAAATAGCAACACTGCACCAGGCTCAGGAGCTGCAAGGATGGATGTGCTGCAGAGAAGAGCTTTGGCACACTCTAAAGCGTTTTGACATGCAGGTGAGCAGACAAACGGTTTAGTAACACTATTCAAACTAGTGAGTGGGGCAACAAGATCTGCAAAATTTCTGCAGAATCCAAGATAACAGCCAGCCATTCCTAAGAAACAACGCTCACAGTTTTAGTTAGGCATGGTGAAATCTAGGATGGCCTGGATTTTTGCAGTGAGTGGGCAGATTGCAAAGAAAAATCATAAATGTGCACAAAAAGTATTAGGCAGATGGGTTCAGTAGTGTGAGAGATTAGCTGCAGACAGATATCCACTGGGACAAACATACACACAAGTGTGTGTCAAATGTATGATCATATAGGTTGTGCTGTTGCCACGTCACGTGCTGTCGTAACACGTGCGGACAACAACATTGGAGCCCAATGGACAATGTACACTCAAGTTATAGCAAACTCGTGTTTGACGCCACGCCACAGACACGCCCACTCACCACATTCATCACACATCATCAACAATGTGTTTTGCATTTTATAAGTAAATTCCAGCTGGATCTGATCATCCTGCTAGGAGTAGAACATGAAAGTATAAAACGTGATATTTCCTGTTGCCACTAGGTGGCGCTCTCACTATTACTGAATATTATCACACAGACGTGTTCAGGGCGGGACTCTTATCAAACATCTTAAGTTTCATTGAGATTGGATCATGTACGCAGAAGTTATGACAACTTCCTTTTACATGGCGAATCATCGAAATTGGACGCCACGCCACGGACATGCCGTTTGACGGAATGTCGTAAATAGCACAACTTTAAATCATGAATGTCTTTAGATTGCGCTGATTACATTTGAAGTTTATCCGATATATTCCCTAGGAGGAGTTCATTCGTTCGTTCGACTTCTTCTTTGGTTTGGACTCCTGCAATTCACTATTATGAAGCGCCTCAAAGAATGCCTGGCAGTTTTTATCTGACGGTCTGATATCAGGACAACCAGGACCTTGATTTTGACGGCTTGAACATGGCTCTTGTTTATGAGAGAAACTGATGTTGCAGATCTCTTCATATGGGACCCCTCTGACAGAGTTCATACTTGTCTGAGCCCAAGCACAGGGCTTCTCCGTGCAAGCCTGTCCGTTTTTAATATCAGCAGCAGCCAACACAGAGTAAAGAAGAGCTGCTGCATGAGAGCAGACCTCTCCTAGGCCTGCCTTACAGGTGCAATGAGCCATAAGTATTGTCCCGTCCTCTTGGACTGTGATCCAGGGATGTGTTGGGGTCACAGAAAGGTTTTGTGAATGCTTCACCTTAAGTTTGGAACACAAATTGCGAATTATAAGTTTAGCAATATAGCCAGACCAATGATGTTTAAATTAAACACAGCATTATCTAAGACTCCTAGCTATTTTCTACATTAAATATGTCTTCGCTAACAAACGTAAGGTCAGTTTTAAAAAACTAAATACCATTGGCAATTGTTAATTATTATCCTAGCATTGACCTAGTACTAGCTTTACCACCTAGCACCACCTAGCAAGTTAGTATCATAGCCTAGTAAAGTTAAGTAAACACATGTCTTACCTTTCCTGTAAATAAGAACAGCTTCTTCATCTCCGGATGATAAACTCGAGGATCATTCACCCATCCTGATTTAAAATACATGTACGCTTCAGTGCTCTTATATGCCTTGAGGGACGCCCCGGTGTATGGAGAAGGATTGTGGACGAGGTAGATGTAAATGTCGCCAAAAGACATGTTCAGCAAGTTAACGACAGATTTCAGCGGGGTCTGTAGTTGATTCAGAAGTAAATACGGATCAAAACCTGAAATAAATTTTTTTTTGGCATAACGTTGCTTTTCTTTATCAGAGAGATGAGAGATCATCTGACTAACGTTAGCAGGGCCCGTTTCTTTGACGTTATCGGTAGCCAGTTCCCCTAGAATCGGTTGGTGGCGCTGTGGTCCTAAAGATGGCGGCCACAAAAAAAAGGTCACGTGATTGATACCCATGTAAAGGGCGTCCCAGCGGTCGCTGGCTCGGTCCCTAATGATGACAGTGGCATTTTTTGCAAAATAACTCAAAATGCAGTGTTCCAAATTATTATGCAAAAAAGAGTTTCAAAACACTCCATAGTTCCTAAAAAGATTTTTTGCCCCTTAATGCCCATAGCAGCAAAGGCCTCAGTGGTATTTGTTGCAGCACGGGATGGTGCGTTGTCTTACATGAAAAAGATTTTACTCCGGAGGGCCTGGTTCTGGTGGGCAGTTAGGAACTCCAAAGGGGCCTACCAACTCACTTCCCATTATTCCAGTCCAAAACTCCACCACCTCCTTGCTGACGTCACAGCATGGTTGGGACATGGTGGCCATCCAGAACTCCATCCATCTGGACCATCCAGTGTAGCACGGCATTCATCAGTGAATAAAACTGTTAGACAATTAGTCTTCAAGTATTTCTGAGCCCACTGCAATCATGTCTCCTTGTGGGCATTGTTTAAGGGTGGCCAAAATAGAGGCACCAGCAGCTTCAAATACCTTTTTTACTACTCATCAGTGGCTTTTTCACAGCTGCTCTCTTAATACCAGGAATTAGCCTTACAGAAACTTTCCTTAACACGCCTTTATCTGAACGAACCCGTCTGCGCTCTGAATCAGACACAAATCTTTTCACAGGACGATGATCTCTCTTAATGTTTCGTAAAATATCCAGTGGTTTCATACCTATTGAAATATACTGCACTATTTCACCCATATTGCATGAAACCTGTGACTTGCTTAATAATGTGGAACAACATCCTTAGGTAGTTTCCCATTAATTAGGCTCACCTGGCAAACTAATTAAGACAAACCTGTCTGAGATTGATGTCAGTGATCTAAACAGACATGGGAAGCAGCACAATTGAAAACTTTCATTGAAAAACAAAAAATCTAATGTTTTTGTAATTGATATCATATTTGCATAATAATTTGGAACACGGTGTAGTACAATCAAGTGCAAATTTATATTTACTATTTCTGATTGAAAGCCAGTTGGTTAAGTAGTATTCAAGAGTTTCTGTTTTACTCTGTTCTAGGCTGGGCCCTAGGCAAGATCTCAAAATGCTGTTGTTGCCTGCTTCAGGTGTTCATCAGCCATCTGTGAACACCAGACCAAAATTGCTCACAGCATCCAACAGGAAGGGGTTAAAGGTCATCGACTAGAAGTCGGTGGACGGAGATCAAGGAGGATGTTCACGTCCAACAAAAGATCGTCTTTCAACACAAACAGGCTCTCCCCCCATATGGTAAATGGACTGTACTTATAAAGCACCTTTCTAGTCTTCCGACCCCTCAACCCACATTCACACACATTCATACAGTGATGACAAAGGCTATCACAAAGTAATTAATTCATATACATTCATACACCAATGCACAGTATCTTGTTTAGGGACACTTTGACATGCAGCAGGAGGAGCCAGAGATTGAACCACCAACCCTCAGATTAGTGGACAACCTGCTCTACCTTCTGAGCCACTGCTGCCCCTAACCTACCTATTTAGACCACCTGTTGTGAACTGAGATTTTTTCCACATACCAATCCCAAGGTTATGAATGAACTTTTATACATGTTTGAGCTGGTGAAGGTTCATATTCTGGCTCTTTTTGATGTATTTGCCCATAGGGATGGCCTTCAGCTATCATTATCCCAACTTAATGTGTGTAGTGCAACATATATCTATGAGCAGAGGTGGATGGGCATCCATTTCCTGACTTAACATTGGTGGAAACATACTGGTCCAGTGAAAAAGGCTTTTCTGGGAGAATCATGACCAGATGCTGCAGCTTTTTTAAATTTGTTTTGATGACTTTTCCCTCGTGTTTCCTCTCTGTAACACCAGCCTCTCTTTCTTGCCAGGGCCTTTTGATATAGGAGAATAACAGGGTGGAGCTAGGTGAATTGCCTATTGAAATTTATGGCAGTCATTATTTTTCCCATGTGTAAATGAAGAGGATTGGAAACGCCTGTTTCGTGGCAGCTTTATGTCTTCCAACATCCTCTGGGAGAGATACTAACAACACTTTGGCAATGCTTCACTTGAGTGTCTGAAATTCTGCATTGTCATGGTATCCTCCCCTCAGTAAGGACTTCTCTTCTTTGTAGATTCATTGTTGAGCAAAAACTGCATACTTTAAAGGTTAAACATGAAAATATGTGTTAGAATTTGGAGGTTACTTTTTGTCTTTTGTTTCAGTGTTGTCAGGCAGTGAGCCAACCATGGATGTATAAAAGATGGGAACTAGATACAGCGTCGGAGGTTGGGGTCTGCTCAATCTTATGGAAACTAGTTAGTGACGTTTAAAGCCAAATAAAATTAGATTTCCCAGTATAAAATGACCCACTTCTGCCACTGAGTGCAGCCGAGACGCTATATCTGGGTCTAGCCTTCTGCTAACTGGAATGGGGATACATTTATTTAATGGTGCAGTTATTTTCTTTTCCAATGTTATCGGGTCAAATTTAAAAAATGTATCCATCGTTTCACAGGGCCCATGTTGCATACATGGTTTGACCATTATGTTAAATTGGTTTTGCTCTTCATGGGGACTTGGAGCTTTTTAGCTATCAGGAGCCTAAATTCTCGGGCCAACAAGGCAAACAATTATTCAATGTCATTGCCGGTTAACAATCAGTGGCTATTTATAGAAAAGAATATGCACACCGATCAGCCATAACATTATGACCACCTGGGCACCCTGGTGGTCATAATGTTCTGCAGCCCCATATCAACAAACTATGATGCACTGTGTGTTCTGACACCTTTTTATCAGAACCAGCATTAACTTTTTCAGCAGTTTGAGCTACAGTAGCTCATGTGTTGGATCAGACCACACGGGCCAGCCTTCGCTCCCCACGTGCATCAGTGAACCTTGGCCACCCATGACCCTGTCTCCGGTTCACTGCTTTTCCTTCTTTGGACTACTTTTGATAGATACTGACCTCTGCTGATGGCCTAACACCACAGATCTCTTCTTTTACTGTCCTTCACTTCCTTTTATTGTTTGATGAGTAAAACAAAGCAACAGCTTTTAGGCATGCCCCCTAGGAAATTTTACAGTGCTTCTTTTACCCTTAAGGAGGCATTGTCATTCTGAAGACAGAAAAGTGACAAATTCTTGCTCTTTTCTATGCCAAGACTACTCAGTTTATGTGTGTGTTAAAAGAAGGCTTGGGGGACAGTAAGTCCCATGGGAGTTTGGGTGGTTGGTGTCAACCAGGGGCACTATTACATCACCTGTTCAGGCTTCGCTAGCTCCAAGACTGGTAGTGCTACAGGGGTGACTGCAACTAGCTGACCAGAACAGAACAGGGAGGCCCCACAAAACACACAGAGCGGAGATACAGTTAGCTTCTCTCAATGAGAAATAGATAATAATAATAATAATAATATAATAATAAAAAAATAAATAGATAAATAGATAATAATAATAGTGTGGGGTATTTGGGGTCAGTGTTATAAACAAAAGTGCCTCTGAGCATACATTTGAACCGGTTCTTGTGCCATATTCTGTATATTCATCCATGATTTAACCCTTTCTCCCCACCAGAACTACAATGTTTCAGTCACTATTTTAAGGAGGCTTACAGATGACCGATTGTTCTATCTCACTGACTGCTTACGGGGGTGCTTCGGGGAGCTTGTGTCTCTTTCATGGGAGACAATTGAGAAATTTAGGGCGAGCTATTCAATATCTTAACTTTTAGTGCCACTGTTTTTTTACTGTATACATTTATATTTACCTGTATATTTAGGTTCCACCTACTAAGGGACTTATTTGCACATTTTAGATACTTTGTGACTAATAAACACAATGCTGTCTATTCCTGCTGTGGCCATCATTGCAGGGCACTAATAGAAGCATAATTCTGGACACCCTTGTACTTCATTGTCAGGTACTATTGAAAACATGCAACACAGAGGCTCATAATACAAGAACAAGAATAATGGCTATTGGTAATAATATGGACTAAATTCAATTCAATTCAATTCAATTTTATTTGTATAGCGCCAATTCATAACAGAAGTTATCTCTGGACACTTTTCAAATAGAGCAGGTCTAGACTGAACTCCTTATAACATTATTTACAGAGACCCAACAGTACCACCATGAGCAAGCACTTGGCAACGGGGGCAAGGAAAAACTGCCTTTTAAAAGGCAGAAACCTAGGACAGATCCTTCGGCTCTAGGTGGGTGGTCGTCTGCCTCGACCAGTTGGGGTGAGAGAGAGAGACAGAGAGAGAGAGAGAGACAAACAGACAGACAGAGAAACAGACAGACAGACAGACAGACAGGTGCACAGCAACAACAGAAGCAACAACTACACTAATTGTAGTGACTGATGATGATGAACATGACAGCAGCAATGATGGGGGACAATGAGCAGTGACAACAGCAACAACAGTAACCGTAGCTATAATAATACTTATAATAATAATAACACTAATATCAGTGATATTGGCAATGTCAGTCAAGCAGGACCATGGCAGGAGGCTCCACCAGGATCCATGAGAACCTGTGAGATGAAAAAGCACAAGAACTCCGGGGAAGAGGTGAAGTTAGTAACATGCATTAATGGGACATGAATGAGTGCAGAAAGAGAGAGGAAGAGAGGAGCTCAGTGCACCATGGGAAATCCCCCAGTAGTCTAGGCCTATAGCAGCATAACTAAGGGATGGTTCAGGACTCACCTGAGCCAACCCTAACTATAAGCTTTATCAAAGAAGAACGTCTTAAGCCTACTCTTGAATGTGGAGAGGGTGTCTGACTCCCGAACCACAACTGGAAGCTGGTTCCACAGGAGAGGAGCTTGGTAACTGAAGGCTCTGGCTCCTGTTCTACTTTTAGAGACTATAGGAACCACAAGTAGCTCAGCATTCAGAGAACGCAGTGTTCTAGTGGGGTAATAGGGTACTATGAGCTCTTTAAGATATGAAGGGGCCTGACCATGAAGAGCTTTATAGGTGAGGAGGAGGATTTTAAATTCTATTCTAAATTTTACAGGGAGCCAGTGCAGAGAAGCTAGTACAGGAGAGATGTAAATAAGACAGCACTGTTAAATTGTTAAACACCAAACATGCAAAACAGAAACACAGACATAATGCATAAACAGTATACATTAATCTGGTCCAATGAAAACAATTTGTTTTTTAATAAAATTGAATCAACTTTTCCTAACTCAGCATGTTATATTTTGTTAATATTGGGCAATGATGAAAGTACTGATTTATTGTCAACGATTTGAAGTGTTTGTAAAAAGACTGTCATGGTTTTAGATTAGTGGTGCTAGCCTGCTATAAACAAGTGATATGAGAAATGACTACAAAATGCATGTACATTTTAAAGATTACATGTTCACGTGTAATCTTGAATTAACTTAAAATTCCCTGAGCTTTTGAAAGATAGCTTGGAATTTTTGGATCCCAAAGGTACTTCTAATCAGATACTACCTGTAGCCTCTTCCTTGAGACACAGACGTCTGTCTGAAAACAAAAACTGTTTGTCTCTGTGAAAAACATGCATACAGTTTTAGACACATTTAGCTGCAAACAACATCGCTTCGCCCATGCTGTGACATGAACCATGGAGTTCGTAAGTTCATTAGCAACTTGTGTCCTATTGCTACCATGTAAAATATAATGTCATCCACATACATTTGGATGTTGGTGTCACGTCACACAGATGGAAGATAATTGATATATAATGTAAATAGTAATGGGCCGAGGACTGATCCTTGTGGGACACCTGTGGACAAACAGAGGGCAGCTGATTGATGATTCTGTAGTCGGACTTATTGGGATCGATTAAAATAATAATATAATAATAATAATACATTTTATTTATAGAGCGCTTTTCAAGAAACTCAAAGACACGTCACATAAGTTAAAAAGGAAAAGAAAAAGGTAATAATGTGGTCACAGGATTTAATAGATATGATTCTATCCACTGAAGTGCATCTGAAGAAGCTAGATTTATAACTTAGACATTAGAATTATATGATTAAGATCTTCTTGAGGTCAAGAAACACACCCCCGACAACACCACCTCAAAACTTTAATGTAAAAAAAACTGTCGGCTGTCTACGTTGAATAGTTGGCTCTGAAGCCAAGTTGCATTGGGTGCAGGGCAAATTAATATTCAGATGGCAGATGATTTGCTCAGCTACCAATTTCTCTGCAACCTTTGACACTGTACGAAGGATGCTGATACGCCTGTAATTACAGGTAGAAAAGGGATCTCCAACTTTGAATATTGAAACAACAGCCAACTTCCAGAGACTTTATTAAAGAATAAAGAAGAAGAAGAGAAGTTATTACATTTTGTAATAGGAATGGTTAGTGTTGTACAAAGCTCTTGGAGTATATCTACATCCATGGTTTTGCACTGGATGGTTTAAGAGATCTAATCGTTGCGTGCAACTTATCAAAATTTAAATGTATTGATTTTTATAGGCGGGTGCATTGATGTACACTACCCAACCACCGCTGCAGAAATAGGGCTCCCCTGAAAACCATGCTGAAATTCGAACACTGGTGGTTTTGTGTATCTTCTAGGATTGATTAGCAGATCATGATGTAGGTCACAGTCTGTTGGAAGTTGGTATTTCACACATTGCTTTCAACGTGTTTAGAATTGTGTGTTTTTCCTCAGAAGTGACTTTGTATTATGACATAATGGTGCAAGTTGGCACAAAACGGAGTTCCATTGGATTAGTGGGTTAGGGTCACCTTACAGGAAGGTATTGGCAGGTAAAACACTTACTGGCAATATGCCTCATACCCCAGAACATGCCGTATCATTTGAACTCAGCTCACTCTGTGGTTATGTAACGCAATGTGACAGGGATGACTTGACCCTTTCAGACTGGTCAATAACTGTCATGTTCACCAGGGGGTGCTCTTCATTCAGGAAGAGCATTTGCTGTACAGTATTGGTCCAACAGGGAATTTAAGCTGTTTCGGTCAGCCTTGTCTTCTTGGTGACATGTTGAACAGCGGCGAGGCTGCAGATCTACACTGTGAGCCGGGGGTTAGGTTGAGGTTTTGTAGCTGCCTCATCATCAGTGTGTAGGGATGGTTCATTTTTTACCATCTGAACATCTGACTGTCTTCTCTATTCTTCCTTCATCATACTCGGTGAAATTAGAGGATAAAAGGGATGACGCATCTCCTTGATTTTAACCCCATACCCACAAACTAGGGCCCAGCACCCTTTTCTGTTCCAGTAAAAAACTTGGTTTAAGGTCACTCACTGTTCCAACATCACATGTGATTTGCATGATGAATCGATCTGTACAGCAGATTGCTTTTTTTTTTTCCTTATGTCAAATATAATTTAGCTCCCCTGAGATTAAACAGAAATCAACTGATATTCAGACTATCCCCTACCATCACCAATCCTGTGTTTACTCTGCGCTCTGTGTCTGGGTGAACTTTTATCTGAGACATATGTTCTTGCTGTTCCTCCTCTTTTTATCTACATGTTCAATGTCCAATCCCTCACCACACCACCACCACCACTACACATCTCTTGCACACAAACACTTGAAAAGGTCAGTCTGACATTAATAACAGCTGACTCATAAATGTATGATGACATGACAAACTGCATGTGTTTCATGTTGTTACATTTATATGTTTATGGCCCTTTCCTGGTGTATTTACCAGAGTTCTTCAGCTGACGCTGATGGCGGCAGATCAGAGCATGGCCAGCCAGGATGTTGGTCATGGCAAAGCATCGTCTGCTCAGTGTAAAAGGAAATCACACACCTGCACACCTTGGATGTCATACAGCAAAAAAATTAATAAAAGAAGCTTGTTAAAAAGGCCCTGTTGTCCGGATGTTCTCGTCTGGTCTGGACCTGTCAACTTGGCTCTTTAGGAAGCCAGTAAAATTCCACTAAAGACGCTAATTAGACTGCGGTTAACTTTGTGTGACACCCAAGCTTTACACAAGGCTCCATATCCTACACCACCTCTGCTGTCCTCTCAGCCCTACGATTGTTCTGGGAGGCTCAGAGGGATTGTAGGAAATGACAGTAAATCAGTCAGGATGCTGTGTGTGTGGTGGGTGTGTGTGTGTGAGACTGTATGAAACTTCAAAGCCTAGGAAATCTTATGCGAGAGGCTATGCTAGCTGATATAGAATGCGGCTCAACCCTCTCTATTCATACTTTGCAGTCACGTGATTACCATGGTTACCTGGCGGGCAAGAAACATATATATTTACATATATCCGTCACCTTATACCTCACAAAAAATGAAAGCCTACAAAAGTACGGATAGCTATCTTTTTTTCAAGAGTGGATGGGTTAACAACGCTGTCGTATGGGAGGTGAAGAACAGGAATATCTTCATAATCAAAGCTAACGTGAGTGTTACTAGTTAGCTAACTTAGCTAACGTGACCCGCTAACGTTTGCTAATGTTTGCATGTTTGTAGCTATACACAAAGTGACAGCTGTTCCGTCGTGTGATGAAGTCTTCATCTGAATATGGACACCCTGCCTGCCGCCAATGACAGCTTGATAAGTAACGTTAGTTTAAAAAAAACCTTATGCCAACTAGACTGTATCATATATGGCTAACAGGATGTCAAACATTGTAGCCTACCTGCTCATCCACTCCACATAGCATCAGACAACAGACAAGAGCAGCTGGGGCAGTGAAATGCCTTTAACCCTGTTAGCAATCTGTTGTAACGTTAATGTAGTAGTAATAACTGTACCATAGTATGTATGCAAAGTAACTGTAAGTAAGTAGACGCAGTACAACAGTAAAGTGTGTACTGTAACATGTATTCTTCTTCTCATCATATCATATCAAATCACGTACATTTATATATATATACTTTTGTATAGTAAAACTGCCGACGTCCTGGCAAGATCCTTGATTAGTTTACTGGGTTTCGTTGCTGGAGAACGATGTTCTTGCCCGCCAGCTAGTAGTTGTGACGTCACATGTAAAGTATGAATTCCTTCACTCCACATGGCCGATGAGTCCATTGGTGGTGGTTTATCTACAGCAGGGTATTATGCGAGGGGAGATTATTCCCAATGTAGAGACACTCATAGGTGGGGTTTAGGAGGCTGACCCCACAGCAGGAGGAAATGAATGACTGAGTGAGGGTTAAAGAAGGAAAGCAAGGTATACTACATATAAGATATCACAATTAGTATACTCCAGATCCTAAATGTAGCCCATACTACAAAAAATAAAATAAAAATACCAGTTCCAAAGAACAATGGAGAATACTTGTTGGATAAATCAGTACGTCCAGGCACTTATCAGTGTTTAGGGAGACTTCATTCAGAGGGAGATAGAGTCTGTGATTAGAGACCCAAAGATATAGAGATTTTTCAGCAATACAATGCTCAGCCAGTGTAAAGGAGTGCATAAAGGAGCAAACTCAAATTGAAAAGTAAGAATTTGAGGAACTGAGATCCACATTTGTCCATCAGCTATCTTTATGGATTCCCAGTAGGGACCTGGATTCCTTGGCATATAAACTTCTAGATATACAGAAACCCTGAGAGGCTATTTATTAAAAAAAAGAAAAATATGGTGATCCATTTAGATCTAAATAGTTTTCTCTACTGAGAACAGGTGAGAAGGTTTAGGTTTTGCCAGGACAATCTTTCTAACTTGCTTAATTGGTTTTTCATCTGTGGATGGATCTGGCAAGATGAAAACAACACGTTTGCCAGGATATTTGTTTCAGGGGATAAATTGTCTTTTCTTTTTCTTTTTTCAGGATTGTATGTTTGTTGTTGTAATGGTCATTTCGACCACAAGAGGCTGGTTTGCACCACCACCCTACGTTCTAAATATGACTTAAAACATATATGTTCTCTTACAGGTGAGTTTTAATCTCTCAATGCACTGCAAACACAATACACTTAAATTGTGTGTTGGCAAGTTATGTAACATTATTGTCATGTTATCTTTGGCTAGAAATGTATTTTAATTAGAGCTGAGAGAGTTTGCTTTTAGTCCTATTTAGAACAAGGGGTGGTGTGTTAAACCTCCTGGCGGCAAAAATGAGTTGTACAACAGAAAAAAAACAAAAGAGATAAAGAATAAAGGAACTTGGAAAGAGTACCTGAAATAAGAACTTGTTTAAACCTGTTCTCAGGAGAGGAAACAATTTATATCAGATTTAGAAAACCAAACACTAGAAATTTTTTTTGTCACTTGCCTCTCAGGGCTTCCACATCTCATTTGGATGGCAAAGAAAATGAATAATATCAGCATCACTTTTCCCAATGTTGTCTATCCTACAATACTTGTTTCATTCACCTATAACAGTCCATAATACAATGACATAGTTGGTTTTGCCTTTTTAACATATTTTTACATTTTTGATATACCTTTGACTTAGCTTATATTTTCACACCAATACATTTATAATTGCAATACAGAACCATAATTAAAAATATAGTGACATCAGAGGATCTTCCTTTAAAGCTGTTAGTTCTCTACAACTTATAATTGACCAAACAGTAACATCTGCTGATAATCACAGCCCCACAATGTGCTCAGAGTTACACACAAGCAAGTGCAGACATTTAAGTGGTGTTGATGATGTAAGACAAAGCTCAAGATTTACTGAATTGACTGTGGGAAAAAGAGACAGCAGAGAGGGTGGAGAGAGTATATCAATGGGTAAAGCGAGAGAGGATGTAAAAAAAAAACATGAGAAAGGGGGCCTCTGCCTTGACAAATCTCATGCAACGCCTAGCACGCCTCGCCATCAGTGTGCCATGTGTGCTTCCCTGCTACACACCAGTGCTGCACAAAGAGACATCAAAGACCCGGCACACACCCTCAGCTCCTTATGCGTATGTGAGCTCATGACAAGCCTCCTCCTTCATGTCTGCAGGGCTCCCAGACAGCTGTGGAGGAAAAGCAGCCTGGAACAAGTGTTGTTGCCAAGTGTTGTTGCCCCACCTCACCACGGCCTCCACGTTGAGAGGTCAACGGATGTGGTCGGGCAACGGATAGTCAGAGGATATGTCATTTACTGTGTAAACACAGGGAGTTAGATTTAAAGCTGCACTGGGCAACATGTTTAGCTACAAATCCAGCTGTGTCTATAGTATATGAAGTGGGGCTGTGAGATTTTTTGTTTGCCTAAAATACAGATTGGCATTCATGGACAGTTTTGGTAAACCTATAGTTAAAGAGAGTTTAGAACCATTGTAACAGCTCTATGAGGCTTTACTTAGACACATCAGCTTACCTAAATTCTAATGTCAACATGCTGATATTAGAATGATAGTGTTAACATGCTGATCATGTTTACCATTGTCATCATCTAAGCATGTTGGCATCCTAACATTCCCTAATTAGCACTTGTGGGGCTGATGGGAATGTGATTAGTTTTGCAGGTATAGAGTGCTGCAAAAATGAGTCCTTAAACCCGGAACTCAGATAGCATTTTAGCACCTCCAAGTTCCTTGTCTCAAACACATGGGTTTGCTGATCAAGTTTTTGGTTAGCTGTCTGAAATAAGGTCTGTAGTAAACAGAAGCTTAAGGGGTTACATTTTTAAAATTGGAATTTTAAGCTTTGTTCTTCAACATAAAATACATCAGTAGATACCCCTCCTGTGAATGCTGAAGCTTTAAGCTTTAAGACATTAAAACTCAGAGACTGATCTACTCACTAGTCCGCCTTATAGGCTCATTGTGTTTATACTCGCACTCTTGCAAACTATTCTAATACAAACTTTACAACTTGTAGTTTTAATTACAAGATTTACTAGTTGGAAGTTTAGTGGTGGTGACATTGAAGTCCTGTGACCATGGTGTAATATGTGAAGATTATCTTTTCATGAACCTTTGTTCACCACAGAGGTTATTTTCTGCAATAATAAAAAATGGATTGAAAAAAATATAAAATATGTCATCCCTGCAGAACTCAATTTGGTCATAAACCAAAGAATTGTATGGCATTAGATGAAAATTCAGTGGATCAACAAAACTATTACCATTCCCTCCTGAGGGGAACATTAATGTAAAGGTAATATATAAGGCAATCCATCCAATATTTGTCAAGATATTTCACTCTAAACTAAAAATGTCAACCTGATAATGAAATTACTATTATTAAATTAATTTTGAAAAGTCATAGGATCCCCAAAATCATTGGGCTTCACGGTCTGGGAAGCATAAATGTACCGAATTTTTGTGCAAATCCCCTCTATAGATGAAGAGGTGTTCCACTGGATAATTTAAAACTACCAAATACCAAATTTCATGGCTGTCCATCTAAAAATTTAAATATTTCCCTCAAGCTGAAAAAGCTGAACTCGTTGTGAGTCAAGATAAAAAGTCAAGGTATTGCAAAATCCATGTTTCATATTTTTCCGATTCAGATTATTTACATTATCCTGCCAGGCAACTTCTAGTGGCTTGTATAGTGTGAATAATGACTGCTGTCTGTGAGAACCAAAGGCTGATTTGACATTGTTGTAGTGTTGCAAAACTCTTAGGGAGGACATTAGTGTGGATGGATTTACAAACAGCAAGCGTTTATTAGAGATGAGTAACCACTGGGTCCTTGGAGTGATGGAGCAGCCATTTGTCCAAAGGCAGAAGAGTGTAATGGTTGTGCTAGAGGGTAGGTTTTAAACATGGCATGGATTCAAGCTATAATTCTGATGAACTGGATTTTAACTTCCTTAACCTATTCTTAGCACAACTGAAGACTGCATTAAGTGTGTGAACTTGGCCAGCATTTTAAAAATCTTCCGCTGCATCCCCCAGCTTTAGTTGTTGGCTAGCTGTGCCACGCTGCGACATTGCCATCAGACCGCTGTCTGACGGGCATGGGCTAATGTTTAGTCTGGGAACATCTATACAACAGGCTGCCTGCCATAAGGACAGAGACAGACACAATGACAAACCACACAATACAAACTCTGCTGGAGAAGACACAGTGAAATATGGTGATGTAGACGTTAATGTGTGACAATTACTGAGCCTCCAGATAGTAGAGGTTGGCAATTATGACTTTAAATGGTTTTCAAAAGTTTAATCCAAAGACATTTTACATAAATATGCCTTGGGAGAATTTGATTTGACCAGAACTGTGCTAATTGTTTTAGCACTTTCATATTTTACGTCTCAAAATGAACATGGAAAACTACCCGTGCTAAATCGTAGAGATGTTGGAAACATCATGTGAAATAAAAAAATGGGGGTGAAACACTGCTGGTGGCCTGAAGGTGGTAAATATCTTTACAGTACAATACAATATAATGTAATACAAAAGTACCCATACAAATAGTGGGGCTAAATGTCAGTATTATGGCACTAGAGGAAAAGCCAGCTAGAACTAGAGTTTAGATCTGTTTAGATCTTGGTGCTTTTTAACTCTAGATTTGAACCAGATGCGTCTGGAACTAAAGTTATCAAGAGAAACAGTGATTTTTAAGGTGGAACTGCTTTATTCAGTGTTTTTAGAGGTTTTACTCAGCGGGTCCATTTGTTTTGGAGAGGATAATTAGGATCCCGGTAGAAACACTGAAGGAATCCTAACTGGGAGAAGCTGACAATGGCAATGACAGCAATGGTGAAGACAACATCTCCATGATCCCACGCTACTTCACCATGTTGTCAAACTTGCTACAGGCCATATTAAGAACAAATTCAAACCAAGACAGGCTTGCCGACTGTTGCTTGTAGTTAGTTCTCTGCTGCACTACACTACAGTAGCTCCACTGATTCACAGAGCAAAAATATTCATTACCTCTTTGTCAGCTGCCAAAAAAACCAGTGACTTGAACAAACCACCACATTTAAACACCATATTTAAACAAAAGAGAGCAGTCTGTTTGAAGGTCAGCCCAGTGGTTAAAGGAATCATAGGACTGTTCACAAACATTCACTAACATGCATGTCTGCCTGACCCTCACAAAAGCAGAGACTTTTTATCCCTGATAAGTTCGACAGTGCCAGCAGACCATGCTGATTCTGAAAATCACAGACAATGAATCATGGGAGTTTTCTTTTTTTTTTTAAGTATATTTTTGGGCTTTCATTGCCTTTATTATAGTGACAGCAGAAGACAGATGGGAAAGGGGGGCAGAGAGTGGGGATGGCATGCAGCAAAGGGCTGCAGGTTGGATTTGAACCCTGGGCCGCTGCAGCAAGGACTGAGCCTTGGTACACGGGTCGCCAGCTCTACCCACTGAGCTAACTGGGCGCCCAATCATGGGAGTTTTGACACAGATGCTATTAGATTGAGATGATTCAATGGAGAGTTGGGTGATGACAGCACACAGTGGGCCCTGGCACTGCCTGGACTGGTGTGTGTGTGTGTGTGTGTGTGTGTGTGTGTGTGTGTGTGTGTGTGTGTGTGTGTGTGTGTGTGTTGTTGATGTTGATGTATGCATTCATAGGTTTGGATGGGTTTGCCCATGTGTGTATCTGAATGTTTACATTTGTGTAACTTTGTGTGTATGACATAAAGGATGACACAGGATGTGTACACACCCTTGTATCATTGTGTGTGACAGTGAGTGCAGGTTGCTGCATGCTGCGGTCCAGCTGCAGCTGGCTTCCTGCCCCACATAGCTAAGCCCTCTCCTCCCGACAAACTCTCCTATCACCACTTCATCCCCCCTACTGGTTTCCACTGTCCACAGTGTGAAAGCTCCAGTTTGAATCGTCATGACCATCTCTGATTAACTTTGTCTGTAACCTCTGATCATCGATAATACTACTAATACTAATACTACTACTACTGTTGGTGGGACTGGAAAGACTAACAAAGACGGTTTTGGTGAGTTATCACCAGTTAGCTATCTGCAAGGTTAAATTAGGTACAATTGTGGAGTATTGTCGGCCAGAGTGCTCATTGTTTTGGTGCACTAGTGTGACATCTACATCATTTAATGTATAACCTTAAATTACATGAATTAAAAAATTAACAGAATTCACAGACAATTCACAGAATCTTTCCCAATGAGTTATTATGACAAAGTCAGGTGATTTATGAAATCTTTCATTTAATATGACTTTGACAGGAAATGTGTATGCCTCCTATTGGACAAGTCATAATATTCTCTGTGTTATTTCTATTTCCTTTCCCAGTTTTCTCAGTGTTTACATTTGTCACAACCTCCTACCATGATAAATCTTAATTTCCTGGAGATTCACTTTAAATAGTTTATGTTTAATTGAACTGTATGAATTCAAAATCTGTCCGAGTAAACAAGTTTGAATTCCTCTCAGGATAACTGACATACCGGTGTCTGCTCTGATTCTCGTCAGAGGGGAACCTTTGATCTGGCTCTGTGTTGGCTGCTCTCCCCCTGTGGTTGACTCACTCAGGTTCATCAAGTGCAGCAGTGGTTTTTAGCTGTCATTGGTGGGTTAGAGATACACACATCCCTGACAAAGACCAGAAAATTACGACTTGCAATCAAACATGCAACCTCAATCAAGTAGGATTAGATGGCTGAACGTAACCAAACATTAACCGTACGGGTGACATTTAAGAAGGCAATATTGTAGGACTTGCAAGACTTAAGTTTTTGTGCGTCATGACTTTTTTTCTTTGTGTGCGCAGCTACACTTAGTGGCCACTTAGGTACACCTGTCACAACTAAAATTACATTCTATCCATTCAATTCTTATGCAGTATTCTTTGAAGTACTGCTAGTCTATCCTGAAATGATACCTTCATTGGTCTACGTGTAAATAAGTGTTTTGGATCACGTAAATCCTGCTGTTTAAACAAGAAGTTTATATGAAGACTTGATTCCCAGGCAATTATTCATGGTTTGGCTGAAGCTTTACTTGTCTACCCACAAAATAGAGACAACTCAGCCAACGTGTCTGGTTTTATTTATGAAGCTTAAAAGGGGTTAAATCATTGTATGCTGATGCATTTGAGAGTGTGGACTGATGAAAGATGTGTTAAACATAACCACACATTTCCTGCCGTTTATTTGAATAAAAATTCTGCCTGTTTAAAAAAATCTGATTTCATTCATCTCCTTGCACCTTGGCACATATCTGCTGTAGAATTAAGGACCCGTTCCAAGCACGAAGGAGAAACAACGGTGACCTATATAAAGCCAGTATTTGGACTCCATGAAGGGTGACTCGAGACATCTGTAAATAAAAACTGCTGACCTTAACGCAACAAAAACATAACAATTTCTATATTTAGGTAATTATACACTAATGAGAACATAGTTATTCAATTCAATTCAATTCAGTTTTATTTATATAGCACCAATTCATAACAGAAGTTATCTCAGGACACTTTTCAAATAGAGCAGGTCTAGACCGAACTCTTTAAAACATTATTTGATACTGATGATGATGAACATAAAAGAAGATGATGACGACGACGACAACAATGATGGGGGACAATGAGCAGTGATTATAGTAATAATAGTATCTGTAGTAATAATAATGATATTAATAATAATAATAATAATAATAATAATAATAATATCAGTGATATTAGCAATGGGAGTCAAGCAGGACCATGGCAGGAGGCTCCACCAGGATCCATGAGAACCTGCGAGACGAGAAAGCACAAGAACTCTGGGGAAGAAGTAAAGTTAGTAACATGCATTAATGGGACATGAATGTGTGCAGAAAGAGAGAGAGGAGAGAGAGGAGCTCAGTGCATCATGGGAAATCCCCCGATAGTCTAGGCCTAGAGCAGCATGACTAAGGGATGGTTCAGGACTCACCTGATCCAGCCCTAACTTAAGCTTTATCAAAGAGGAATGTCTTAAGCCTACTCTTGAATGTGGTGAGGGTGTCTGCCTCCCGAACCACAACTGGAAGCTGGTTCCACAGGAGAGGAGCTTGGTAACTGAAGGCTCTGGCTCCTGTTCTACTTTTAGAGACTATAGGAACCACAAGTAGCCCAGCATTCAGAGAACGTAGTGTTCTAGTGGGGTAGTAGGGTACTATGAGCTCTTTAAGATATGAAGGGACCTGACCATGAAGAGCTTTGTAGGTCAGGAGAAGGATTTTAAATTCTATTCTGAATTTTACAGGGAGCCAGTGCAGAGAAGCTAGTACAGGAGAAATATGATCTCTTTTCCTAGTTCCTGTCAGTACTTATGCAAATTATATTCAATTTTTGGCAAATAGATCCTCCTAAATGTTACACACTGGACCTTTTTCGTACATTTTGCTGACACCATAGTTTCTCTTTGGCAAATGGAAGTGGAGGGTGAAGCGAGGGAGTTGCAATCTGCCACTACACCACTGGATGCCACTGAATCCTACACACTGGTCCTTAAACCAAACCTTAACCATGGAGATGACAATTCAGAAAACACTCTTTTTGGTAGGGAATGACAAACAGCTATTTGTCTTGGACTCCTGGGAAACCAGCAGGCTGTAGGGCAGTGACTGTCGGTCTAAAAGTTAGATCAGACAGGTGATGCATTTACTATAATATAACAAAGGCTGCCTTGTAGTGGCTTGTCATTGAAAGTCTATGGTCCTTTGCTCTCTGTAGACAATGACCCTCATCATCATTCTGTTGATGTGGTTTGCTACATGGCTGTGGTTCTCTCTGTTCTCCCTTTAGTCACTGCACAACAGCTGTTTCTATCAGCAGTCCACTCTCTCACTCCGTTACCCTACTTTCCTGCTCTTAGTTCCTTTTCCCACACTGTCTCTTTGTCCTTCTGTCTAGCCCTTAGCTCTGTGCAGCTGTGCAACATTGTTTTTTCAAGCAAAATAATATCCTTATTTCCTGTTGCATTGTGAACCTTTGTTAAATAATTTCACCCTCTGCAGACTGAGGGTGACAGCAACAAACTCCTCTGGTCAGCTAACTGCAACAGGGTTCTTCCAAAGCAACTTGGGGATTTCGAGTCAATATTTTTACACTGCAACAGGATATCAGGTTGCACAGCTGTCAGGTGATGGGTACTTCTCCCAAATGGCTTCTAGCTGAAGACTAGAGTGAGGGAGAAGGCTGAGACTAGCACACTATAGTCACCTCATTTACTTCTTCAGTCTTCCACAGTCTGTATCTACTAGATATGGCTAATAAAAGCAACATTTAAAAAAAATTGCAAAAGACAGGCTTTTTGTGCTTGAAAATTGGCAGGGAGTGGTCAGGTAAGAGTTATCAGTAGTGGGGGTTTGCTGGCTTGGAAATATCTAGTGCAACGTGGACACAAACAAATAGAGAAGATGTACTCATCATTATGACAAGACATTTAGAAAAATGTTGCAAATACAAAACCCCAAGAAAACTGAGTAATCAACTTCAACTTCAATGGTAAGTCCTTAAAATAAAACCATTTAGGTCTACCATTAGATGGATACCAACAGTTCGATTGGTGCATATCAATTGTAATGTATTGGTTAATGTCAATTGTAACAGCTGCAATAGAGATAGCGCTGAGCATTGAGCAAAAGCTCTCGATTTTCCAGTCGATGTATGTTCCAACCTTTACCTGTGCTCATGGGTTTTGGGTAGTGACCAAAGGAATGAAATCACAGATTCAAACATCTGAAATGGGGTTCCCTCAGAGGGTGGCTTGGCTCCTCCTTAATCGGACAGTTCAGGTTTTCTAAGTGGGGTTGTATGAGGTAGTCAGTGTATTACCTGCAGTCAATGGAGGTCAGCACGCCCCTACTTTGGGGAAGCAGATGGAGAGCCTGGCAGAGAAGCAGAGCAATACACTGTTCATCAAGAATTAATAGGCCCAAATCTATATCAGTTTAAGTGTACATTATATCAAGGACATTTGTTAAAGCACCAATTCTGACATTAGAAAGGTGTAGAGAACTGCTGCTTCTTCACATTGTTGAAAGAAGTATGCAGGGAGAAGAACATCTGGGCAACCACACCTAGTCTGGTATCACGGATAACTGGTAGAAAGGGATAGATGGATGGTCTAAAAATAATCAAAGAGATGTAAAATTTATTTTAATTTTGAACAATGTTATCATATTAGGTTAAACCTGTACATTAACAGGTTTCTAAAGCTTTAGATTGGCCAAACCACCTTTAGTGCAGGATTCCCTAGCACCGACCATGAACAAACATGCCTTTCTAATTTCATATTCATCAATATTTGGTTTTATTTGTAGGAGGAAATCAGGGAACTAGAAGAAAAAGTTATGTACTGAAAGTCCCAGTAAAAAAAACGATGACTTAGTTACTTAATAGAAGGAAGTCCTTTTGGTTACCCATCAGCCGGCATCTGGCACAGGTTAGCAGGACCGTGTCTCAGCTTATAAAGGTCCAGCTTCTCATTAAGTGCCTGTGTGAAACCAGAGCCCAGGATCCTCCACCTGGACAGTGTCTGTTTTCACTTGCGTTTATTTCACACCAGCTCCGGGATCACGTGTATCAAGGCCTGGCTTTATGGGCCAGTAAAAGACTATTCTCACCACCCCCGGAAAGAAGATTTTGTTAAAAGGATGTTGTTTGCCCAGAGTCAGTGTATGAACTGGCATGAGAAAATACATAGGAGATCTTCTTTGGTTGATATTTGCAGCGGATATATGTCAAATGAATTCCAGTTTGTTACAGTTTGAGTCATAAGTTCTGGCCATCATTTTTATCAACTATGATAACATCATACCCGTCAATTGCTGAGATATGGGGGAGACTGTCCAGAAAAATTACAGTATTGATTTTACACAAGCCACAAGCCACCTCTTGTGGTCATGGGAATAATGACTCTCATACTCAATCATTTGAGGGCAATAACAGCACATTTGTGTGATTTATAAAACCTTGCTGTTCTGGAAATGAGGCAACATCTCCAAAAAGAAACTAGGTGGGTCAAGAAACATGAACAGTCAGATTGGAAATAAACTAACAGGTGAGTAAATTTTTTTGGAGGAGAAAACAAAGGTGAACAGTAAAATTATCTGACTAACTATACTCTCTGTAGTTGTATGCACATGGTTCTCCTGTGTAGTTTCAGGTGTGCTCATTTTCAGTTTGTGCTCCAGATAGTGGATTACATAATTTGGATAAATAGCTGGCTGGTTAATAACCTGTCCGATTCAGAACACAGACTTGAACTGACAACATCTAAAATCAACCTTTTCTGGTTTGTAGGTTGGAAGGGTTTGCTCAGAGGGTCCCAGGGTATATAGAATCAGTGGATTTACTGCACAACAGAATGTCAGATTGTACAGCTGTGAGGTGAAGGGGACCTTTGCCAAATGCTGTTCCCATGTTCACTGCACCAATTATTCACTCTTAATCTACTAATTTTCCACTTTTCTCTCCACCTCAACTCATCTTGGCTGAACCATTCACATGGAATATAGTTTTTTAACATATCTCTTATTTATTTTCTTAAATCATGTTTTATTTGTGCACTCAAGGGAATTTCAATCAAACTGGTATTTTCTTTTCAAGAATGGGGTTTCTGTTTTTGTTAATGAGTTGTGGTTTACAGTGTGTACAGTGTGCTACAGAGTTATTTATCATTTATTTAGTTATTAGCACAAATGTACAGTGAACCTCAGTTCTTGGGGACTGATAAAAAATTACTGAAAAAGTCAGGGGTGCCAAAATTGTACCCATATATTTTTTTTAATATTTTTACATAAAAAAATAAAGCAAAAGGGATAACTGGTCCAAAGATCTAATGCTAACGGTTACAGTTGGTCTATGAAGAGATACCACCTGTAGATGTGAAATGCAGTTCACCTGAATGTCAACTGGAAGTGAACTGGAGTATTATGTGGACAGTGATGATGGTCTCTAGATTCTGAACGCATCACTTTCAACAAGGAGGTTTAGCACAAAGTGGGGAGAGACTCTCACAACTTCGTCACTAGGGGGAAGGGGTAATGTAGATTTCAGTCTTTACCTCTCATAGTATACACAGGACCCTTTTTTTCTGTTGGCAAAAATCCAGTGGTTGAGAAAACTTAGGCGGCAGTAACCAAACAAACCTGCTTGCATCAAAGTGAGTAAAAAGGCAAAGTGTTTGGGTTTGTGCCTGCTCAGACCACCTCTTATCATAGAGTCATCATATAAGTAGACTCCCACATATAAGACAGGCATTTTTTTGGCTTTAGTTGACTGAGTTGCTCATACAAAATCACAAATCACACCTTTCATATTTGTTTGAGTTTTACCTCTTCCACTTTACCATAAAAGGTTCCTTTGTGTTCCTGGTGTTATCATATTTCCAATTACTTTTGTGAGTACAGTGTTATGACTACTGAGAGAAATAATGGCAAGAACTATCAAAATAAGGCAGTTATAATAAATAGAAAATGTTGATCTTTTTACATTTTTGAGAGTTTATTCAACTCTGAAGAACATCTGATCCAACCTCCTCTGCTCCATTATGACTCAATTTGTTTGTTTTTTTCCAAGTTTCAAATTATGTAACACTTATTTGGATGCATTCCAAGTTTCTCATACAAAAAACACTGGGAAGATGTTACAGATTTATGTTTACCAGTTGCTATTGGGATTATTGAGCTGCATAGCGGATTACTGACACAAAGAGTAGCATTTTCTCAGACTAGTTTATGACGTTTTTTCGTATGCAACACCTAATTCCATTTAAATGCTTCTCAGTGCTGTTACCACACACTAGAATGATTGTAAATACGTTAACAACTGTCATTCCCTTCCAAATCTGTGAAGGAGTGTTAAACAGGAAACTGTTTTATTGCTCTTTGTCTGACTGTACAAGTGCACTGTGCTATGACTTGCAGGGCCTGTTCATTATCCCAAGGCCAGGCTTGTGTGATATTGTCTGCCCTGCCACAAAGGGCTACGTGTCGTCTGGGAAAACTCAGCTGGGACAATGAAGAATCAAGGCTCGTTCTTATAGGGAATTATGTAAAGAACACTTGAATAAAGACGCTTGCACCATCATAAAAGGACAAAAAGCAAAAGGTAAGGAAAGAGAAAGCAAGCGAAGGGAGTCAAGCATGTTCCGAATTGAACAAGTGCAGATCTCCTCCTCCTTCGCTTATTCAGCCCTCTTTTTTTGGTCTCCTTTGCCCCCCCTCCCCCTCCTCCCCTACTTAATTCTCTCTTTCTCTCTCTCCTCTTGTCCAGCGCTTTGTTAAGAGGATGGAAAAGTACTGGAGTGTCTTGCCAGCTCTGAAGGGACAGAGGCTCTCCCATTCCGCTCTGAGTGGACTGGATGACCAGACGCAGAGCTGCAGGAGTCACCAGTCTGACACAGAGCCTCACTTTCATGTGTCACTGCCAGCAAGGCAGAATGGGTCAGGAGGATGAGGAGAGGATGTGATGCTTTGGGATCTCTCTGTCACACACACACACACACACACACACAAAGAAAATATGAATGTGTGCCTACGACTGGTATAACAAGACTGTGACCCCTGGTGGGAGATATAAAACAGGCCAGTTTGTGCACATGCCCCCAACACAGTGCAAATAATGCAGCCATGAGAGAGGTGAGCCCATATTTAATATACATATGGGAGGAGGCTCATACTGGGGAAGCCTACCAGGCCTTGGGGATATTCGTGTGTAACCCCTTTCACACATGCACAGCATTAATCGACGGAGCTGTATGTGAGAACGCAAATGACTAGACATTAAATGGACTTTACAGTGCCAGCTCCCTGGTGCAAAGTCTGTGTAATGTCTGACTGAGCCCATGTTGGAATGGAGCAGGTTGTTGATGACGCTCCACGGAGTGTAGCTGCTTCATACTCTTTTCTGCTTGCCTGTGTATTCTTTCCACTCTTTCATTTCTATCAGGTATGTCCAAATACATATCGCATTGATATAAACACACAAACAGTAATCTTTAAGATCTTCTATGTGCTGTTAACAAAACACTGCGATCTCCACAGCAAAATAAAACAATCAGTCATTACGTAACGGTGAAGTTAGTTAAGAAGTAAAGTTGTCATATGATGACAACAGAGCGAACACTGAGCTCTTCTGAGGAAGACAATGGGGAGCAGTTTAAAAAAGCTTTTTTCCGAAGATAAAAAAACCCAACAACTTTTCTAATGAATGAATCTAGTGAAGCTAGATACCTATACACAGACAGACATACAGACACAGGTAGAAATTAATTATAAAACAAGTATTTTGTTAGTTGAACAAAATGGAATGAATGCAATTTCCTTTCAACTCAGAGTGGAAGTGGTTACCGCACTCAGCTGCTACACTGCTGAAGAAGGAAAGCCGAAGAGCAGGGCAGTGTTGTCCTGTTGGCAGTGAGCGGATAGGAGTGTGTCAGAGGACATATTCCTCCACAGTGACTGAGCAGCAGAGCTAATCTTTGCCTGGTGGGAACATTAGCTTTATTGTCAGCAGCCCTGCGTGAACAAGAGGAATGCCATGAAACTAAAGAGACTGAATTACCTGCTGCCTCCCAGAAACCGGAGCCCCTCATCACTGCCTCGGGCCTGTGCAAGTGTGTGTGTGTGTGTGTGTGTGTGTGTCTCACTAGTGAATCCATTACCTCCCAGGCCCGTCTCAGTCTCAGATCAAACTGGCTTCTGTCTTGTTTTAGCCTTGGACATTGGTCTTAAATTCCCCGCTGTGGACAAATTGACTGAGACTGAGCTGTGTCTCAGTGTGAGGCTGACCTATCAGAGAACCCTGGACAAGAGAAGTGTCTCTGTACGCTCATGTTGGACAATATAAGGAGCAGTTACAGTTTCACAGTACATCAGTCTTTCATTGTTTCTGCAGGATAAGCTGCTTAGCTTTGGGCCACCAGAACTGGTACCCAGCTCTGCACTCCGTCTGGTCCATTTGAGGGCAAGAAGTGGCTTTATGCCCAGTCAGGTCCACTGCACCCTCTCAAGACCTTGGCCACAGATTCCCTGCCATCCATGGTTCACTGAAGATGTGTCAGCAAGGGCTAGACCAATAAATTAGAAACATTTGGTTTCCAATTAAAGGTCCTATATCAGCCAATCGCTGTTAGCCTCTTCACATATAATGCAGTTTTTTTTAAGGTCAAATGTAAAGATATCTGATTTGATGGAAAACGTACCCGAGCTGGGCGGACATAGTTGATTTAATTTGCAGCCAACTGCTGTATTCTGGGCAACTACATGGTTATGATTATGGATGTATACCAAATGTAGAGAAACAACTAGGTCTGCCAAGCTTGAGTTCCATTGAGAATGTCCCCTTGAGAAAAATATCCTTTAACCTATTTGAAAAATCATGCCTCGAACCAAGCACTGACTTAATTTCTTAAGTTCATCTCGAGAATGGGCCAAGAGGAAGGTTCAGGGGGTCATTAAGATCAAAAGAGTTGATCCTCTGGGAAACATGAATGTTCTCGGTGAATATCATTGCAATCTGCCAGTTTGTGTGTGTGCTTAAATGGTGCAGCTAAACAGAACTTAACTCAGGCTACATTAGCTTAGCATAAACTGAACAGACTAAACTGACCTTACAAACTGAGACATTGGGAAACTTATATAGTGGCTGATCAGGCCATTCTGACACACAAGGGGGATGGACTAAGACATTTAACATTTAAACAAACTATAATAACCCACAAAACATGTGAAGAAAACATTACCTAATTTTAACAAAGGGAAAATAATAAAACTATAACACCAAAAGCATAATTGTTAAACAAAGAAACTCGCCATGATGCAGTAGAACATGGTGCACCATTTGAGAAGGTCTGATTCAGCTGGAAGTCCTTTTGTTGACCAGCCAGATACCTCCAGCAGCAACCCCCAGGGACATGCCCTAGTTCAGTGTGATGCTGCTAGTGCAGCCATCACAAGGACCACAACAAGTAACTGGGTAATCCAGCCATTAGTTTTTGAGATACATGGTCATGGATCAATGTAGTCACTAAGGGAAACATTTTGACCTTGTAATGCAAACAAATTGGGCATCAGAATCATTATCATCTTCTATTGACAATGGTCCATATCTAAGTGTATTAACCCAACTATATGGCCAGTAGATTTTGAGATTTCTAGAACTGTATCCTTAAGCCCCTTCACTAGTGGTGAAAATACCCTGCTGACGCCAATTCAACATGTATGTGTGGGGCTCACATGGTTTATGGTAGGTACCGAGTGGGTATGGGCCTAAAATGGGCATCTTATCTGGGCCCCACTTGGGTCAACTTAGTAGGCCTCACATGGGCGAACCAACGTGGACTCCTAATGTGGGTCTTAGGTGGGTCACTAGTGAGAAATGTGCAAATGCTGAATGCCCATATGGGCCCCACCTAACACCCAGTGTAATCCTGCATTAAATCCAAGTGGGCAATTGACAGGGGTTCATTATGGAACCCGTAGACAATCCCATATAGGGTCAGCCCATCTAATACCCACAGGGGGCCCCACATACAAATGTTTACTGGGAACTGACCACTAGAAACACCTGGGACCCTAAATATTCAACATTCGGAGCAAATCGTTTCTGCAAGTCCTCCCTCCACTGCGACACGACGTGATCACGCAGTGAAAGGTTAAAGGCCAGGACACACCAACCCGACGGCCGACCGTCAGCAGAAAAGCAGTCAGACTGATCAGTCTGCTCCCGTCTCCCCGAGTCGGTCAAAAAAGTGCCTCCGAAAACACCAAACCGATGCCGACTTGAGCGTACGTTCTGCGCGTGTGCGAGGCGTAATACGTCCCCATAACAGCGGGCGGCGCTAATCTGTGTCGTTCATCAGAGAGTGTTGATAGTAGTCAAGAAGGATCGTTATTGTCATTACTCGCTGAACGGAAAATACAATGGCTAATAATAACAAGATACTGGCGTTGGCATAGTATGTTTACCATCGTCCGGTTTTCTCGTGCACTCACTGATTCGCTTGTCAAGGGCTAGCACTCCACCAATCAGATTGGTCATTGAGGCCGACGGCCAGGTTGGCACATGGCCGATTCTACAATAAAATATATAATAAAATAAACGGCAACGCCGAATGACGACGGCCCGGGACACATCGAACTGACTCGAGTCACCGACCTCGCCTGACTGTCCGACGACGTCCGGCGGCCGATAATCAGGTTGGTGTGTCCAGGCCTTAAGATTTTCAGCAGGAAGCAGAACTCTGCTCAGACTGCAGAGTCATGCTCTCTGTGTGACCTGGGCTTAATCTATGTGACTGTGTGTTTTTCCAGCCTTAGGAAATGTATTCAGTCTTCATTAATCTTTGCATTGATCAATTTCTTAAGTATCTGGCACAGATGGCCTCTCTTATTTGTTGACCCCAATTTACACCAGCCATTAACATGTGATCAGTATCTGGACAATGCCATCATATCACTGGGCCCTGCATTTCTTTTATTCTTTCCTTGCAACAACCCTTTGACACATAACAATGTTTTACTCTGCCTGGCCCACTAAAACCCACCTGAAGACACACCCATATAGCCCTGTCCTTTCTTTACAAGATTTATTTGTATAGCAGGGAAACTTACTGGGAAAGCTCCAGTTTCTTCAGATGGCTGTCCTTGGTCAAACCTGTGTCCCACTTCCAGGCCAAGGTAACAGAATGCACTCACAAGGGACAAACAGGAGCATCCTCAAGGTTCATGGGTCAAGCTTGTCATTTCATGGGAGTATACAGGAATGACATTTTCTCGCTGCCCAAGTTGCTAGTATAAATATACAAATACTCGCATTCACAGACATTCACACTAAACGTTAAAATCCTATGGTGATGGGAGTGTGTTGTGCATATCTGTATATGAGCAAAAACAGTAAACATTAAAAACATAGAATTATTAAATTAAAAAATATAATTAGCACTGATAGCGGGAGCCGGAGGGGCCGCTGCATGCATGCCGACATCTTCCATCTTCACTTGCAGAACACAAGGCCAAGCTCTGAGGGTGCAACATATTAGATGGAATGTATGCTATGTTTTCTTATTTCCTGCAGTAAGCTTGTGCCTGCAGTGTGAACGTTGCTATGTACAAGTGGCTCAAATCATATTTCTTTTGCTCATAAGTGCATATATGCACGTCTGTGAGATCTGGGTTTTTTTCATGACAGTGTGAACAGCACAAATAACTAGAAATCTGATCTTTTCAATTTCGACCACTTATGAAAGTGGCCCAATCAGACACAGGACCGATTTCTTGCCATGTGACCTCAGTGTGAATAGTCAGAATTGATGCAAAGTGACTTTTACATCCTTCTAGACTGACATTTGTCATGTGAGTCAATTCAGGATGTTGAACACTGATATGGGTCACATGTAAACAACCAAACAAACAAAACAAAAACAAAAACTGGTCAGCAATAAAATAGAATTGAATGGTAATAGTTGCATTGTGAACTTAACTTAAGTGAAACTTGCATTTTCACTGTTTATAATTTAAATAATTGCCTAATTGTTAGACATGATGAGCAGACAGCTGCATGTATTTTATGCTCTGAGATGTTATCTGTTCATAATGAAGGAGCATTACTAATGTCCAGTTTTGGCATCTCCCCACTTTCATTGGTTTGAGTGAAAAAATCAAGAGGAGGGGAAAGAAAAAGAAAAACTATGAAAAACAAGGCCAAAGCCCCTATTTCTCTCTTTGGCACCTAAGTAGCTTAATCATCCGTAATCTTTCCTCCCCATTCTCTGCAGCAGATCAAAGACAGCCTCTACTTTTCGGATCTGGCTCCTCAATTAGATGGATTAGTATCAAATTAAGTTTTGATTTGCTCCCCGGTGTGACACTCTCTGCAGGGTAGCACGTGAGGAACCAAAATACACAGAATGCTCCCATGGGTGGGGTGGGCGGGAGATGGTACAGGGGAAAAGGAGGCCCTCATCACTGGGAGGCCCCCGGAAACATGCCTTAATGGGTCCTCAGAGGCATTCTTCAGCAACAATAGGCAGTGGCTCTTTCTCCCTGTCCGTCTGCTTTCCTCTGCTCTTTGAACTGCTGCAGAAGTGGGTAAGGGATGATTGCCAAATGACTTCATACCCAAAACAAAAATGTTCAAACTGTGATGAATGGGATCAGGTGTGTTACTGTGTGTCCATGTGCAAGTGTAATGGGTTTTTGTGTACTCGTGTGTATGCAGCACAAACGGCTCTGACCACATTTGACCACGTGGTACCACAATAAAAGTTTGTTCGACTGAATTAATTAAAGCTGCAGCAAAGTCATTCAGTCCGAACAGTTGTGTTGCTTGTGTTTCTGTGTTTCAGTTTTTTCTGTACATACTATGTTGGAATACTACAAACTTAACAAAATTAAGTCTAACTTTGCTGTTACTGCTGTATTGTCCTTTTTGTGTGCTTTTAAATAAATTGAGTGAATTTAGTTGTAGTACGATTGAACTGACTTTGTCAAATTTTACAATTCATTAGACCATTAATCACTTAGATAAAACAAGCAGGGTAAATGTACTACTTAGTTTCACTTTTATATAAATAATCTGTACCAACTCAATAATAACACATGTGCCATCCACTGATTGTTTGATCACACAGTCCTCATTTATGTATGACTGTATTGCATTTTTTCACTATCCACAGCACCTCCAAATTTCGGTTGATATATTGAACTCCAGTTTCACATGTGAGTTTTCTCAATTTCAGCTGGATGGAAATGCTTTCATTTTCTGTCTGCTACAAAGTATATATATAGCTCTCAAAACCTAGCACACTGGGAAATTTCTTTACATGCTCATAAATCATCCTGGTATATACTGGGTGGAATAAAAAGCTGGAAGCAAGCTGACAGCTCACATTGTTTTATTCTCATTCTTACATTTCTTTTAATGCAGAAACCCCACCCATTACCAGTAGCTGACAGGAAGAGCATTAGAAAGAAGAAATATTAAAAAGAAGAGAGGGAAAAGGGAAAAAAAAGACCTTAAGTGAGAAATTAGGCAAATATGAACCTGAAGAAGGGAATGTGTTCATCTGTTGGCATTCATCAGCTTCGGCTGATACTCAATCCTCCCTGAAATGAGAGACAGAATGTGTAGGGAGGAGGCAAAGTCTTTTTGTCTGGGACTCCTCTCTCTCATTTAAAATAAAAGCACTATAACTAGAAATGGTTCACTGAGTTGTCTGAACAGGAGAATCTTTGTGGTTCTTGTGGTTGATCCCTTTTTGGAGGCTTTACCTGGAAACCTCTCAAAGGGCTTAACTGGAAACAAAAACAATCCAGTTTAAGCTCCAGTACAAGGTTACATGTGTCACCCTCTATGAAAGGTTTCAACAAATATTAGGGTTGGAACAAATAATTATAGGCAGAGGTATGTCAGATATGGGCGACTGTGGCTCAGAGGCAGAGTGGCTCGTTCCTTAATCGGTCCATTTACCATATGCTATGTGCTAACATCCTGCACTTATCGTTCAACCAACTTCAAAATGTATTTGTCTTTTCAGCAAAGATGAGCCTAGCATATAGCATATCTCAGTACAGGAAGGGAGGAAGCTGACCGAGGTTCCAAAACGGGCGGGACTTAGGAAGGGTCAGCTGAATATGTATTCCAAGCGTGTAGGAGAAACTATGGTGGCCGCAAAAAACGCAAAAGGCCGTGTCTTTGGTTTGTCCATTCTGGGCTCAGTAGAAGAGGACCCGCTTTTTTCTGCCTTTTTCCCGGTCGAGAATTATGGAGGCTGCGTTGGCAATTATAAATGAAAGTTTTTGACAGCATTTTGATGTTTGCGGGCATGCTGGGAAAACATTAGACGGACACTGATGTGAGAAAGATGTTCGAGCCGTTCGGCAGCATAGGGGAGTGCACGGTGCTCCGCAGGCCTACGGTACCAGCAAAGGTAACGTCAGATCAGTAACAGACTGTTATGCATAGGTTACACAGAGCCTTGACATCATATCCGACATCATATCTGAATTTACTGACATATTATGTCAGTAAATTCGAGTTAAAACACAGACTTCGCTTATCTCGTGCGAATGCGCCGCACAAAACACAGACGTGGTGAGGTAATTACTAAATCACATGAGGTCCCCAGGTAACACTAGTCCTGTGCGAATAGGGCTTTACTTGGGTTTGGAAGTTCCCAGTGAACAGGACATTTTAGTAATGCCACCATGCCAGAGGCTTCAGAGCGGATGGCGAGTATGCCAAATTATATGCAAACCATGCTCTACTTGCCCCTCCCCTCAGACCCCTCCTCTCAACGCCAAAACAGTGACAGAAAGTTGAAACTGAAAATCAGTGACACTGAAGAAAAACTGACATTGTAAAAAAATCTGTCACTGAAAAAAGAGTGTCATGAAGAAAAAATCTGAAGATTGTCATTGAAAAATACAAAAAAATGCCAATAAAATAAAATAATAAAATTTTAAGATTTTAATTATTTTAATTAGTTTCTTTTTTTCAATGCCAATACAACTGTTTTCAATACAAATGTTTCAATGCCAATGTTTCCTTTTTCAGTACTGGTTTTGTTTTCAATGCCAAATGTTTTTTGGATGCCAAATTTTAAAGTCACCGTCCTGGCTCCATAGAACTCCTGGTTGAGATCAGTCAAACACAGTGCTACGAGTATTATACATACGACATGATACATTTGCAAAAATAAAGGGTTCAGTTTGCATCAAAAAAGGTCATTGGTGTGTTGTTTGACCACATCTAAAGACAAGTGTTTAGACCTCTTCCAAATGTCCACACTTAAAGGACTGTTATCATACAGAGGGCTTATAAATGGGGATAATAGCGTGCACATTCGGACAGTGTTGCATGCGCTTGGTTGTGCATATAAAAAGTGAAGGAAATATTTGTCAAATCCTGCATACTTTCACACTTCCGCAAACCTTGACAAGTGTTACAGCACAGCCCCACCGATTCCGATGTCAGAAAGGGTTTGAGGGAATCATCATTTTGTCTTGTGGTCTATCTAAACAAATACACATTTATATTTTCTAAGTTGTTTGAAATCATATCATAGTATTTTGTCTCTGTGGGTGATGGGGGTTTAATTTGAATGTCATGTGTGTCATATGTGTTGATAAGAGCAGGTCCATGACAGAACCCCTCCTTCATTCCTTGAAGGTCTCTTCTACATCCCTGCAAGAAGAATCCAGGTTCCCACTGGTTGTGAGCAGCGTTTACAAATTAGATTGCCAAATGAAGCAATGTCATGGTTCAGAAGCCATTGTAGGTTGTAAACTGCAAGTGAATTTTTGAAGCCTGCTGAGCTTTTCCATGCTTATGTGTGGATCACAAAAATTCTGTTTGCTTTCATATTACATAAGAAAAAAATGAAAGTTGAAACTATCTCCAGGTGCAATCACAGCTTGCAAATCTATCATTATGGGCCACAAATTTGTAAGAGTGTAAGACGCTGTTGTAGAGTGGACTGTGAGAGGGCAGAGAGACAGATGTCACAGGGATAAAGGCACAGGAAAATGAAAGCAGAGAAAATGAGGGAAACGATAAAGGCACTTGCTATCTCTGTTTTAGCCTGTTTACAATATGTCAAAGCTGGCACCCACTGAAAAGCGTGCGTGCTTACATATGCTTTTGTTTAATGTGAATGATGAAACAGTGATGACATCAGAAAAGGAAACCTGGGAACTGACTAAGTTTTCATTCTGACGTGACTGGAGGAACATCTGCCCTGATCTCTGCTCTGAAGACTTCCACTGTATCATACCCTCCCACTAGTGAATTTGCAAGTACAGTAATACAGTCCGGCTAAAAATGTATTGACTCAGTAATGAAATGATGGCGGTCTGACCTCAGTCATTTGTGAGTGATGCAATATTCCATTGGTAGTATTTGTTCTTGTGATAGTAAGTCTGGTTAGCAGAGAGGAAAAAAACTCTGACTCAATGTAAATAAAGATGAAAGCGTCACTGGCTGAGCCATGTGTGGGTGTGTACATTTTTATGTGATTATGTGTGTGTGCCTGTATGTCCATGCATGCTCACTAGCAGAGTTTATAGGCCTGGGGGGTGTTGCTTTGTTTTCACTGAGTCCTTAGTCACTGCTGCATGTCTGATAGACTACAACTCATATATCAACATAGTAAAACCTGGTTCACGTCTGTGTCTGACAGCTGAACCCTGTCAGAACTAAAGCTTAAGTTATTCATTGGTATTTGATGGCTGAAACTGAAAATTGTATTTTTCCATAAATTAGTACATTTTATATATCCATTTTGTTTCCAGGGCAACACATTCTCACTCCCAATGTGTAAAATACCGCAGCCTGTAGGTGCCTCTTAGTGTCATTTTAGCAATAGCAAGTCAAGTTAGCAATGAAAAATACCAGAATGCAAAGTCCGCTTACATTTTTAAAATGTAGCTTTACATCAAACAGTCACAGTTTGGTTAGAATTAAGCACAAAAACTACTTGGTTAGGATTTGGAAAAGATTGTACATGACGTAATGTTCCTGACATAGACGAAACATATTTTTTACTTTTCACACAGGACATGAACAGCAGTCTCTTGTGTTAAAGGTCCAGTGAGTAGGATTTAGTGGCATCTAGATATGTAGTTGCAGATTGCAAACTACAGTGGCTGCAGAACACAAATGGCCCTAACTAAAGCCAGTGTTTGGTTTGTCCGTTCTGGGCTACTGTAGAAACCTGGCGTTTCATCATGGCGGACTCCTTGGCCTCTGACCCAAGGCATATGTAGATAAAAACGGCTCATTCTAAGCTAAACAAACAGAACGATTCTTGCTGATATAAACTTACCTGTAAATATTATATCCCATTTCTGCCAGTAGATGTCCTTTGTTTGTTTGATGCATCCATTAAACCTACCACCTCCATATGTGGAATTTCTCACTGAGAAAAATGACAGCCTCACTATGACAGCGGGTGCATCTGTACCGTAATTTCTCTTACATGCTTGAAAGGCGTGCAGTATTCAGGTGATTATCTGCAATTTCACCACTAGATACCACTAAATCCTACACACTGGACACTACACACGAAATTAGATTTTGATATGACGATGGTGCTAGTCAGAGGATCCCCAAAGTCATTACACTTCACACTGAGAGGAACAAATGTCATGGCCATCCATTTAACAACGCTGGGATATTAATTCATCAGTGATTCAAATTTTGTGCCAATCCATTTATAGATTTATAGATTTTATGCTATGAAAATGACAACTTTGACCTGATGATGATGCTGGAGGAGAGTTGGGATCACCAAAGTCATTAGGACTCATCCTCGGGGTAGCATAAATGTGTGTACCAAATTTCAATCAGTCTGAACAAAAGCAGTGGACTGACAGACATTGCCATCCCTGGAACTATATTGCTAGCGTGGCTAAAAAATATGAAAACCAACAATTTGTTGGTCCATTTCACAATACTTAACCCTGTGTGTGGCATCAGCCTCAGCCCAAAGCCTTAAATCTTGACAGATAAAATTACAAATATATAGTTTCATTTTGGAAAAAAGTTCCTAGAACATCTGGTCACTCTAGCACTCAAATTGGAGGAAATAGTTTGTGTGTTTTTATATTTAATCCACATTTGGTGCTCCACTGAGACTGTGGAGGATGGTGTATGTGGGATTGAGTCAAAATAGATTACAGTGTGTGTGTGTTCATGGTAATCATGGTATCTCCTCCTTCATACAGGAATACTGTAGATTACCCTTTGCTCTATCGTTTACCGTGGATACTTCCTCCCACTCGAAGATTCACTTTCATCATCGCTATATCATCAGTGCATCAGTGTCTGAAGGCACGTAGTGAAAGTGGAACAGAAGGGAATCGTTATTATTGCATGGAAATTATTGCTTCATACCAGGTTTACCTATGTGTTTGTAAAAAAAAAAGTGAGTGTCTTACACAAACATAAGTACAGTCACAGATTTATCTTATCTAAAAGAGGGGATATTTATTACAGGCCCCCATGCTTGGCTTGGAAATGAGTCAGAAGTGGAGTTGAAAAGAAATTGCTCATACTTTCTCCTCACACCCAGTCAACATCACAATTGTGTTTTAAGAAAGAGAGAGAAAGCGCAGTAGAAGTTATTTTATGAGTAGAAGGGACACAAAAGGATTTGTCTTGGCTTACAGAGTGATTGGTATGTAAATGAATGGTTGGTGTAAATATTTGGAGAGTAAAGTGGAGAGCAGTGCTCTGCTTAGTTCAATCCCTTTGAACTTATGAATTGTAGTCAGGAATTCAGTTTAGCTAAAAGTAACACTTAAGCCATCAAACTAAAACTTTCAAAGGCCTAAGCCCCTGAAAAACATCAGTCACTGCTCAGGACCCACACTGGGATCAGGATAGCCATGAGAATTTAGAGCCAGGTTAAGAAGGGACATCATGCTAAGTAGGAAATTAATTTTGGGCTGTTTTTCAACATGGGTCATGGTTTGGTGTTGAATCGCAAAGAGGCTGCTAGCCAGTGGTTTAGGGGGCAGAAGGCAAGAGCAGCATGTGGCTGGTGTAAATCTGAGAGGCCCAGTGCTGGTCCACGTAGAGGGGTCAGTGGCTTTCATCACTCAGCAAGCAGTGGCTTCTGAGAGAATGGCTTTATTGCCCTGTGGACTTACAGGAACAACAAGCTCTCTGATATTGTCTGTATACAAATATTAATATTTTTTATATTTGATATTTTAGGAAAAGAAATTTAAAGTTGTTAAATTGGTTAAGTTATTCCTGTTCCTTTTCTGAATACACAATGCACTTAAAGAGAGACCTAATTAATTTAATTTCTTAGAAACAAAGAAAAGACAATTTGGGAAGATAATTACTGAAGGCAACAACACATTGCATTGTGTTAGTTCAGGTCGAGGACTGAAGTCACACTTGGATTAGTTGTTTGTGCAATTTAGTCATGTATGGGCAATTAACAATCCTTGTTAGTAGGATATATTCATTGTTGGTCTTTTTCCAGGATTTCAGGCTTATCTTTTCAGATGTGATTAGTTCTCTAGCAGAACTTTTGTTGGTGCTCCGATTCTTCGTGTAGGCAAAAATACTTCCAGAACCATTACCTATACCTTTAAAAGAATTCTCAAACATATACACTTTTTTCCTGTTTGTAATCAGCCTGAAATGAGATGAAGTGAACTTGGAACCATTCCTGCTTACTGGGCATTGAAGATGAACTGTGTTTTTCCTTCAGACAGCAGAAAGAGAGTGTGTGAGCAGCCGACGTGTGTGCAGATGGTGATGTCACACCAACAGGTGGGATTCATTTGGTATAATACTCCTGTACTGAGGCATTAGTCACGTTCACTGAAAAAAACAATCATCCCTCTTTCTCTTCACCATGTTCACAGCTGAAAACACTGAGTCACCAAACACGTGGTAGGAATTGTCAGTGAGTGAAGGCAAAATAATTCTGTCATGTCTTTTGGTTGGGATGTTGTGAGGCATCCCAGATGCTGTTGTGGTTGTCTTTGACTACAACACAGGATGGTAAATGGACCTGTATAACGCCTTTCTAGTCTTCCAACCACTCAAAGCGCTTTTACACTACGTGCCACATTCACCCTTTCACACACATTCACTCAGTGATGGTAAAGCCCATCAGAACAGAAACTAACTCATTCATACACATTCACACACCGATGCACAGGAGCAATTTGGGGTTCAGTATCTTGCTCAAGGACACTTCTACATGTGACAGGAGAAGCCGGGGATCGAACCAACAACCTTCCCATTAGGGGACGACCTGCTCTGCCTCTGAGACACAGCCGCTGGATGAAACAGTAAATTATTAGATGTGTCAGGACAACCCAGTCTCACTCCCAAGTCATTAAATACTGCAGCTTGGTCAGTGGCTCTCCGCTTCAGAGTATGACTCTGCAGTGTCCAAACGACACTAGAGGGTAGTGTCGTTTGGACAGGCCAACTGTCAAAGTCAGGTGATGTAGTATAAAGAGTGAAAGAGTCCACCTCTGGAGGTGGATAGGTGGCTCAAAGGTGAGGTCGCGTATTCGTGTGGACAGGCTCTATCTTTCTTGGCGTTGGGAGTGACGGATTGTCCTGATACATTTGATCATTTATTGTTTCCTCCCATGTAGTGTGTCAAGACATTTGGGGCCTCACAACATCCCAACCAAAAGACATGACAGAATTATTTTGCTTTCACTCACTGCGTTTGACAGTTTCTACTCCATGTTTGGTTGTAGAAATGGTCAAACCATAGTGCTAAGCAGCACTATTTGATGAACGTTATTCGGCCCATATTGTGTAGTCTGAATTCAGCATAGGATGCTCTCACACAGGCTAGGTTTCACTAAGCAATTCAATTAAATTTGATTTGTATAGTGACAGATCATAGCAGAGGTTACCTTAGGACACTAGACTGTAAAAATATTATATGGTGAAAGATGCGGAAAGAGCTTTGTTATTACTGATCCCACAGTAATATGATTCATGATTGATTCATTGCTCTACAATTCATGTAACACTATATAGTCAGTAATGATAATCTAATTTTGTCTCAAATGGTTAGGTATAAAGTTTATAAAGTTTTAATAACTCTCATTTAAGAGCTGGCAGTTGCCCCGCTGCCCTTATGTTGTTTCTCTGCGAGCAGACAGCAGTCTAGCCTCACAGCTTACAGCCAAAACAGTGGCCAAGAGCATGAAAAGTATTACATTCAGTTGTATTTCAGGAGCAATGCTGTATTTGTTTTGAAACATTCTCTGGTTCTGTGTCTGGAGTCCTTACTATTATCCCCCTGTTTACTTTACTAATTTAAATCTTAGGCAAACACAGAGGGAGTCTGAGCCTTGTAGCACAGGCCAAAGAAAATGAGCTAAATATAAAAGGCAGGGTTGGGGATAGCTGACCGAGACTGCAGGATTTGATTGTTTTAGACTGGGCTGTAGGGGTTTGGGGGAGAGGGTGAGGATAGAATACTATGATCAATTACCCCATAGGAGAAAGAGGATGGAAATAACAGAGCCATCTGTGAAATTTCTCTCAATGATCAAAATAGAAACACGCTGGGCAGTGCAAAATAAGACTAAAGTCAGAGGAAATGATTTGTCCTGGCACCTGGTCAACCTGGCAACATGAGCAATGCTGCACAAACAGAGCATTTGTGAAAGGAGAGTACGTGTCTTAGTCCTCATTCGAAAACCAAAGCCACAAATGTGCTCACACAGTGACTGTGTGTCTGAGCCAGTGGCTGAGAGTGAGAGTGACGTGACACAACTGTGTGACTCTGTGTCTTCTAACATGTTGTCACTCTGGAATCTCCCACTTTCCCATGCTTCCCATCATGTTCACACAGGAAGTAGCATCCATCTTTCCAGTGATATTCTATTTGCTCATAATTATCAGAATTCAGACTATAGTATCAATGGTCATCCAGGACATTGTTTTCTGTTCATCCACGGTAGTGCAAACAGGAACTGCTAGTGCAGTAGCTAATCCATAGATCTCTCTATGGTACAGATTCACCTTCACCTGAAACAAATACAGGCTAAATAAAAACACAGAAGGTGGATATAAAGTTCAGTATTCACACCTTTATGAGCCAGTGGGCACCTGGCACAGACAAAGCCCTTGTAACTACCAAGGCAACACTGTCCAACATATAGGGATGAGCTAGTATCTTTATATGTATGTGTTCAACCAATCCAGTTATCTGTATTCATATCCCTACTTGAAATGGGCGGTTCTTAAACCGGACAAGGGTGGTGCTTCAACCTGAAGTGTGCGGGGCTAAGCAGGGGGTTGTTAATTTAAGCCTGAAATTGAGATGGGTTGATCGGAATTAGATCGGCTATATTTTACTCATTTGGTACTCGTACTCATAAGAAGTACATTATCTGTAGACGTGTTTCAGTACTGGCTCAACTTTTCATGACTTTCAGAATTTTCATGTTTTGTGTGATATTTTGCAGATTGGATATCAGAAAACAGGACCTACTAGTAAAATAAAATGTATAGGTTACACAGCAATAGAGGCTAAGCAACTGACCCTTCCTAACTAGCTAACTAGCTAGCTTATCTACATCAGTCGTTAGCTATCTAGTTAGTTAGTTAGTGTTTTGCTAACTTTTCAACATAGAAGAACCTAGCATATAATATATCTAAGTACAGGAAAGGAAGCTCCCATTTCTGAGAAATATTTGAGTCTTGCTCATAACACATGAATTATCCACATATCATATGTTGGCACAGTCTGACTGTAGAGTAAGTTTTCTTGCTACCACTATATCATATAATGGAGTTTCATAGTCGCAGCAACTTGGGTCAGATTCCCAGTTCTTCTCAAAGGTTTTACAGAAACATTCAAATACACTATTTCAATAAGCAAACAATTTCGACACAATGTGTCAATGACCTGTCTGCCTCTTCACACCTGTCTTAATGAAGCCTTGCTGTAGCCCAAGGACTCACTGCAGCTGCATTAAGGAAAAATTAACACATACAAATCCATGGTCTTATTTCCATAAAGATTGGGTTCAAATTATTGTTATTCTTGATTATTTTATTAATTTTGATCAAGCTTATTTTATATTTTGTATATTCTGTGAGCAGCTTAATTTATATGATGACTATAAATGGCAATACAAAACAACAAACAGTATCTAACCATTTCTACAGTATGTAATCCCCTCTCTCTTAAGATATTTTTGTGAAATAAACTGATACAAATAGTAACTCTGCTTTATGTGTGAGGCTCTGAGGAAAGCCAGGCCTCATCTTGAAGTAATTAAGGGTATAGAAACATTTAAGTCCAGCTGATGTTTCCTGCATGGTGAAATGATTAGGGGTGTGTAAAGTAGATCAGATGAAGATGTTTGTTTAGTCAGTCTGGTTGTTGGACTATAGTTTCTCTTGTTCTCCTGTGTCATTAAAAGCCACGATTACCCTCTCAGAGGGTCAGGACATTTCACCCCATCCAATGGAAGCCCCCTAAACAACAGCACCCACTCCACTCCACAGTGATACATTTGTTCAGTTCCACCCAATTATACCAGAGCTTTGAGTTAGACCTGACCAATAACTGCGCAGGGTAGGTGTAGAGTCTCCAATTAGAGACCTTTAGGAAAGTCTGTCTACAAATGTTGAATTAGACGTGACCTAAGAAGTCAGCTGTATTGCCTGAAGGCACAGTGAATTCTCATTGTTGACTTCTGATTGGACTCTCTACTAATGCTTTTTGTGTTTTGTTTGTTTTTGAGTTTTAGCACAAGACCCAGACAGTCAGTGTCAACTTTTGCATGTCAGAATGATCCCACATAGCAAAATTAGACGGCCCACACACTTACAGCAACCCAAATACAGCAATGAAATACGGTCCACAGGTGGCCAGGATCTGGTAGCCATAGCCATATTTCACTGTATGAGCTGGCTCTATTCTGGCCCTATGTTGGACCAGAGGAGAAGAAGATAAGTTTTACAGTTTATGCAAATGGAAATGGTTCAGCTGGAGATCATTTCAACAGGCTGTTCTCCTGACCTAGTAAAGAAATTATACTGGGACAAAATCTAACAAACATACATACAATAAATACAATAAAAGAGCTGCTGATGTTTACTGTGTAGCCAAACAAACTTTTAGTTGTACTAGTTGTTTTAATGATGACAAACTAGTTGTCCACATAACAGAAAATAGAGGAGCTGACTCCTGTACAGGAATGTCGGACTTTGTCATTAACAATGAAAAGTGTGGACAAAGATTATTGCTGAACTGTAAAAACACTAATAGGTCATAACCATAAATAGTATCAAAAATGGGGTTTGATTTCATGAAGATTAAGGATGTGCATACGGCCTGCTTCTCCCTGGGTTAGGGAGATCTTGCTGACCTCTTTGCCTTTCCCACTCTCACACATACATCAGACATCGGCATACATTCCATGGAATTCCATGGAATGGCGCCGGCGACAACGGCAGCCTGTCATGGCAGCTCCTTTCATTGTTGTAGTTTTAGTGTGTTTTCAGTGTGTTTTTGCTATTTTGAACTCTTTCCTTACTTTCTTACTCTCTTACTACTTTGTTCATGTCGCCTAAATACTTTTTTGGCGTTTTTGAGCACTTTTTATTTTTTGTTTACGCTGGTCGGGGAGTCGCATTGTTTTCACCCGCGACCAGATGATCGCCCTGAGGCCCCCTAGCATCCTGACTGGAGAGAGAGCCTCCATACCGGAGGAGCTGAGGAGGAGACGGTGAGGCTGCAGAGCGGGGGTTAAACGGAGGATGAAGAAGAGGAGCTTTAAACTCTACATCCCTGCAATCATCGAGCAGATACCGGACTCCATCGTCACCATTCCCAGCTTCCAGACGGTTCGAGCCGACAGGGACACCACCGCGACCGGCATGAAGAAAGGAGGGGAACTGTCTGTGCTCATAAACAACAGGTGGTGTAACGCCGGGCACGACTGAGTGAAAGAGCGTGTCTGCAGCCCGGACATCGAGCTCGTCGCCGTCGGACTTCGTCCGTGTTGTCTGCCACGGGAACTTTCCAGTGTTGTCGCCATCACTGTCTATATTCCTCACAGTGGTCTTCATCATCACCATCACTGTTTACATTTATGATGTCCTATTTAATCTCATGTACAGCACTTTTAGTCAACTTTGGTTGTTTTTAAAGTGCTTAACAAATAAAGTTGGATTGGATTGGATTGGATTGGATACATACAGACATGTCATGTTTTAATTGCATTAAGAAAAAAATAGAACGGTTTTGTAAAAAGTAGTCAGATTTACATTTTCTTCTCTCGAATCTTTGGACACTTGCTCTTAGCTCCACATCAGCCTGCAAGGCTGTATCTTCTCCTGAACTTAACCGAAGAAGGATGCACAACCTTCCAAATGCCCTGGTAACCAACCCAGACAACCACCGTCTGACCAGTGTGGCATCGTCAGCGCTACCTCAATGCTGTGTTCACCCATACACCCGCATTCACAGCTGCATCCACTAGCAACATCTGGACGAAGACTTGAACATTCCACTGTCTGTGGCCTACTGAGAGCTCAGATGGGCTGCCAAACTGAGGGAGACTGCCTATGGGCTACGTAGTCAAGCTGCCGTTGTCCTTCACCACACGCCACCACAGATATCTGACGCATATTAGACCTTCATTCATCATGTATTTTCCTTAGTTAAATCTTTTGTTATGTTCAAAGTTGGTTCAGTCATTGATCGCCAACATGCTCTCGCTGATTTTATTATTAATAGCCAGTCTTAGAGTGCCCTTTATCAAGCAAACATACAAGGATAATCAATTGATCATTATTACACATGGTTAACTATTAATCACATTGCCTACTGTATACATGTAATGTATTTCCAACCAATTTACACTGTGAATACTATGTCCACTACTAGGATTATAACTTTAAGCTGTGCTGGAAGTGACACAGACATGTTACAAAGTCTGACCTACAAATATTGTCATTAGACTAGCACTACTTTATGGAAGAGTGAATCTGCTCATTCAAACAGGAGACCAACTTGTAAAACATTGTGAGAGGGGCTTTCATTCACTCGTGGTGTTGCAGGTCTCTGGTACAGGTTCATGTGAGGACCCAGCATGGGGTGATGGACAGACCATCTGTAGCATGGATTTAGGGTAGGCCTATAGGGGTGGTGGTAAAGAGGAAAGGGTAGGGGTTGTCTTGGTGCATCCATCTGTGCTGCGTGGCCCCATGTCCCTTGGGATAGCTGGTGCTGAAACTTAAGGAATCAGAATTGGAAATGTTTTCACACCTGTGGAATTTATGGAGCCTGCAGAGGAAGCAACAAGAGGCATTTTCATGTATCTGTCTCTGTGTTCCAGCATATGCATATGTACATATTATATTATTATATATAATTATGATATATTATTATGTTATATTTACATACCTCAATGTGCTCATGAGTGGATGTATTATCAGGGCAAGTGGAAAAACAGAAGTGGACAGCGACAAAACAACTAAAGCTACCTTTACCAGTAACTGGACATAATACAGGATTTATAGATCATGGAAATCTATTTAATTTTTTTAGTAGATGATAGTTTGACAATAGTGGGTCGTCCTGAAGGACTACCTCTTACAAAAGCTCAGCCAATACGGGTGTGAAGCAGCTTGTCTAGAGGAGACCCACATACTGAGAATGTCACTTGGAGCAGTATGTCCCTGTTTATTACTGTAATAGTTGAGTCACACTGAAGCAGACTGGAAAGACTGGTGAACATTTCTCTGGAATTACAGACTGGGATGATCCATTATTACATTACTGTAACATCCAATGTTGTGCAAGTTCACGCTTCACAAGAGCTAGCTCAAAGATCAGTTCAGTTCAATTTAATAGTCTTCCCACATAATCCTTTCCTATCTGACCATTATTTAATAACTTTTGAATTCATACTATTAGATTATAAGCCATTAGGCAAAACTTCCTACAGCAGATGTCTATCTGACAGTGCTGTAGCTAAATTTAAGGAGGAGATTCCTTCAGTGTTTAATTCAATGCCATGTCTGAATTTAACAGAGTCCTATAACGACTTTAGTCCCTCTGAAATTGATAATCTTGTTGATAGTGCTGCAGGCTCACTACGATCAACATGACTCTATCGCTCCTATAAAAAGGAAATTATTAAAACATAGAAGACTAGCACCGTGGTACAACCACCAAACCCACCAGTTAAAGCAAACAGCTAGGAAATCTGAAAGGAAATGGCGCTCTTCCAAATTATCAGAATATCGCTCAATTTGGCAAGATAATCTTAAAACTTATAGAAAGGTCCTCCGTAATGCCAGAGGAGCCTATTACTCAGCACTAATAGAATAAAATAAGAATAACCCTAGGTTCTTCTTCAGCACTGTAGCCAGACTGACACAGAGTCACAGCTCTATTGAGCTACATATCCCCATAACCTTAAGTAGCAATGACTTCATGAGCTTCTTTTATGATAAAATTATTACTATTAGAGAGAAAATTAATCACCAACTGCCATCAACAGTTATCAGTGGCTCTACAAGTTCAGGGACTTTTACTAATGTGAACTTAGATATATATTTAGACTGTCTTTCTGCTATCGATCTTCATCAGTTAACTTCAATAATTTCTTTATCGAAGACATCAACCTGTCTGTTAGACCCGATCCCAACTAGGCTGCTTAAAGAAGTTGTTCCCTTAATTGGCACATCTTTACTGGATATGATTAATCTTTCTTTATTATCAGGATATGTACCACAGTCCTTTAAAGTAGCTGTAATTAAACCCCTTCTTAAAAAGCCCACTCTTGACCCAGGGGTTTTAGCCAACTATAGGACGATTTCTAACCTCTCCTTCCTCTCTAAGATACTGGAGAAAGTAGTCGCCAAAGAGTTGTGTGACTTTCTACATAACAATAGTTTATTTGAGGATTTTCAGTCAGGATTTAGAGTTCATCATAGCACAGAGACAGCGCTGGTTAAAGTTAATAATGACCTTCTGATTGCTTCCGACAATGGACTTGTCTCTGTACTTGTATTATTAGATCTTAGTGCTGCATTTGACACCATTGACCATGATATTCTCTTACAGAGACTTGAGCATCAAATTGGCATTAAAAGAACCGCACTAAGCTGGTTTAAGTCATATTCATCAGATCGTTCGCAGTTTGTACATGTTAACGATGAATCTAATAAATACTACAGTCAGTCATGGAGTTCCACAAGGTTCTGTACTTGGACCAATACTATTTACTTTATATATGCTCCTTTTAGGCAACATTATGAGGAATCACTCCATTTACTTTCACTGTTATGCAGATGATATGCAGTTATATCTATCGATCAAGCCCAAGTCTGTCTACTTGTTGCTGGGAAACAAGTTAACTGGTTCTATACAAAATGCTGTGATCATCATTCACTCATAGATATTTCCAAAGACTGGTTGGATGCTTTCAAATTCATTGTTTTAGTATAATCCAAAGCATTGATAATTATTGCAAACACATATCCATAAGCAATGCATCATTCTTGTAGCTGTCTGACAGGAATGCGAAGGAGTTAAAGAATGAATGCTGGGACTGATTTTTCAGTTCCAGCATTCATTCTGTGATTAAGAGTTCAATATTTACATTCTTGCACTTGTGTTTGTTGAAGGCACTTGAACACTCGTCCAGCTTTTCACTTCAGAATCCTAAAGGACTTTCTTCTGTGGAATGTAAGTTTCATCAATGTGACCTTTAAGCTGCAACCTCTGGTCACCTTACTGTACATGCTTGTGTGTACATGTGCACGGCAGGGCCATGCATACATATCTAGAGACAAAATAGGAAACTCCTCTCTAAAAATGACTAACTTTACCCCTAGTGGTAGGCCAAGCTTGTTATGGTTTGGCTTAGTATGTCTTTGTTGTGCTTTTCTTTTTGTCCTCTCTCTATTCCCCCTCCCTTTTCTGTTCTCTGGCAGAGCTTGTGTGGGGCAGGGGGTGTGGCTGGCTCCTCCTGTTGGCAGCAGAGGCACACCTGAATTCACTCAGCCTATTCCCTCCACCTCATTAGCCCGTCCTTCACTCCTGCTGGCGGCCAGAATATTCCATGCTCTCACTCTGCAGGCTGTTCTCCTATGTTACCTGTGTCAAGATTCACCTGTGCTATTCTGCAGAAGACTTCCACCTGCCAGCCAGCTCCCTGCCTCACCTGCCCACTTCCGTTCTGGTTTTGGTTCGGATTGTTATTAAAGAATCTTCAGTTCCAACTCACCAGTGTGTGTGCGTCTCTGCTTTGGAGTCCAAGACTTAAAGAACCCAACACAAGCTTACAGTTTTCTCCAATAATCCCCCTATTTCACAGCGGAATGTCTGATTAAACAGATTTGTTTTTTTCTCACAGATTTTATGTTGCCACACATACCCTTGTTTCCTGCTGATTCTGATGACACAGTTTACTGTAGTTTAAAGCAAAATGGGCCATCTCAACAACACAGTTGGGTTCCACAATAGACAGCAAGGAAAAATGGGGAGAAATAATTAGTTTTAGTCTATTACTGTAACTATTTAGTCTATATATCATCAAATTTGAAGTTCCCCTACAGAGCATAAATTTTTTTGCTCAGATTGTTTTTTTGTTTCTGAGTTTGAATGAAGCATAACGATGTTACAAGCTAAAGTAGCTATTTTGATCAATGGAGTCGGTTGGAACACAATGACAGAACTGGTGTTTCTGATCAAACAAAAGGGTTATCTCTTCAGGGATCCGTTTAATAATGTTGTACTTAGAATAACAATCCATGGTAAAACTATGGTGGCTACAAAACCTTTAAAAATGTATGGCCCTCTAGAGCCAGTGTTTGGTTTGTCCCTTCTGGGTTTCTGTCTGTTTGTAGATAAAAACAGGTCATTCTAAGGTAAAGAAAACGTACCTATGAATAATATATTCCCTTCTGCATTCATCAACTTGATGAATGTATGTGTCAATAATGCTTCCACAGCCATTTTTGTTGCAGAGATTCACAAATCGGATATCTCACACCCACAAATGAAGACAGGGATAAGTCAGCCTTCACATGTTTTTTGTAAGCCTTCTTTCAGGTCCATTGCATTGGGATTTGGCTGACACAATATCAGATTGCACTGTATGTAACATTGTGAAGGCATTGGGAAAGTCCTGTGTCAAAAAACTGCAACTATAATGCTGTGGCGAGATCAAAAATTACATCACAAGGAAATTACATTGTATACAAATATTGTGAATCCTTTATAAGAATCGTGTGGCAACTGGTGCAGTAGCCTTTCATTACAGTTAAATGAATATATATTAAGCAAATGCAACACTAAACACTAAAATACAGCCTTGTAGAATGTGGCTTCTTCCTGACAGTAACTTGGGTGAATGATGTGCTTGACCCAATTTTCCTGAACTTCAAGTGCTGAAACTCACTGAATCCTTCAACAGGCACTACCAGACAGTCCTCTTTCTGTCTTGGCTGAGACTCATTATTTTGTCCTGCAAGTTTTCCCCAAATCATGTGATAAAATTATACTTAATTGATCACCAAGAAAAGAATTAAAGTTACAATAACTATGTGTAATGTGAATAGTGAGGAACCCATTCCAGTTGTCTACGCCAAGTCTACATTTCCGTCAGCTCTATATAGCCTCTTACTTACTCTTGTTTAATAACCTAAGATGGCGCCATGAACGGTCGCCTCAGTGCATTGAAGCGCATTGTTTTTTCTTGTTTTGTTTGTTAACTCAGTTTTTGGCTGTGATACCATGAGCTCTTTCACAAGAGAAGAGCTCATGAACATCAGGGGAACAACTCCAGCTGATCTCTTTCCCACTTTTCTTCTTTCTTCCATTGAATTATTGGACATTGTGGTCAAAGGTGCGCTCACCTTTGCTTGCACAGTGAAAAGCAGGAGGAGAGGAAAACATACAGGTGCGCTCGTGCTTCTCCGCCAGCGCGGACATCGCACACCGTTACCTGGTATATTCCTCTCCAATGTGCGTTCACTGTGCAATAAAATGGATGAACTTCAGCTACTTCTTGGGAAAAACAGAGACTTTTCCTCATCTTCTGTTTTATGCTTCACGGAGACGTGGCTGGGTGGATCGATACCGGACTGTGTGCTGCAGCTGGCAGGCTTCCAACTCTTCAGAGCGGATCGTGACACAGAACTCTCCGGCAAAACAAAGGGTGGCGGTATCTGTTTTTACACCAACAATAGCTGGTGTAATGATGTGACAGTGATCCAACAGCACCGCTCTCCTAATCTGGAATAGTTCGTCATAAACTGTAAACCTTTTTACTCCCCATGTGAGTTTGTTTCATTCATTCTGGTCGGTGTTTACATTCCACCACAGGCCAACGTGCAGGAGGCACAGCGCATGCTCGCCGACCAGATACTGTGTGTGGAGCGGACTAATCCGTACTCTTTAGTTATTGTCCTTGGTGACTTTAACAAAGGAAACCTCAGTCACAAACTCCCCAAATACAGACTTTAGTTTATTAAATGCCCGACCAGAGAGAAGAGCACACTGGATCTCTGTTACACTTCAGTCAGCAGAGCTTATCACGGCGTCCCACGTGCCGCACTGGGCCTCTCTGACCATGTCATGGTCCACCTGATTCCTACATACAGGCAGAAATTAAAGCTCTCTAAACCTGTTGTGAGTACATCAAATGTTTTCAGGACTGCTACCAACAGTCTGGACGAGTATACAGAGGCTGTGACGTCATACATCAGCTTCTGTGAGGACTGCTGTGTACCATCAAGCACCAGGGTGAGTTATAACAATGACAAACCCTGGTTCACAGCCAAACTCATTCAACTACGGCTACAGAAGGAGCAAGCGTTCAGGAGTGGGGACAGAGACAGGTTTAAGGAGTCAAAGTACAAGTTAAGCAAGGCAGTGAGAGAAGCTAAACGACAGTACTCTGAGAAACTCAAACATCAGTTCTCAGCCAACGACTCTGGTTCTGTCTGGAAGGGGCTCAGACAGATAACTAACTACAAACCTAAAAAACCCCACTCCATCAACGACTTGCGCCTAGCAAACGAGCTGAATGAGTTCTACTGCGGCTTCGACAGACAAAGGAGCAGTCCTGACACCATCCCCCGTGACACCCCTCACCAGCCCCACCTCACCAGTTCCTCCTCCCCCAGCTCAGCTTCACAACTCCACACTTCTGTGAATCTCTCCTCCTCACCACAGTGACAACTCACTGCCTTCAGGAGAGGGATGTCAACAGGCTCTTTAAGAGCCACAACCCCCGGAAAGCAGCCGGACCAGACTCTGTCTCTCCATCCACCCTGACGCACTGTGCTGACCAGCTGTCTCTGGTGTTCACGGACATCTTCAACACCTCATTGGAGACATGTCATGTGCCAGCCTGCTTCAAAGAATCCACCATCATCCCTGTCCCCAAAAAACCAAGGTCCACAGGACTCAATGAATACAGACCTGTTGCCTCACCTCTGTGGTCATGAAGTCCTTTGAGCTCCTTGTGCTCTCAAAGCCTCAAAGCCATTACAGACCCACTCCTGGACCCCCCTGCAGTTCGCCTACAGAGCCAACAGGTCTGTAGACAATGCAGTAAACATGGCCCTGCACTTCACCCTCCAGCATCTGGACTCCCCAGGAACCTATGCCAGGATCCTGTTTGTGGACTTCAGCTTTGCTTTCAACACCATCATCCCAGCTCTGTTACAGGACAAGCTCTCCCAGCTCACTGTGCCTAACTCTACCTGCAGGTGGATCACAGACTTCCTGTCTGACAGGAAACAGCACGTGAAGCTGGGGAAAAATGTCTCTGACTCTTAGACCATCAGCACCGGAGCTCCCTGTACACCAACAGCTGCACCTCAAGTCACCAGTCCGTCAGGCTCCTGAAGTTTGCGAATGACACCTCCCTCACTGGGATCATCTCTGGTGGAGATGAGTCCACCTACAGATGGGAGATTGACCATTTGGTGACCTAGTGCAGCTTCTTTGATAAAGCTTATAGTTAGGGCTGGATCAGGTGAGTCCTGAACCATCCCTTAGTTATGCTGCTACAGGCCTAGACTATTGGGGGATTTCCCATGGTGCACTGAGCTCCTCTCTCTTCCTCTCTCTCTCTTTCTGCACTCATTCATGTCCCATTAATGCATGTTACTAACTTCACTTCTTCCCCGGAGTTCTTTCTCGTGTTGCAGGTTCTCATGGATCCTGGTGGTGCCTCCTGCGATGGTCCTGCTTGACTGCCATTGCTAATATCACTGATATTATTGTTATTATTAATATTATTATTACTACAGTTACTATTATTACTATTGTCACTGCTCATTGTCCCCCATCGTTGCTGTTGTCGTCGTCATCATCCTCTTCATGTTCATCATCATCAGCCACTACTATTAGTGTAGTTGTTGCTACTGTTGTTGCTGTGCAACTGTCTGTCTCTCTCTCTCTCTCTCTCTCTCTCACCCCAACTGGTCGAGGCATACGACCACAAACCTAGAGCCGAAGGGTGTGTCCTAAGTTTCTGCCTCTTAACAAGCAGTCTTTCCTTGCCCCCTTCGGCAAGTGCTTGCTCATGGTGGTACTGTTGTGTGTCTGTAAATGTTATAAGGAGTTCGGTCTAGGCCTGCTCTATTTGAAAAGTGTCCTGAGATAACTTCTCTTATGAATTGGCGCTATACAAGTAAAATTGAATTGAATTGATTTGAATTAAATAGAACAACCTGGAGCTAAACGCTGTGAAAACAGTGGAGATGGTTGTGGACTTCGAATCGAGCCCCACCCGCCCCCATCATCCTGTGTGACTCCCCAGTTGACTCTGTGGAGTCCTTCCGCTTCCTGGGTACCATCATTACCCAGGACCTCAAGTGAACATCAGCTCCCTCACCAAGATAGCCCAGCAGACGATGTACTTCCTGCGGCAGCTGGGGAAGTTCAACCTGCCAAAGACGATGATGGTGCACATCTACACCACCATCCTCAAGTCAAGGGCAGACTGCAGCGTATCATTCGATCATTGGCTGCAATCTGCCATCCCTCCAGGACCTGTACGCCTCTAGGACCCTGAGGCATGCAGGCAAGATTGTGGCTGATCCCTCACACCCCGGACACAAAGTCTTTGAAACACTTTCCTCTGGTAGGAGGCTGTGGTCCATCAGGACCAAAACCTCACGCCACAAAAACTGTTTCTTTCCGTCTGCAGCTGGTCTCATTAACCCGCACTGACACTGACTCTTAAACCCACCCTGTATATATGCATTACATTAATGCACTCCCGTTTTCTGTACAGTTTTCTTATCTTTCTTATCTTTGTTTATTTATATTTTAAAAGTACTTTATTATTGTGTGATTTGTATATTTTTGTGTGATTTGTATATTTTATGTACCAATGCACCAAGACAAATTCCTCATATGTGTAAAAACCTACCTGGCAATAAACCTAATTCTGATTCTGATTCTGATTCTATAGCTCATTGTTTTAGTTTTATGGCCCACAAACTGCCATCAGCTGTGCTGTCAACAGCAGTAGGCAGCTGTTTTCAGTGAAAAGCTCTAAAAACCCACTGGACACAAACACAACTCCAAATGAACTATAATGTTGCTCAGTAACTGACACGATCATAATGTTGTGTTTATACCAAGTATGAATCGTGATGTCACTTATTGATTTGTGAATTACTGTTTTGAAGCATTGAGCTCAGCAGTACGGTGTCGTGTTTTTGTGACGTATTGTGAGTTGAGCTTCTTTCACTGGCTAAGCTTAGTTTCTGTAGCAGGAAACACGTGTTCTCCTATTCCAGATAAACAGAACACTATAATATGTTTGTTTGTGCCTAGTTTGACAGTTTGAGTTGGGTGCATTGTGCTGGACAGACTCACTGAGAATGACTTGTCATCTATTTTACTCTAAATGGGACCCTAATTTCCAAAATGAACATCATTCCATATGAAAGAAGACTTTAAACTTGAGACCATAAACTCATTAGGAAACTGTTTACTGAGCTAATAAATCAAGTCAGAAGTTCTCCATAAGCCTCAATACTCATCAGACTTCTTTCTTGCAGCCTACAGAACTCCTGCTGACCATTACAGAGAATGCAGGTTTAAGACACTTCTGAGCTGGCTTCACTTCACAGACCCGGAAGCTCTGTCTACTAATTATATACTGTCAGTTGTTTATAGCTTGCTGTGCTGCCCCCCAAAAATCAGCTAGTGCAGCTTTAAGTTACCTGTTAACAAACACACAGATTTAATCAAGATTAACTGTATTTACAATATGTAGCACCTCTGAAACAGAGAAGTGCAATAACACATTTCAACCTGTTGGACTGTATTTCTTAATACTTTAAAAAAGGCTTCACGCCAGCTCTTTTAAAATTCTGCCTATTTAAATGCTTTCGGTCAAATAGCCCAAATGTTCTCCAATCTATGGTTTGGAAACATTACAGAGGTAACATATTGGGCTGACATGCCGCGGGGAACCTTACCGCAGCTGCTGGCCAGAGAAAGTGGATGTGACTCATCACTTTCCCTACTTCCTCCCTACGTAAGCAGAGGTTGGTCAAAATATGCCGTGCATTAGTGAGCGGTTGAGTGTCTGTGTTATTACATGGGGAGGGTGAGTAGACAGAGTTACGCAACATCTTTGAGGAGTTGAGTAACAGAGAGAGAGACACACAGTCACCATGAGGGAGAATACATTACTCTCATCCAAAGTAACTAAGTACATTTACTCAAGTACTGTCGTATACAGTTTTGAACTATTTGTACTTTTCTTGTTTATTTTCTATTTTTATTTTATGTGACTTAGTCTTCTACTTCACTACATTTTAGGGGGAAATTCAATATTTTTTTACTCCATTACATTTATCCTGCAGCTTTAGTTAGTAGTTACCTTTAAATAATATAAATAATATTAAATTCCAATAAATTATTTAAAATAAAATGAAACTTTTTTGTAGGGGGGGCTCCAAGTCATGCGTTTCAGGGGTTGATGAGTGTTCTTTTAGTCTGCCTTCATCAAGTATATATACAACTACCTTTTTGAATCTCAGATTTCTGTCACTTTTTCTGTCTTCAAGACATTTTGGTTTTCTGTTTGTCTCCAATGTGACAGTACTGTAAACTAGTTACATAGCTGTGGCGAAGCAGAACCGCTACTTCTATATAAGGTTGTGCTTATTAAGTGACTGTTCACTACGATTCAGAAAAGTAGAAAACAGGTTGGTTATAGCTCTACTTCCTACGTTGCTTTATGCTGTTTACAAGGTTCATTATTAGAAGGTAGGTCAGCTCGGGGGTCCCAAGTAGCTCACCTGAAGCTGGCGCCTCACGTGACCGACCTGTGACTCTTTGTTGCATGTCATCCCCTCTCTCTCTACCTGTTTTCTGTCTATCCTGAAATGTCCTAACTAAATGAAGGCATAAAGCCCCCATAATAAAAAAGTACATATATCAGCTCAATTTATGTAAATTATTAAGGTTAAAGTACTCTCTGTGCCAGACTGTCAAACCAAACGCCTGGTGTTTTTGTTGTAGGGCCATAGTTTTTCAGAATAAAAATATTATTTACACCATCAAGAAAACTCTTTTCTGATTCTCTTAATTTGGCACACACATCATTTAGTCAGTAACCTTATTAACTAACCTATGATGAAATGATTTGCCACAGACGTAGACTGTCCTAGTACCACAGTTTACCCTTTTTATCCTCTTTGTGGATGGCTTGAGGCCACAGATTCTTTAGCCATCATTTGCTCTTTGGGGAAGTAAAGAAAATCATACACTGGATTTTTTTTATTGTTTGATGTGCAAAATGTGAAGCAGGAGCTTTTAGACATGGTGCCACTAGGCACTTTTACAGTGCTTGTTTCACCTAAAAGGGAGGGGTGGCGGGGTTGGGGGGACAAGAAAGTGTTGTATGCCTGCTGTCATGTATTGCAATACTTTCCTATACCATCATCACCCTCATCAGTCCACTTACAACTTTACAGAGATGTGTTTGACTCACTCCTTCCAGTGGCTGTTAGCTTCAGTGTTTATGTCGTTACTAGTGGGAGTAGGTCAGTTCAGGTGTAATGAAACCCTTTACCCATGGAAGACGGAACACTGCTGGTCTTCAGCTATGCATGTAACGTTGTGGTTTCTGGCATTCACACTTATGGAACAGTGAGTTCTACCACAGCAGGCTGCCTCAGTGAGAAACGTTTCAGCTGCCTGTGCAGTTGAATGGCTGCCTGACTTCCAAAGCTTGATGTGTTTTCAGACATAAAGCGACAGCAACCTGCTCATAAATGTCTTTAAGACTTGACTCAACAAGTCAAATTTAATACCCAAATCTGATGGAATTTTAGGAATTATTTATTTTAAATAAAAATTGATTATCTTTCTTAGAAAAAAACAAAGTGTAAAAAAAAGTTGTGTTTGGTGGTTATGTGCTGGATTATTGGGGTGGGTCTTCCCTCGGTTGTCATGGGGAATGTACGCTCGCTGACAAACTAGATGGACGAGCTCTCGGCCCTGGTCAGTGGACAACGCGAGTATCGGGAGTGCAGCATGTTATCTCTGACTGAGACATGGCTAAATGGGAATACACCAGACTGTTTCACTAGTTTGGGCTGACAGGAAGAAACAGACCGGTAAGAAGTCAGGAGCAGGGCTTGCTGTCTTTGTTAACTCTAAATGGTGTAACCCAGGACATGTTGTCACAAAGGCAGAAATCTGCATGCCTGATATTGAACTGCTGGCCATCGGGTTAAGGCCATACTATCTGCCCCGCCATTGTTGTCATTGTTTACATTCCTCCATCGGCAGTAGCGGCAGATGCCTGTGACTTCATCCACTCCACAGTCGCGGACCTGCAGACACGTCATCCCAGCGTATACATCGTAATAAATGGAGATTTTAACCATGCCAAAATCTCAAGGACCCTGACAAACTTTACCCAGTACGTCACCTGTAACACCATATGGGAAAAGACCTTGGATCTGCTGTATGCCAATGCAAAGGAGGCATACAGCGCAACCGCCCTCCCCCCTCTTGGCAAATCTGACCACTGCCTGATACAGCTCACTACTACATACAGGCCTGCTGTTAGGAGACAGTCCATCACCACCAGGACTGTGCAGCAGTGGTCGGTGGAGGCAGAGGAGGCCTTGATGGAGTGTTACAGGACAACCAACTGGGAAGTGTTCCAGGAAGACCACAGAGATGACATCCAGGGTCAGGTGTCACGGACTACATCAGGTTCTGTGAGGAAAGCGTTATCCCCAACAACAAGCCCTGGATCAACAGGGACATCAAAGCCCTGCTGAACAGAAAGAAGATGGCTTTCATGGCAGGAGATGAAGATGTGGAGGGAGTTGAGGAGGGCCAAAGACTGTTACAAGAACAGGATAGAGGGGAAGCTGCAACAGACCAGCACGAGAGGTGTGTGGGGGGGGATGAGGAGCATTACTGGCATGAAAAGGTCAGTAGGTTCAGTGGAGGCGACAAAAGAACGTGCCAACTTTGTCCCCTCCACTGAACATGCCTGTTTTTCAACAGGTTTGACTCACAAACCCCCTCTGCCGCCTAAGGTACCCCCATTCACACCTTGGCTACCCCACCCTCCTCCTCCACAGTCCGTCTCCCGCTTCTTTACCCAGATGACAGCAACACCACCACCCTCATCTGCCTTCTTCCCCCTCAACCCCCATCCACTCCCTCCCTTTCCTCCTTCCCCCCATCCTCTCCATTTTTCCTTGCATAACATGGATGGATGTGTTAGGTCAGTTCATATGATACCAGTATCTTCTAGCTTGAACAGAGCCAGCTACAGCCAACAGTGTGGCGTGAAAGAGGTAAAGATGATGGGGGTTGCACTTGGAGTGGGCAGTCAGATTTCAGGGGTTGCCAGTGGCAGCCAGGCCCCCCCTTCTGGAAACGCCCCTGACTGTTACAAGCTCAGGGAGAAGCAACATGAAGAAGGAAAGAAATCAATCAGATTTTATGTTTATGAAGTAAATGAATAAACCAGAACAAACAATGTGGGGGGTGAGGATGTAGAGGAAGGGTCTTTTGTAGGTTGATCTGGTGCCACTGATTGGACAGGAGCAGTTATCTGGTCTGGGTTTGCTGAAACAATGAATAGAAGGCAGAGCTGCTCACTGACTAGTGTCCAGTCAGAACTTTCAGGTCATTGGGTGGTGCTTTTTTACAATTTCGGACTTTTAGCTTGGCAGGCAAAGGCACATTGGCCACGCTTCCTGTGTATTTTCTACTTAGTGTTACCTGTCCTATTTGCAACATGTGACACACAGACAGACAGACAGACAGACAGAGAAATTTGTTGTATCTGATTAGAAACCAAAGCCATAACCAGATTAGAAGCTTTTTTTATTTGTTTGTTTTTTAAATCTATCAAATAATATTGTTAAAGCTAACTTGTGTTTAAACAGTTTTTAACCGTTTTGCGCCCAAAGACTCCATTTAGGAGAAGAAGAAGATATATACTTTATTAATCCCCTATTAGGGAAATTCTTCTTTTCACTCTTTTTAATTCTTACACACACACACACACACACACACACACACACACACACACACACACACACAGGCTAAAATACACACTTCATGGACTTGTGGACATGCAACAGGGAGAGAGATGGTGGAGTTTCTTGGGGTTAGGTTGCCTTGCTCAATGGCACCTCTCCAGCTACCAGTCCACACTCCATATTGTGGTCTGTGGGATTTGAACCGGCAACCCTCCGGTTCCCAAGCCTCATTCAGTATAACAAGGATAGAAAAAACGCCATAAGATTTGTTGAGTTTGGTCTAACTTTTAACATTTGAAATTTTCTTTCTTTCTAACAGTACAACTTCAATATTATTAGATAACATGACAAATTACACTTTTTATTTTTTTATTTTTTTTACTGAAATGAGGAAAAACACTATAATTGTGTTTATTAAAGGATGTCCATATGAATTTCTTTTTTAATCACACCATATGTGTGCATATCTTTGACATTGAACTTGTTATAAGTTCATAGATACCAAATACTTGTTTTTGCTCCTTGTAGTTTGAGAGCTACATACATCAGTCATACTATATTTAGTCTTTGGGCACATGGGACTACTGGCTTGCCCTAAAATGCTAGAAAATGCCCTGAATAAGCAATAAAATGGAGGGATTTTTATTGTGTTTAGTATACACATGTAATGGGCTCCTTTCTATATTTTCCATAATAATAAATATTGCACACAAATGGAGCGAAGCCTGGAAGCTAGTTCAGGCAGTCAACTCGAGCTACACTGCTATACACACATGACATGCCTCATTCCATAATCTCTAGCCAAGCGAACCCTTCCAATCTATTTAAACTGCACAATTTCCCAGCTCTCCCTCTGCTCTGTCGATGCCGCTGTTGCTTTGCATCCGTATTGCTGCCTGCTACTCTGTAAGCTATTGATGCTGCTGCTCTGTAAAGGCCTGGACACACCAACCCAGTTATCGGCCGTCGGACGTTGTCGGACAGGCAAGGTCGGTGACTCGAGTCAGTTCGGTGTGTCCCGTGCCGTCGTCAGTCGGCGTCGGCGTTCATTTTGGCCAGTTCGACATGTAGAATCGGCCAGTGGCCATCGGCCTCAATGACCAATTGGATTGGTGGAGTGCTAGCCCTTGACTAGCGAATCAGTGAGTGCACAAGAGAACCGGAAGTGACGATGGTAAACATACTACACCAACGCCAGTATCTTGTTATTATTAGCCATCGTATTTTCCGTTCAGCGAGTAATGACAATAACGATCCTTCTTGACTATTATCAACACTCTCTGATGAAAACAATGACTGACGACAGCGTGCTCTGTGTTTACTAGGTCTAGAGTGATCCGTCATTTCCGGTTTTAATTTTTTTTGGGTGACAACACAGATTAGCGCCGCCTGCTGTTATGGGGACGCCTCGCGTATTTAAATTAAAAATTTTATGAGAATAATAGAAAATATAAATAAAATTAAAGCTGCAAGCAGCGTTGAGCGGGACCTTGCACTCCACGCAACTCGGGGCGTGCTGCATCACGTGCCGTTGTTACATGTGCGGATCAAAACAGGAAATTTCACGTAAATCAGCTCAAAATTGCCACGCAGCGCTTACTTCCTGTTGCCAGTAGGTGGCGCTATCACTATGTCTTAATATTGTCATGTAGACAAGTTCAGGGCGGGACTGTTATAACACACCTGAAGTTTCATTGAGATTGGACCACATACGCTGAAGTTATGAGGACATGTTCAGGGCGAGACTGTTACAGAATATGTGAAGTTTATTGGAGAGTGGACACTGCACACTGAAGTTATGGGTACTATTTTATGGTGAATCTGCTGAAATTTACAAGTTGTCACTGCACACGGTTTGATGTACAGTCACAAATAGCTCAACTTTTCAATCAGTTTGTATGACCACAGAATTCAAAGTGGCCAACTTTGACCTTACGCCACTGACACGCCGTTCAACGTACAGTCTCAAATAGCACAACTTTTAATCAGCACCATTTTTTGACTGTACTGACCAATTTTGAAGCAGATCCGATAAATTCCCTAGGAGGACTTCGTCCAAATAGAAGGCGAAAAAATCACTGAAAATGCGCACGGAATTCAAAATGGCCAACTTTGAGGGTACGCCACGGACACGCCCTTCAACGTACATGCACAAATAGCACAACTTTTAATCAGAACCATTTATTGACTGTACTCACAAATTTTGAAGCAGATCTGATAAATTCCCTAGGAGGAGTTCGTTCAAATACAACGCGAAAAGTTCGCAGAAATTGAAACTTTAAATCAAAATGGCCGACTTCCTGTGGGATTTGGGGTATGAGTCCAAGAGGCTTTTTTGTACGTCCCGGCATGATACACGTGCCTACCAAGTTTCGTACATATCGGTGAAATGTGGCGCCGGGGCTGCTGTTTTTTTATCCTGTAGGGGGTGCTACAAACACGACAAACACAATCTTTGGTATGTGATCTTCAGGCACTACTCTACACGTGCCCTGTGAATTTCATATTCATAACTATTACGGTCTCCGCACAGTGATTTATCATGCCAAAAGAGCGCCATTTTATTATTTCATTTTAATCACACGTGCCGTTGCAGAGATATAAACTTCTTCATTTTAAAGAGCACCACCTAGTGGCGATGACCTGAAATTGTGCACGATGCCTAAGAAAGACATGAGTAACTATGGACCCAAGTTTGGTGACAATCGGACAAAGCAATGTGGACAAATGCTCCACTTCCTTTTTTGACAAAAAATGTACAGGAAGTTTGAATTTTATAGAGTGCTTATTTTTTTAAATTTCAAAAATGTTCAAATTACTGTTTTTGCCATGGCGGTCCCCAGGTGGTAGGTGAAAAATTTCGTGCGAATCGGACAAAGCTTGTAGGAGGAACGAGAAAAAGTAGTTTAAGGACATTTCGCGCTGTAACGGAAAAAAATTATAGGCGGAAGTGGGCGGGGTCTATATAGGAAGATTCAGCTCCATTCACCGAACGCGTGGATACAAGGTTTTTGAATGTGCAATAAACTATGCAGAAGTTATTAGCCTAAACACACTTTTTATGATAATAGCGCCACCTAGTGGCCGACCTGAAAGTGACACACAGAGTATAAAATTTTTCACGAGGCCTGACCACTTTGCCACATAAAATTGAGTTTTCGTATATGTTCAGGGGGGCAAAAACGCAGTCGAAGTGGCCTAAAAATAATAGGTAAGAAATCAAGCAAAAACAATAGGGAGTCGCTGGCTCGGTCCCTAATAAAATGTATTTTAAAGGACCAGTCTGTAGGATTTAGTGGCATCTAATGGTGAAGTTGCAGATTGCAACATTTGAATACAGCTCAGCCTTCCAAGCATGTAGGAGAAACTATGGTGGCACGAAACTGCCAAAACCGTGCCAGTGTTTAATTTGTCCATTCTAAGCTACTATAGAATCATGGCAGTTCAACATGGCGGACTCCGCCCAGAGATGGGGACTCGAGTAGGCGACTCGGACTCGAGTTGCACTTAAGTCGCACACACAGAGACTTCAAACTTGACTAGGACTCAAGCTCAAAAGACTTCAGACTCGACTCGGACTCGTGTTTTGGGAACGATCATTATGTTTTCTTTTTTGGCGTATTAATATTGAGGAAACTCTGAAACGTCTGACGAGCTCAATGTGATTCCTTCCCTTTTTTTATAATAACCATAGTAATCATATTACGCATTAGGTGTGCGCCATTTGGTTTTAAAAACTTCAAACAGGACGGCACCAACAAAAGTTAATCACCTACGTTGCCACCATCTACTGGCTAACGTTAACCGTAGAAAACTAATAGTTATACTGTCAGCTTACAGGCAGGTTACAGGTTAATTGTTGACCACGTAACGTTAATGGGTTTTTTTTTTAACAAATTTTTAATTGCAAATAACACAGAAGTAACATATAAGTGTTTAAAGTACTTTTAAGTGTTTTGCTTACAAGTTGTTTGCATTTAACTAAAGTGTGATGTTTAGCACTAATTGGAATGATGTTAATTACAATGTCTTTGACTGGGTGAGGTGTAACATTTTCTATATTTGTTCTTATTATGGTCCCACTGAGCCTGCACAATAGGGGGCAAGATATACTGTAACTGTATGTTCATGTTGGAAGAATACAGTTTCCTTTAAAGGAAAGCATTCATTGGGTGTTTTCTTCATATTGCATTGCAATAGCCTGTTTAAAGTGATCATATAACAAACAACTAATCAGTACTGATACTGTATGCTAATAGATAAAGGAGTGATAATAATATAGTAAATGCCTTGAATTTCTTAGATATAGCTGTGCAGTATTCTTAGTAGACTGGATAGCAGCAGATCTCAGAAGGCTCATTACAACCAGAAGAGACATATGACTTCTATTTTTTAGAGACTTGAGACTTGACTTGGACTCGTGACCAAAGACTTGAGACTTGACCAAGTCTCACCCCACAAAGACTTGAGACTTGACTTGGACTCATGACCAAAGACTTCAGACTTGACTTGGACTTGCAAAAAAAGACTTGTAAACATCTCTGACTCCCCAAGAGGAAGACCTGCTCCCTCTGTGGATAAAAACAGCTCATTCTAAGGTAACAAAAACACAACAATTTTTATTTGCAGGTGATTATACACTAATGAAAACATACCTATGAATATTAGATTACATTTCTGAGAAGAGACCTTTAAAGCATCAATTTATTTATTGATATAAATTAACAATTCATGAAAAATGAATAAACTCATGTCTATGTATTTATTGTAATTTTTACTATTAGGTAGTTTTCTCCTGTTCAGATCCTCTGTACAAATCATTAGTACATTGGAACTGTACTAATGATTTATGAGCGTGTTGGGAGCATAATTGGCTCTGGACAGGTTAATATATGGTTAGGACCCTTCAGGCAGTAAAACTCTGAGGCTTCCAGAATTAGGGTAAAGGTCTTTCAGCAGAACTGTGGGGACAGTTCAACTGTATTATACGATTGCTTCCACAGCTGTAGGAACACGTACCACTGCCATCCACCAGATACACTGTATGTCTATAGCTGCCTTGCTGTGGTTGCATAATAGCAGAGATGCAGAGTAATGGGTCAGCGGTTCGTCTCGCTGCGATGTATCCTGCAGATGAGCTAAGCGGACCAGGGCCCAGGAGGTTTCTCTGGAACATCCCAATCCTGAACACCCGGGTCCACCCAGGTCCTCCCATGTCAGAGACAGGGTGGCCTTTAGCTGCTGGGATCACAGTGCAGCTGGACTCTGCAGGGACCTGGTCCAACATGCGTAAGCAACAGTAACAAAAATGTATGACACACAGACCTATAAAGAACACACACATAAACACAACCCACACACTAAGACACATCTCAGCTATTCACAGCCAAAAGCAGCCGGACCACCTTTAATTTCCCCCGGGACACATTCAATACAACAACTGTACATTTTTCTGTTACTCTGAATCTGATCATAAGCTGATTATTGTTCCACCGACCGTCTGTGGGAGGAAGCTGGTGGTAGCAGCTTGAGGAGCGTGACCTCCAGTCATGCCTGAGGAGGTCTGTTAACACAGCTGAGGTCAAACACTCAGTTTGCTGTGACTGATTCTACCAGCACACACACAAACAAAGACGCACGCAGTTACGTTTATCATCCAGTCAGCTTTGTCATCTGTTGATGGCTCCTGCCTGACCATAAAGACACTAAATTACAACCTATCTCTGTCATTAACAATTTTTAGCCATTTAAAACAAAATTATGTTTATTCAACATAAATATATATAACATCTATTAAAAAACTATTACATTAAATTAATAATTTAATGACTGGCAGAGCACTGACACTGTGCTTAGATTGGCTGATTGCCATCAGCTGTTTGCAATATATGTAGAGCGTGGACATACCTTATCAGAACTCAGCAATGAGTGCTGGTGATTGGACGTGTGTCATACGCAGTGTGCACTGCATTTAGTTTAAAAACATAAAAACAAGCTGTAAAGCTAAATTGAAACAATGGGTTAGTAAACCCAAATTACTCAAAATTGGCACACGGCTGTCCCTCACCTGGTGGCAGTGTACTTAACAGCACATATTGTTGGGTGTTAATGCTTTCAGCACCACAAACTGAATTTCATTGACTTTCTTTTTATACTGATATAAACATGTTTTATTTCTTTTTTTATATCAAACACATTTTTCATTGAGCAGATATGTTCCACATACTTACATAGGTACAATCAATGCTAATTTTCAATCAAATAATTGAATAATTAATTAATAATTGTACTACACTGGTGTGGGGGCAGAAATCTCCGAGACAGATACCTCAAAACCTTGACAAATTCAATCTGCATGAAGAGATACCACTAGAGGATGGTGAGAAATTGGGTGTTTGTATTTTTGTGACCCTTTAAAGCTGGTTTTCAGGGTTTTTGACTACAGTTTAACATGTTAGTGGAGATGTTCAAGTAAACAAAGCATGGTGACAGGCAGCTGTAATTCCTGTTGTCCAAACAAAATGATCTTTCAGCTGTAGCTATTTACAAGAGTGATTTATTGAGCACTGATTGATAGCTTGGCGTTGAATTGTGTCTGTATTGACTGATGTGTTAATAGACTGGCTGAGGGATTGATTGCCCTCTGACTTTGGTCCTGTGTTCGCTTAGTACTGACCCCTGTTGCCCCCGTCCACCTCCCTTTAACTCTCCTCTCTCCGCCCTTGCATTCATCTTTGATTGTTTTTCCATTCATCTTGGCATGTTTCAACATCTCTTTATCCCCCGCTCAACCACACACACCCCTTCCTCCTTCTCTCCTATTTATCTCACAGTCCAAATCAAAGAGTGAGAGTACTGGAGTAGCCATAGCTGCTTAGTAATCACATGACCCCTGATTGCCCCCTTGACCTCTCTGCCCTGGTCTATTGTTGGAAGTGTCACGGTGCAGGGCTCAGGGGTGGCCTGGGTGAAAAGGACACCCTGTCTTCCCAGCACTAGATTCCAAGGTGTGAAAGGTGTGAATTCACACACACGGCTGTGTTTACTTCACAAAGAGGCCACACACACACACACACACACACACACACACACACACACACACACACTCTGTTTCTCCATCTTCACTTCAGCACAGTTGGACAGATATACTGCTTTTGTAACACACCAAACCAATAATCAGCTTTTATTGGTGTTTTCCACCTTTCATATGATGGACTGACTGCACATATATTTAAAAAACATGTCTAAACTCTGAAAGCTGTGCTGATCAGATCAATCTGGAGTCCACATGTAGTTTCTTGTTTTCAAAGAACAGAGTGTGCAGGAATGAGCCCTAAAACCCAGAAGTGAGTTAGCACTTTAGCACCTCTGGTTGAACTCAGTGAGATTTCTGAATGTGTTTTTCGTTATTTGTCTGAAATAAGGTTGTTTATACTCACACTCTTGCAAACTAACTCAAAACTTCTAACTCAAACTGTACAACTTGTAGATTTTAATTACAAAGTTTAATTTGTTGTTGGTAGTTTAGTGGTGGTGATGTTGAAGTCATGCAACTGTGCTGTAGCTCCATTTATAGCCTATCATTAGCTTTTAGCTCCTGATGATAGCATTTACGCTTTAAAAACAATACAAGTTTTCCCATAGTAATTTCTGGGTTGCACTACAAAAAAATAAAAACATAGCTGGCTGGCCACAAGGCGCTCCCAGCACCTATTGTAAGCGGTTCTTGTTTCTAGACCAGCAAAGTGTCTAGAACCAGTTTTTGTGGCCAAGAGCTGCTTCTTTGGCTGTTGAAACACAAAGAACAGGTTCAAGATTCTAGGCACCGGCTCCAAACTGCCTTGGTTTGGAGGTTTAGGCAACAAAAGCAATTAGGTTAGGTTTAGGAAAAGATCTTGATTTGGGTAAAATAAGTATGTCACATGATCAGATGACAGGTCACCTGGCGCAAGTACATTATGAAACTTAAAACTTTGAATAACTCAACAGAGTCCTTTCTTTATTTGTCCCATCCATCCACCACAACCACCTTTTTATGTGGACTTTGTTGTTCTTTACACTACGTCACCTGGCGGAGATGGGACATAACAAGTCCTTGTTAATACAGCCCTGTGTGTTATTTTCTTTGGGATGCGAAGGCCACCTAAGGAGTGTGCCAGTGGTGTCAGCTGGTTACAGCTCTGTTCTGCTCTTCATCATTACTGAAGTTCAATTTTCAATTTGATTCAAATTTATTTGTATAGCGCCAATTCATAACAGAAGTTATCTCAGGACACTTTTCAAATAGAGCAGGTCTAGACCGAACTCTTTATAACATTATTTACAGAGACCCAACAGTACCACCATGAGCAAGCACTTGGCGACAAGGGCAAGGAAAAACTTCCTTTTAAGAGGCAGAAACCTAGGCCAGACCCCTCGGCTCTAGGTGGGTGGTCGTCTGCCTCGACCAGTTGGGGTGAGAGAGAGAGACAGAGAAAGAGAGAGACAAGGGAGAGACAGAGAGAGACAGAGACAAATGTGCACAGCAACAACAGTAGCAACAACTACACTAATAGTTGTGACTGATGATGATGAACATGAAGAAGATGATGACGACGACGATGACGACAACGATTGGGGACAATGAGCAGTGATTGTAGTAATAATAGTAATTGTAGTAATAATAATATGAATAATAATAAAAACAATAATATCAGTAATATTAGCAATGGCAGTCAAGCAGGACCATGGCAGGAGGCTCCACCAGGATCCATGAGAACCTGCGAGACGAGAAAGCACAAGAACTCCGGGGAAGAAGTGAAGTTAGTAACATGCATTAATGGAACATGAATGAGTGCAGAAAGAGAGAGGAAGGGAGGAGCTCAGTGCACCATGGGAAATCCCCCGAAAGTCTAGGCCTATAGCAGCATAACTAAGGGATGGTTCAGGATTCACCTGATCCAGCCCTAACTATAAGCTTTATCAAAGAGGAATGTCTTAAGCCTACTCTTGAATGTGGTGAGGGTGTCTGCCTCCTGAATCACAACTGGAAGCTGGTTCCACAGGAGAGGAGCTTGGTAACTGAAGGCTCTGGCTCCTGTTCTACTTTTAGAGACTATAGGAACCACAAGTAGCCCAGCATTCAGAGTTCTGTTTCACTTTAGCCAAACATGTAATACAGGAACATTTATGACATGAAAATGGGGATATTTTAAAGATACATTTTTATAATGTCCAGCTTACTGTTGATTTTGTAAAATCTACCAACTAGGAAATCCTGGGCTGTATCTTTAATATCTGTATCAGTCTATGAAAGCTGATATCAGTGGAGAGCTTGCTCATCTTTGTGTTTCGTTACTGTAACATAATTTACTATACTGCAGGGAAAACCTCATCATCTTTATGATAGTTCCATAACAAAACATTTCCATTTGGAAGATGTTGGTTCATTGTTCCCATCATTATCCTGGTATGTAGTGCAGTAAAAGCCTTGAGAAGATTTTCCCTCTGTAAACATCTGTATGCACATACAGACCATTTTCCACGTGTCCATCCCTCCCAACTACCCACCCGCTGTTTCAGCAGTGTTGGCAGTGTACTACCCTTGTATTCTGCTGAACTAAAGAGGGATACACAGAAGTGTAAGTTACATATTAATTATTATGTAATCTGATAATATGTTGGTTTGTCAGTTGCTCAAATATAATTTAACTTCTCATTAATGTTTTCTGCTGAAAATGTGTATGTGTTTCACCCTCCCTCGGAGAAACTACTGTGAAAAACTAAAAAAGACAATGACCTTATCTAGAGTGTTTGGTTTGTCCGTTCTTGGCTACTGTAGAAACATAGCGGTTCAACATGGCGGAAGAGGACCCACCCTCTCTGTAGCTAAAAACGGCTCATTCTAAGGTAACAAAAACACATTGATTCCTATGTTCCTGTATTCATATATGCACTAATGAAAATGTATGAATATTATATTCCATTTCTGACAATAGATCCGCCTAAATGTTACACATTGGACCTTTAAGGCCATAGCAGTATAGCCAGATTCAGCCCATGATGACAGGACTTGCTACCTCTCCAAACCCCTGAATATATTGTCTATTTCTCAGCTTGTCGGGTGGTGGTAGCAGAGGTGGGACCAAGTTGTTGTTTTGCAAGTCACAAGTCAGTTTCAAATCTTTGTACACGATTTCCCAGTCTAACAGTCAAGTCCCAAGTCAAGACTGACAGTGTGAAGTCCTAAACTTTGAGTTTCCGGTCTTAAACAGGTCATGAGCTCTTCACCAAATATAATGCCATCTGTTTTCTCTTGCCAGATGTAAAAAAGACCCTCAAAGGATCTTTGTCTTACTTTATCCATCTTGAGTGTGGTTAAGGTCTGGTTTGTAGGTGGGCCTGGACCACTGGAGAGCTATTGGAAGCTTGGCTGCCATCAGAACCAAAGCTACCTGACCAGTGTTCAAAACCCTAATACAGGGGTCATCAGCTACATTTGTAAGCAGACACTGTGAGAGCTGGACTTTCAAATAATAAATGTGATTTATTTAAGCATAATTGTCATATTATTTTTTATTATTTTCACTCATTACGTTATTTTTATTAGACTATCTCAGTGTGAACATACTCAAAAATGGGAATCCATATAGATAAATAAAAGAACAATAAATTATTCTCAGACCTCCACTAAGGAGGTGATGGTTCAAATGTGTAACTGCAGAACGCAGTCATGCTGGCAGGAAATATTAACCAACTTTAAACAGTTTTGACACTGTTACGTTACAGTTACGTTAATGTCCCTTCGCACAAAAATGTGCTTGAATGCATCAAAGGGTTAATATTATAGGTTACAGAATACTGTGGGCAGCCAAACCAATTATTGTGGTTTTTAATTAATACAGAAGTTAGGCAATAATTGGCTTTTAACTTTTTTTAACATTGATCTGTGATCCAATTTTATGCTGCACACAGCATGAGTCTGTAAAACAGCTGCATTGAAAGTAACTTTGGCTACCTGGCTGAGAGACTGGAAGTGTGCAGCCCATCCTCTAACAGCTCACTGTGGCTGCTCCTTCTTGTTCCATATTTACACCTGACAAAAGAAACGGTGAAAGGGGCTGCTGTGTTACAGACACGTTTTGATAAACAATAGTGTCAAGTGTCAAGCTCACTGACAAACACACTGCATCCTGTGACTACTTCAAAATAAAAGTCAGCTTCTGTTTATCTAGTTAAATGTTTGTAATGTGAAGCTGCAGCAGTAGGAAATGTTCGGTTTCGATAAGCAGTAAGTTAATACAACATTTTTTCTGGGAATTTCACCACAGACTGAATTCATAATACTTTAAATACATAAATATTCCAATACTTTCAATAGGGGCCATTGTGTGGGCCAGATGGGGAGCTTTGGTGGGCCAGAGTTGACAGTCACTGCCCTAATACAACATTCACAGACTGTGTACTAAATAATTTATGTTCACTGAAATCTTGCTGACACACCCACCCTATTAACTTAAAACAAGATCTTGTCAAATAATTAAAAATAATTAGTTTGCTTCAATATCCATGATATATTTTAAATGATAATAAAAGTAGAAACTTGTTGGTTGATTCCCATTTGCATTCAACCCTCCAAGCATATATATATATATACAGTATATATTTATACCATGGCTGAAAACTGGCTAACATGCTCTCGTTCCTGTGAACCAAAGCTTCATCTTGGAAAAAAAAATACAACTCTGGGAAAATTGACTTCTCTGCAGTAAATCTAGGAAATTATATAATTGCCTCAGTTTGGTAACAAAATAATGTTCCTCATCTGGCAGCCAGACCTAGCTTCAATCATGTACTTGAATTAAAGATAAACACATACACATCACAGAGATACACACACACACACACACACACACACACACACACACACACACACACACCGATTTTGATTTGATGAGACCTTCCCAGTTTTGTTTTTGTGTGTGAGCTGTGATCAAGTTTTTCAAAGTAAAGGACTGTAGAAAGGAGTAAACCTTTTTCTTTTTAAGACAAGAGTCTCTACAGCCATGCATTTAGATCTTAGTCCAGTGTTAACTTCAGCAGGTATAACTTTTATCATGTTAAACATCTTAGTTTAAGGTGTTAGCATGCTGATATTTGCTAATTAACACTAGAAACACAGTACATCTTATGCTGAGGGGTTTATTACAGTTCATCTTGTGGGGGACATGAATGTGGAAACCAAATTTAATGACAATCTAGAGGGAAGAAACCAACAGAGTGCTGGCCTGGATGCTGGAGATTAGGTCAGGAAAGCTCATGCATGTAGCCCTGAAACTTGACAGCGGCATAGCACACTCAGGCTGCTTGGGAATGTAGACAAATAACTGAAGATATAGGCATACTCTTAGGTGGACGAAAACCAGAATGCAAGGCTAATGGGCAGACTTTCCTGTCTCCTGTCTGGTTTGTGCAGGTTTGAAACCGTGCATTTCAACCAAAAATAAATTGCTTCAAACCCGAAAAGTTAGTTCCTAGCTGTTTTTTGTGGGAACCAAAGTGTTGGGTGTCTCGTGTTCTACAGGTCGTAGTGCATTGTGAAATGCCCTCTGTTGATGAAGCATCTTTGATTTCAATAGTTCCACTCAAAACTTGCAGAAACACGGGCTGGTTCGCTAGATAGCGCCACAGGTCCAAGAATCTTGAACAGAACCGGTTCAAGAACCAGCTGATCTGGTGGAAAAGCACTATCTGCAGTTTCTGTGGTTACCACCATGACATAGTGAGCCATGGGAGTAAGCTAAAAGGTCCAACCATCATAAACTTGAATTAGGTGAACAAAGCTGTGTTCAAAGAGCTGGAGCTGCCCTCCATCCAGTGCGCCACTGTGGCAACTAATCAAAAATTGTCTGACTGTGCATATGTTCGTGCATGTGCATCTGATAAAGCTGTTTTTGCAGTCCGTGGTGTAGGCTATGTGTTTAATCAAGATTAATTAATTATCTATTGAGAAAGTTTAATATTAAATAAGGTCCATCCCACTTCTAAATTACATCTATTGTTTGGATAGATAATAAAATTAGCCAATTAATCTGACCATTTGGGTGAGTGTTTGTGATGTTTTTGTGTATATATTGGCCTGTAACATCCTAAAATGACATTAGCCTGCAAATCCCATATCACACACACATCTTTCCACAAGTCATCAGCCATCTGATTGACCCCTCTGGCCCCAGTCAAGTGTTGTTGAGCGGACTGAATGGTTCATGGAGTCGCTGCTGGGTGGTACAGACTGCAGAGGAGGGATGGGGTTGGGGGACAGGGTGGGGGAACCGCAGGACAAAGGTTGATAGGAGTATCTGGAAAATAACCTAATTGCTTCAAGATAAATAATGTTTCCAAGGGGAGCCCTTACAACAACAACACTGTAACCAGGGCACAGCACTCTTACATAAAACCCTTTCCCATCAGCAGCTAGTTTTTTACACTTTTCACACAACAACAATTTTTGATTAGAGCAGGAGCAAGTAAGTATGGACACACAAATTTCTTTGATTATAGCCATTCAGGTTAGTTGTGTTTGAAGCATACTGAACCCTGTAGGATTTAGGATACAGGCAGAGCTTCTTCTACCCATCAGTCACAAAGGGATCCTCTTTGATAAAGCTTATAGTTAGGGCTGGATCAGGTGAGTCCTGAACCAGGCCTAGACTACTGGGGGATTTCCCATGGTGCACTGAGCTCCTCTCTTCCTCTCTCTCTCTTTCTGCTCTCATTCATGTCCCATTAATGCATGTTACTAACTTCACTTCTTCCCCGGAGTTCTTGTGCTTTCTTATCTCACAGGTTCTCATGGATCCTGGTAGAGCCTCCTGCCATGGTCCTGCTTGACTGCCATTGCTAATATTACTGATATTATTGTTATTATTATTATTATTATTATTATTATTACTACAGTTGTCACTGCTCATTGTCCCCCATCGTTGCTGTTGTCGTCGTCATCATCTTCTTCATGTTCATCATCATCAGTCACTACTATTAGTGAAGTTGTTGCTACTGTTGTTGCTGTGCAACTGTCTGTCTGTCTGTCTGTCTGTCTCTGTCTCCCTCTCTCTCCCTCTCTCTCTCACCCCAACTGGTCGAGGCAAATGACGACCCACCTAGAGCCGAAGGGTCTGTCCTAGGTTTCTGCCTCTTAACAGGCAGTTTTTCCTTGCCCCCGTCGCCAAGTGCTTGCTCATGGTGGTACTGTTGGGTCTCTGTAAATGTTATAAGGAGTTTGGTCTAGACCTGCTCTATTTGAGAAGTGTCCTGAGATAACTTCTGTTATGAATTGGCGCTATACAAATAAAATTGAATTGAATTGAATTGAATTGAATTGAAAGGGCTTGTCTGTACTCCGAGATCTCATTTGGTATGTGTGGACCAGGGAATCATCATTATAAATAGGATCCAAACGTAATAAAGAGACAACTTTATACATGTTTTATGTGACATACAAACTTACCAAAGCTATCGGGAGACAACTGACCCTAATCCACCATGTTTTTTCTATACTTAACTCAACTCCCAAGTCCCAGATATAGTATAATTGACAAAACTGCTTGGTTATTTTTGCCTATAGATTCCTAGTGTTTACCTTGAAGAATAAGTACAGGAAGTCAAATGGACGTTGCTCAGCTTTAAAGTTTAGATCCAGCCTAATTCAACTTTAAGCTGCTGCTACTGTCACCACCTGTAGCTCCGGAACCAGTGGAAGAGCTCTACAGCATGTACCCCAATTTCTTATCTTTTTTCAAATGTTTTTAATCTATTCTTGAGGTGTCTCGTGCTATTCCAAATACTTTTGTTAAAAAGAAAAATGTTTTCCTTTATGTATCCACTATTACTCTCGGCATTCAATTAAACCAGACCTAAAACCTTTCATTCAGACAACCTTTCGGAACAGGACTCATACGCTGTGGTGGTACAATCTGAAGGAGAACCACAAAAATTCAGATTTTGTCCTCATGATCTGTGTTCTCACCCAGCCTGGAAAACACTGCAGCCACTTCTATTTGTTATAGTGTACCACGCTCCTGGCCCATACTCTGATTTTATATCTGAATTCTCAGAGTTTTTATCAAGTTTAGTCCTTAAATCAGATAAAGTAATTATTGTAGGTGATTTTAATATTCATGTGGATGTTAACAATGACAGCCTTAGTAACGCATTTATCTCATTAATAGACTCAATTGGCTTCTGTCAGAGTGTAAATAAACCAACTCATTGTTTTAATCACACTCTTGACCTTGTTCTATCATATGGCATTGATATTGAACATTTAAAAGTCTTCCCACATAATCCTTTCTTATCTGACCATTATTTAATAACTTTTGAATTCATATTACTAGATTATAAGCCATTAGGCAAAACTTCCTACAGCAGATGTCTATCTGACAGTGCTGTAGCTAAATTTAAGGAGGAGATTCCAACAGTGTTTAATTCAATGCCATGTCTGAATATAACAGAGTCCTATAACAACTTTAGTCCCTCTGAAATTGATAATCTTGTTGATAGTGCTGCAGGCTCACTACGATCAACATTAGACTCTATCGCTCTTGTAAAAAGGAAATTATTAAAACATAGGAGATTAGCACCGTGGTACAACCACCAAACCCGCCAGTTAAAGCAAATAGCTAGGAAATCTGAAAGGAAATGGCGCTCTTCCAAATTATTAGAATATCGCTCAATTTGGCATGATAACCTTAAAACTTATAGAAAGGCCCTCCGTAATGCCAGAGGAGCCTATTAATCAGCACTTATAGAAGAAAATAAGAATAACCCTAGGTTCCTCTTCAGCACTGAGCACCTTGAGCAAGATACTTAACCGTGAATGTGTATGAATGAGTTAATTTCTGTTTGATGGGCTTTACCATCACTGAGTGAATGTGTGTGAAAGGGCAAATGTGCCATATAGTGTAATAGCGCTTTGAGTGGTCGGAAGACTAGAAAGGCACTATACATGTACCGGTCCATTTACCATTACCACTGTAGCCAGGCTGACACAGAGTCACAGCTCTATTGAGCCACATATCCCCATAAACTTAAGTAGCAATGACTTCATGAGCTTCTTTTATAAGAAAATGATTACTATTAGAGAGAAAATTAATCACCAAATGCCATCAACAGTTATCAGTGGCTCTCCAAGTTCAGGAACTTAAACTAATGTAAACTCAGATATATATTTAGACTGTTTTTCTGCTATCGATCAGTTAACTTCAATAATTTCTACATCGAAGCCATCAACCTGTCTGTTAGACCCGATCCCAACTAGGCTGCTTAAAGAAGTCGTACCCTTAATTGGCACTTCTTTACTGGATATGATCAATCTTTCTTTATTATCAGGATATGTACCACCGTCCTTTAAAGTAGCTGTAATTAAACCCCTTCTTAAAAAGCCCACTCTTGACCCAGGGGTTTTAGCCAACTATAGACCGATTTCTAACCTCCCCTTCATCTCAAGATTCTGGAGAAGGTAGTCGCCAAAGAGTTGTATGACTTTCAACATAACAATAGTTTATTTGAGTATTTTCAGTCAGGATTTAGAGTTCATCACAGCACAGAGACAGCTCTGGTTAAAGTTAATAATGACCTTCTGATTGCTTCCGACAATGGACTTGTCTCTGTACTTGTATTATTAGATCTTAGTGCTGCATTTGACACCATTGACCATAATATTCTTTTACAGAGACTTGAGCATTAAATTGGCATTAAAGGAACCGCACCTAAGCTGGTTTAGGTCATACTAATCAGATCGTTTGCATTTTGTACATGTTAACAATGAATCTTCAATAAATACTACAGTCAGTCATGGGGTTCCACAAGGTTCTGAACTTGGACCAATACTATTTACTTTATATATGGTCCCTTTAGGCAACATGATTAGGAATCACTCCATTAACTTTCACTGTTATGCAGATGATACAATATGATATGATGAATTGAATTGTTCTTGTTTATGTGATTGCTCTTTGTTGTGCCCAGCTGTTGTTGCTGAAACTGCTGTCCAATATAAATGATTGCTGAAACTACAGTAAGATGACAACTAACAAACCCCAGATTGAGGGCAAGTAGATCTTTCTTGTAATTGTATTAAAGGCCCAGTTTGTAGGAGTTAGTGGCATCTAGCGGTGTACTTGCAGACTGCAACACACTTGTTTCACTCTCCCTTTCCAAGCGCAAGGGAGAAAGTGCAAAATGAACCCAAAAAAAAGCAAATAACCACACACAGCCAGTGTTTGGTTTGTCTGTTCTGGGCTACTGTAGAAACATGGTAGCATCGTCTACACAGGGTCGGATACCTGCGGGAACATTGTATAAAACAAATATTGATATAAATTCACAGGTATGGGTAAAAATAAACTAAATGTAGGCGTGCTTGAACAAAAATGTATTGTTTTTTTTCTGGAGAAATCAGAAATGAAAATGAATAAGCTAAAGGTCTGTTAACAACCCAATTACTAATGAAAGCAAGGTGTGAAGGAGCATGGAGGAACACACACACACACACACACACACACACACACACACACACACACACACACACACACACACACACACACACACACACCCCACAGGGTGTTGCCACATGAAAACACAGCTCCCCAGGCTCGTCATGGCTGTGTGTACACACGTGAGCTCCAGTGCGGACACTTTCTGCTGTCATCAGCCGAGTGTTATGCTTTGATTTCTAATATTTCTGATATTTCAACATGCATGTCACTTGCAAATATGTTTTGTGTTTCTACAGTGCATGTTATCAGTCAATACAGAAAAGCTGTGTGAGGTTTTATGGAGATTCTTCCCCAGGCTGCAAGGGTCGGCTCTGCTGTTATACAGTAGACTGGGAGGGGAAATGCTGGAACATTCTATAGGCAGAGGATGAATACAAGAAGCTAATATATATGGAGAGGTAGATGTATAGCCAAGGCCGCTTTAATGCACGGGCTTACCTGGGCTGAAGCCCAGGGGCCTCCCAAGTTCAGTAAAAGCTCTTTGAGTGGTCAGAAGACTAGAAAGGCGCTATACAAGTACAGGTCCATTTACCATTTACCATTCAGGTTCATGATGAGCTGAAAAGGTCATATTGTTTTGTAACTTGTCTGGTTTTCTGTCAATCACTCTAATCGCACATTACATGGCTGCTGATTGATCCAAATTAGGAGTGACCCACGTGGTTACTTTTGGGGTGTGTCCCTCTATGATTGAGTGACATTAAGTGGAAAATGTCGGGGAGGACGTTTGAGAGTGGTGCCCAGAAAAGAAAAAAACGTATTAAGAAGAAAAAGATCTACTAAAGAGCATCCCAAAGCTCACCGGATTTTTTAAATCAGCTGCTACTGAAGATGGACCCAGCACCTGAGGAAGATCGCTATCCCACACCGGAGGGAGCGGAGGAGGCGCAGGCCGCGCAGGTGGATGTAGCTGGAGAGGAGCAGGGGACTGCCCGCAGCAATGGAGGGGAGGAGGAGGGGGGAGCACACGAGCCCCAGAGAGAGGACCAGGCCACAAACCAGTTAGGGGGAGACAAGTCAGATGACCCATATAACAGTGACCCGGGCCGCTGGGGAAACAATATTGACACAAAAGTGCGGGCTTATTGGGCAGAAATGGGACCGGTGTCCTGTCAAAATTAAGATGTTGACGTGTCGGCATTGAAAATGCATTTCAAACGCAAACTCAGTAACGGAGAGTGTGTGCCCAGAGAATGGCTCTGTTATTCACCATCAGCAAGTAGTGTGTTTTGTTTTGCATGCAAAATATTTGGCTGTTTTCATAACATCGTTTGAAATCAAACTTTTACACATTTTGGTTTTATTATCACCTTAAGTTGCTGTGTGTGGTTGTTGCTAGCTCATCAGAAAGAAATGCTGCAGTGAATCAAGTATGTAGGATAGTAACTTGGCTTGGGAAATGGAGGTTTGCTGGTTCAAGTGCACAGACCACAGTATGGAGTGTGGACCTTTAGCTTGTGCCAGTTCCACCTCCAGGTTACTGCAGAGGTGCCCTTCAGCAAGGCGAGTAACTGCTCCCAGAGTGCCACTACATAGCAGCCCATAACTTGGCCATCAAGTAAGCCTTGGATTCTCTTTACCATTACCTGCTGGACTAAAGTTCATCCTTAAGATGTACCAGTAGGCGATGACAAACACGAATTCCAAACAACAAACATAACAAAGTGGTTCCAGATCGGGTTGACAATCAGTGCTTCTCTGTGATCATTCTGGGGACTCAAGGCTACCCCCCTGAACATGCCAGGGCTAGACCCAGTGAAAGATGGCAGCCGGACATCAGAGTTGCTCCTCAACTGGTTCATTCAAGGATCATAGAGTCAAGAGATACCCGGACCAGCCAGCTTGGGGGAAACAGATGGTGAGCAAGCCATCTTGGGGAAAATGGATGGCGGGCTTGTTGGCTTGGGGTACAGCACACTGGAGGCTAGTCGGCAGTGGGCCAGCTCACTGGGCTGCTACAACCAAGACTTTTATCTGTATTAGCATATACATTTGTATTCAGTATGGATCAATACATAGTCATGGGAACATGTTCTCAGTAGGGGTTGCAGGGTCATGTGCTCTCATCCAGTCTCCTAATGAAAAAGGGAACTTTCCTTGAACAAAAACACATGATTAGAATATTAGACAAACATATTGCTTTGTATATCAACAATAAAGCTCAGTGTGGGGTCCTTATCACACAACACATATACAATATCACATCTTGACAATGGCATACACTGCCAGCTACTGTTGGTTGAAGACTGCTTTTCACCTGAAGGCTGTGTGAGTCAAGCCCAAACCTTCCTGCCACAACAGATCAATACAAACAAATGACTATAGGTCACTATACAAAATATTTTAGGAAACCTGCTGTAATGAATAAAACAGAGAAGAATTGCAGGTGACTTAATGTCAAAGAGCAGTGGGGTGCAACAAAGCAGGAAACAGTATTTGATGCTTGTCAGTTGATGCCTATAGCCTATAGCACACAGACACATTGTATAGACAGAATGAACAGTCTGGGTAAAATAGCCAGGATGTGCAGATTCATGGATGAATGTGACATATACAGCTGTGTGTATTCGCTTAGGACTAAATGGGCTGCACTGTACTGCTGCTTCAGGTTACAGTAGGTAATTAAGTATAATCCAGGAAGTCCAATTTCCTCATCGGGTAAACGTGAGTAAGTTATAACTCTCTCATTTCCCAACAATTGTCAGGTAAACTACAGAATTACATTGTTCATGAAACAAACTAATCCACCAGGAATGTGTGTGTGTATATGATGATTGGCCAATGTATGGAGTGCCATGCATTGCATTGCATTGCAGCAGAAGTTGAGCAACATTCTCTTATTTTGGAAATAAGTGTCCTGGCTGATATCTTTCCTACTTCACTATTGCTAAAAGGTTGTACAAAACTCTAGCTGCACAACACTACACAGATGAAAGCAGAGCTTCTTGAAAGGACGCAGTCTGTCTGTCAGACTTTCACAGTGTGAGGATGCAGGCAATAAGATGCTTCCAGGACAAAGCTGGACAGGAAGCAGTTAGAGCAGAGAGCCAAACATACACTGAGCCTAATGTCAACAGCAAACAGACTCTTGTTAGCTGTCAGACTCTCTCTGTGTTATTCAGTCCTGTGCAGAGGCCTTGGAGAGCTGTTGGGATTAGACTCCAGGAGACTGGATGTGTGACAGAGGGGTGTTAAGACATGTGGTGAATCTTGTTTATGTTCTCATGACTGTTTATTCTTTTCATTTTCCTTCCTGTCTTCTTGGTCTGCTATATAGGTCACAGTCACAACAGAGCAAACAGGTTTCCTTTGAAGATCAGCTGAAAGCCAGGTTCCTCTGGTTTAATAAGACATTGCGTTAATTTCTAACAGATGTCAGACCTGTTGACTTAAAGGTTCAGCCGCAAGTTTTGAAGGCAGAAACATCTTGGATGCAATTGCATTCACGCTGCCTCTCTGCTTACAAACAAATGCATCAGCTTACAACTCTGTACGGCTGCCATGATATTCATCACTCGCTGTGTTACGTAAGAATGTAAGTGTTGTGTGCCACCAGGGAGAAGGCGTGGTGAAAGTATGAACACTTACTCGGTGTGACTCAGACTTGCATTAGCAGTGCATTATCTCTGGTGTGTTTATCACTGCGAGCCATACACAGGCGCACATACAGTAAATCATCTCAGCATCACATGTTTGATCTGCGCACTGTAAAGTCATCAACACAAGCAGGGGAGTTAAAAAGATGTGAAATGTGACAGCTTGTACAGCAATGTGTGCAAGCTCTATTTAATGCCTTCCCTGTTTTAGTTCTAAATAAAGTACAAGAGTAACCAATAGCTCTCTAAAGTGACCCTAAAACTCAAAATGTAATTGTAAAGCTGAATTATGTGGAGCTTTAAAACATCAACAAGGAGCATGGAGACATTGCGGGTGCTGTTGAGTGCTATACCAAAACAAGGGAGTGTCTTTAAAGCTATAATATGTAACACTCCCACATTAAAATTTCATGTGTACTCATTATCCAATGTTTGTTTCCAACAATGTCATTTTGTTTCCTGTCAACGGCATCATATCCAGTGTCTGAAATAAGTATACATACCGGTAGTACTGGCATTTCTGTTTTTGTCCACATGAGTACCCTTCTTCTTAGAGTACTGCCACTACTGAGATCACCACGGTGAATTGCCTAAAAACAACTACTTTGATGCATGCCCCGGAAACCCCCTAGCAAGATCAGATTTTGGACCTTGGTATTTTCTTAAAGTTGCGTACAGCAATCCTGGAGTTACTTCTAAACACCTATGTGACTGCATCTTCTTGTAAACATGGATAGCTTAACAAACACAAGAATTAGGGTTATGTTGTGTTTAGGGTCAGGGTTGTGCTGGATTAGGGTACTGGCACCTTTTTTTTGGTTCATTTCGCTCACTGGTCATATCCCCTTTCTGCCTGCGTCAGCTTTGTGCTTGTCTGCTGGAAGCTTTCATAAACTGTCTTTTTATCCAGTTTGAAGCCACATTGTTACCATCCACTGTTTAGATCTTGGTGCTTTTTAACTCTAATTTTAGTCATCGGACGTCTGGATCTTAAGTTATCAGAGAAACAAGCTGAGCTAATGCTCCGGGACGTCCTTTGTCTGTCCAACAGCGTGGGAAAAGTAGTAATTTTTAAGGTGGAACTGCTTTATTCAGTGTGTTTAGTGGTTTTAATCAGCGGGTCTGTTTGTTTTTGGAGAGGAGGAGACCTCTGTGGATAATTGGGATCCCGGTAGAAACCTCCTGAACCATGAACACTGAAGGAATCCTAACCGGGAGAAGCTGACTGCAAGGACGCCAATGGTAGTCAAGACAACTCCCATGATCCCACGCTACGTCACAACGTCATCAAAGTTAGTATTTTGTTATTGTTTTGATGTGTGATACCCCCTGGCAGCAGAAATTTCATATTGGAAGTGTGAGACTATAGCTTTTGTAAGACGGCATTCTCCCTCTTAAAAATAAACAGTTAGATTAATAAGCAATAAAACTCACCCTTGTGTTTACATAGTCTTGTTGGAACATCTACAGTGCTCAACACATTTACGCAACATCTACTGTGCACAACTATGTACTGTATGTTTGTCTTTGGAATGGAAAACAGGTTATCATAATGGATTTTACGCACTCCTACATTTGGGTAGCAAATAGTACACTAATATGCTAACTTTGTTGTGAATGACCGCAATGAAGTCACATGTTCTTAAATTATGTACGATGACAATCTATCTTTTGTTTTTGTTTGTTTCCCACAGGGCAAACCCAGCAAAGTTTAAATAGAACCAGCATGATGCAAGAGTTACAGTAAAGCTGAAGCTCCAATCAAAGCGAACATTCAGCTGGTTGTTATGCTTAATCCATTTGACACTGGAATGTCAGAGAGGAGGTCCGTTTTCACGGCAGCCAATGTTTTTATTTTCCTCTCTGTTGAGCAGAACTAGAAATTGGCGGTTGTGAATTTACAAATGCCGAGTGTTGACTCATGAGCCGAATAGTGATCCACCCTAGAAGAGAAGAGTGGCCTGAGGTGAAATCACATAAACAAACCAACCCCTTTTAAAAGGAGTAGGCATGGGAACTATAATTACCTGGGTGACTCAGCTGTCGATCATGGGTTTGTCTCTGTACTTGAACTTTTCCATTTTCACCTCCCAGTTAGTGGCAGGTGGCACCATTGTAAACAACAGAAGCATGTTGATGTTTTACACACAATGGTTTTCTTAAAGCAACACTACGTAGGATTTGGTATTTGTGAAATTTGGCACCCACCAGTGATAGTACCACTGTGGTAAATACGGACAGCTGTACATTTGTTATGACTGCATTACTTATGATCAAAAACTAGCAAGTCGACAAGTTAGCTAACACAACCAAACATCAAGGAGGCAAGCAAGCTTCAAAATGAATTATTTTTTTAAGATAGAAAAGTTACATAATGTTGCTTTAAGGTAGATCACGCTCTAATGGATATCAAGAGGTAGAGCTATTTATTTTACTTGGGGAAGTCCACTTGAGAACTCTCTTGTGTCAGATGTGAGGATTTAATTTCATGTCTGTCATCAAATATAGGCATAAATCAAGGACATATTGACCCAGTGCAGCACAAAGACAGGAAGGAAATGTATCAAATTTCACAAAATGTCCTTATTCCTTTCAGTAATGGGTGTATTTGGAGTCATCTACTCTACTCTACTCTCTTCAGGACATAAAACTATTGTCACATAAGCAGTAAGCTAATCCAAAATAAGCACAAATGTCAATTCTTTACTGTGGTGTCCCTACAGGTATACAATATGGACAAAAATACATGGATACCATGCCCAACATTAAACCAATATATAAAATCTCAACATGTGATTGCAGAAAACCAATGTGCTACAGTAACAGCCTCCTCCAGGTAATGAACCTGGCTGTAAGGATTTACCCCCATTCAGATACCAGCAATATTGGTTGACGAGGCCGTCTGTGTTCCAGTAGGCCTTTTCCTACGTTTTATTTATTTGACTCACACAAGGTAGAAAAAAACATTTAAATTGAGACTGGGTGAACATTTACAAATGTAATGTGATCATAACTTAAAGCTGCAGTAGGTAACTTTTATGAAAGAAAATCTGTACTATCAGGATATAGTGGAAATTTCAGCAAATATGGCAAAAATATTTATATAAAAAAGTTATCTACTGCAGCTTTAAATCAAACTGTCAGTTCTTTTAAAAATTCTTGTTTCAATCTTGTTTAATTATTTTGTGTTGCTGAAGAATTAAATCTCTTCTGCATCCTTATTTCCACACTGTTTCTATAAATACCTGTGCAATGCTTCGTTGATTTGCCACACTGTCACTGCTATTCATCCAGGATGAGAAGAGAAAGCAAAATACAGAGAGTGGAGGGCTGGGAGAAAGCCTGAGGCATGTCAAGTATGGTGTTTTTCTCCCTGACTGTTTATATACAACTTTATTTCCAGGGTATGTTCTAATCCATTCATGCCAATTCTCTTGAGAAATACAAATATGATGATAAAACAATGAAAACAAACTAAAAGTCAGCAACGGGAAGTTTATTCTCAAATTTTGTTTTTGTTGTAAAGTCATACAGAGGGTGAAGTCCTTCTGCACGTCAATTATAAAATGCTTTGGTTGCTGTTGTTTTAAAGATCTGGTGGTGAGTCCAGCTCTGCATTGTTTTCCTTCGTGACTTGTGAAAAGTGTTTTATAGCAGCATTGAAATTGGTGAAAAAGTAGGTGCAAGTTTAGGCAAGAATCTTTAGGTTTTCTGGAAGTGTGTTGCGTGTAGGTATGTGTAAGTGAATAAGCACCTCATTAGCAGCAGCAGCTCTGTGTTACCTGATCTGATCATAGATCAAACCTGTTTAGACTTTGGTCAAGGGCCTGTCATTTGAAATGCCCTGCTCATATTCTACCTCTGACTTTAATGGCTGTGTTTTCACAAAGATTTTTACCTCACAAAGACACACACATGCAAAAATGCACAAGTTCGTGTTACGTGTTGATTGTTAAAGCACTTCACCCACATCCCCAGTCTCCTGCCTGCTTCATTTGGGCCAAGCAATTTAGTTGAATTGCTCCAGCAAATCACCAGCTGTACAAATGAAGAGCAGGATGTATGGAAATGAAAGCACTCCAACACATTGACCACTTCACAGAACAGAAAGCAGGGTGAAGGGACAAATGAAGGCAAAGACACAGTTTGCAATTTGCAGAGTTTAGGATGTGTTGACTCTAGTCAATACAATGCATGCTTTTTATAAGTACATGCAAATTATAATTTGGAGTAGATCCAATATGCCGATGTGCTTCAAGTGCCACATTTACATATAAAACATGCAAATAAGCATTGGCCTGTACAACAAAAGAGACATATATGCAAGGGTTGGCTATGTAGTATAAAATAGTTCTTGTGGAATGGGGTCTGTTATGAAAGTGGTCTTTAGGGGGACAGAAATGGGAGAGGTCTGTGTCAAGTTAATATGGGATGTAACATTCACACAGTGATATATGAAATGTGGCAGATTAGAAAAGCCATTGAGAGGTGTAAGAATCCCAGTAGAGCTGTCCTTCTGATTGTCCATAACCAGGTTAGTACCTTTATTGTTTTGTCTGTATTGTTTCAGGATGTGGTGAAGAACTTTGGTCGTATCTGATGCCTTTGAGTTCCCTTCCTTTGCATTTAATGAGTTCCTTGTGTTTGAAATGTTCCAATTTGGTGATGATGGGTTGGGGTGATTTGATCCTTAACAGTGAAGCAGGTGGAAAGAAATGTCGTTTACGATGGAAGTTTGAGTTCAGGTCACAGTGCTTGGATTTCCACCATTTTCTTTCAGGAGTCAGGCTAGCCTGCAGAGAGGTGAGATGACCACAAGAAGACAGAGAGTGAGTCTGTCGCAGAGTTGGCAGCAATGCCATATCTCAGCCAACTGTTTAAAGAATAATCCCTCTTAACACTGCATCGGTGTCAGATGTGTTCACCACAACCCTAGGTGCAGGTAAGCTTACACAAACCCTATACCAGACTGCTCAAATGATTGTGAATTGTGAGTCAGCCTCATGGTAGACTGATGGTGCTCAGATTCTTTTTAGCTTTCCCCTGTTGTTCTATTCACACATTTTATCTTGTGATTTGCATATTGCACTTGGCCATATTGTGATTTTGACAAAACGTTAATACATTTTGCAGCCATACCCTTGGCATGATTTACCTCTATGATTCACTTTGTTAAGACTAAACTGACCTGGTTTGATCCGTATCAATCACCAATAAGATCTCTTAATTCACTGGTTAATTTAAATGTACAATTTTGCGTCACCTGATTGTATTTACCTGTTGCAGGAGACTAAACTAGATTCTAGTCAACTGACACCACAAGACCAGTCTACTATCAGATTAAAGTCTACTAACACCACAAGAACAGCACACCAGACTAAATGATTTATTAACCACCACAGCAGACAGAGCACAGTCACGCAGAGCTGAAGTTACCCTCAAAAGTCAGAAGGCATTATGTGTATATCAGCAATTTGCTTTCTCCTGATTCTTGTGGCAACTGAAAGAAGGCTGACTATGGCTCAGAAATGTTGTCTCCAGGATGGATGATCAAGTACAAAATGTAATGTTCCTGTCTGGATGACAGTTAAAGCGTTATCATTCAGATTCATACACCAGGTAAAGCTATGTGAACATAAATACTCACACACCCTGTAAGGTAGCAGATCCATGTAAAGAAACCAAACCAAAGATTGTGGAGAATCCAGATTCTCTGGGTAGAGAGTTGATCACTGTAAGGACCCCCACTCAATGATTGTGGCTGATAATGTGTTTGATCTTGTGCTCAAATCTAAAAGAAGTGTGAACCTTTCTGTAGCTGATCTGCTAATTGTGCTAGCTAACAGTTGTCCCGTTAGCCCTGAAATCCATAGTGTTTGCATTTTGCCAACAGAATAGAACAATCAAGTGACAGGTCTGACACTTTTTCCATTAGCCATCATAAACCAAACGTATGTCTTTTTTCTACAGGGATTGCATGCAGGTGGCCAGGGCAATCTCACGTCTCAAGTGTGACGTGCAAACGTAAACCTCTCTTTCAAGTCAGTGGTGTTTGGAATCAGTAACAACTCTGCACAAAGGAAGGTTTCTACACCATCAGCAGATTTTTTCCTTTGCACTTTCGCCAACCCATCACCTCTCCCTGAAAGCCAAAAGACCATTACTCAGCAGATTAGCAGCTCGGAGGCTGGCTTTTTTTATTTGCAGCCTCCACCAGCATTCTCTGTCTGTTCTATGACTTCTTCAAGCTCAAGATGAAGGAGGTGGCTCCCACTAAAGCCAGCATTTCAAACACAGTAATAAACAAATCAGAGGAAGAAATCTTTCTGTTTTCCAAATGTAAGAAAACATGTTTGTTTGGTAGAGATCCCCCAAAAGCATGATTTTAATAGTTTTTCAGTGAAAATGAAAATTCTGATGCAAAAACAATCATTACCATTAATCATGAATCACATCACAATCATGATCAATAATATCTGTCAAGAAAATCACAATATGATTTTTAGTAGTGGGTAGTTATTTGATGATCTAACTGATCAGGTACAAGTACAGACACAGATTTGGGTTCAGGTTCAGGTAGAAGAAGACATGAAGCAACATTGATGAAGGCCAGGAGAAAGTGGAAATGGGCTGGTATAAATACTGTGGGGGGAATTGGGGAATGAGGAACTGGTGAGCAGGTGGATGTAAGAGTCAGGTGACTGGAACTGGTGGGAAAGTATGAGAGCAATCTGGTGGGTGGATGAATGGAGAAAGTTCGTAAGCCATGGGCACTGTAAACTCCAACATCAGAGTATCTCATGGTAAAAATGCTAAGGCAAGACCCAATGAAAGACGCTTTCTGGACATCAGGGTAGCTTGTCAACTGGTCGATTCAAGGCCTACTGGGCAGAGTGGACACTGGCTGAGAGGGTCCAGGAGAGATAGCTGGGTCCGGGGCAGGCGGGAGGCTAGCTGACTGAGGTTCAGCTAAAGAGGACCAACCCGGGCCCATGGAACAACCCTATCTGTTAAGGGTATGCATGTTGTGATGATTAAGGTTCGAATCAGAGGCTAGGGAACACATTGCATCAATTAGGGTCCTCCCAACTATAGAGGAACTAACGTTAGTGTGTGTGTTTGTGTGAGGTGGGGGTGTTGTGGGTTGCCTATGGACAGTCCCTGTATTCCCCTGGGCAGATCCATGGAGACAGGGATCCCTGTCTGTCTGGGCCTCAGTGGGACAGTGGACCACCCAGCTGGATCCCACTGAGCTGATTGGCTCAGAGCAGAATGTAAAGCAGGATGCCAAATATTCACAGAGACCAATTGGCTGAAGCATGGGAAAATAATACGTGGGAAATATATTTAGTCCAAAATCTCCCAGATTGTTTGACTTGGTTTTAGTGTAGATGGAGTTGGATTCTTCCGTCCATCCAGGGATGTGTAGGTATCTTTTTAACCCCAAACATGTCAGTGAAGAGCTGAAGGTTACAATCATGTATCAAACCCATAACTTAAGTCAAAGTTACATGTTAGTCATCACTTTACAAAATATTTATTTGTTCAATTTGAATACCTTGCAATGAGTATTGAAAATTTGTCCAATCATTAATTGTCATGAGAAAATAACTGGACTAAACAAAGCAACTTCCTTGCTAACACGTGAATACCTTTGGGACTCTCTTTTCCCTAAAGTCATTTTCTCAGGACAAACATGTTTCCCAAGCTGTGTACTGGTCCCACCAAGCTGCTCCACGTCCATTCAAAGCTAACCATTTCTAATCTTCTGCCTAAACTCAACCATCTTTAATAGTAAAAACAATGCCTGAACTGGACCAAAAAAGCTACCAGTACCCTAATTCAGCACAACCCTAACCCTAAACACAACACAACCCTAATTCTTCTTGCCATTTTGTATCCTTTTTACCATTTTTTTCTTAGCGTTAAGCAAGCTGTGTTACATGGTTATGCAGGTATTTAGGAGTACCTCACCAGCATTCCTGCAGGGTTATAGAAATACAGGGGTCCAAAAACTGAACTTGCTAGGGGGGTTTTGGGGCATGTATCAAAGCATCAAAATAGTTAATTTTAGGCTATTCTTCAAAAAATTTATTGTATGTGTAAAAAATACCTAGGTCAAGACCTTGGTGACCTCTGTGGTGGGTATTGCCCAAGTGTGAACCCAAGTGTTGTGACGTCACCCATTGGTTTGTGGAGTAACATTTTAAAGCCTCGAATTCAGCGTTTTGGCCCCCGCCATGCCAGCAGACGTGACGTACTGCAAGTTGATCTGTGCTCATTGGCATTTAAGCATTTTTAAGTGAGAATAGGAAACACAGTAACAGAATCTTGCTTCGTATCTGATCAGCACTGCCCAGTTTGTCACATTGATCTGAGTTTCATTTTGTTTTATTACAGCCAATGGAACTTCCCCTGCTGGCCTTTACATAGAATGCAGGTTTTAAGACACTTCTGCATTGGCTTAACTTTATAGACCCGGAAGCTCTGTCCATTATATATACTGTCAACGGTACAGCCATGTTTACCAGATTGGGGATACTGGTTCTGGTACTCAGTACCGGCCCATGAGTAAAAGTAATTATTCCAATACATGCTAGTTCTGTCGGAATTCTTTAAACAAACGACTGTGACCTTGCCATTTTTAAAGCAATGTTATGTAAGGTAAGGTGTTTGTTGTAATTTGGCGCCCCCTGCTGCAATACCAAATCGGGATTTGACAACTTTGCTAACACAGCCAAACATCAAACAAGTGCAACAACTCAAGACATAGCAAGCAGCTAATATTGCTATTTATTCCAACAGCAAGACCAGCTCGCTGTCTGTCTGCAGCCCTACTCTTGTCTGATGGCTTCTCTGTCCTCTGCCATTAGCTATGTCCATAAAAGCTGCTGAGTCAGATTATATTGCGTGCTCACCTGGCTCCGGTTCTGTCACGACACCAGAAAAACATCAACACTCCCCCAGTGCTCTGAGCCCAGTCCTGGGTGTCCAGGGCAGTATAGCTAAGCTAACTAGCTAAAATCAGCATAAAAGCAGCAGCTACATCTGGCAGCAGTTACTTTACGGTCTATCAGGAAACTCTGTAAATCACAGAGAGTTGAGTTTTTGGTTTTTTTTGCTTTCGTTTACACACTATTTCAGCAAGATAGATAGATAGATAGATAGATAGATAGATAGATAGATAGATAGATAGTAACTCACAACCCTATTTCCTTAGTGGCAGATTGTCTTGTCTGGTATGAAGCCCAAAACCCATGACGTAAGGCACAATTGTGAATCAATGTGAGAAGCTCTTTAAGGTCATAGCCTTAACAGGCCTTACCAATGTTGGCATGAGAACGGCTGCACAGAGACACAACATGTTAGTGTTTATCAAAGTCTTTGAGTCTGATTATATATCTCCATGGCAGTTTAAGTTATCTTTGTGACGCATATGATCCATCACAAGAAAGCTCTGCATTCATTCAGTGCACAAACAGCATGGTGCGGAGTCTGAGGCCTAGAGGAATTTTAAAGAAGTATTGTAGCAGTGTTTTAGTAGGATGCTGTTACACTTTTCAAAATGCCAAAGTCAAAAGCATGTGAGCATCTGACCTGCATCAATAAATCAATCCATGGATGATCTGAATATGTATTCATGTGGTCACATTATGCATTTATTTATAATGTGTTACATAGCGTCTTAAACTTGAGGGCCTTTGCTCTCTGTCCTGGTTTCCAGATGGGAAAAAGATGGGGATGACAAAAGACTGGTACCTGGAGTCCAGTGCTTACATTTACTGAGTCATGGCTAATGGATTCAGGCTCCAATAGCTACTCACAGCATAACACACCTGAATCTGAAACTGTCAATGGTCGAGTTGCCCTGTGGGTAATTTAGGCCCCAGGTTTTGACAGTGTCAGAAGAATTCTCTATCTCAGTGGTTCCCAACCTGGGGTTCGGGCCCCGCCAAGGGGGGCACCAGAGGTCGCAGGGGTTGTCTGCTGAGGTTGTGAGGTTACCAAAATTATTATTTACAAAAATTAAACGTTTAAAATCCCAATAACGCACCCAATTGGATAATCAGAACTCTGTGTAATCCAAATTGAAACATATTTTTGGTCCACATTTAAATTCATTAAGCTATTTATTACCTATTTAGTGCGTGTATGCGGGTACCTGACTTGTCTTGGACACAGGCAAGGGGGGCTTCAAGGAAAAAAGGTTGGGAACCACTGCTCTAGATAATATCTCTGGTTCTGCTGCATAGATTTTGATGCTCTTTTAAAAATCTGACAATGTTACATGCTAATGTTGCCGAGGATGAGGAAGTCCTTTGAGGCCATGAGTGTGGACATATGTCATTCACCCATGTTCATCTAAAAAAAAAATATCTATTTTACTTCCTACAGGTAAGTCTTTGGATTCAAGTGTAAGGGGGACAGAAATGCTTATAAATACAGATGTAGCAGATTAACCGGTTAAACAATGGGTTTTTGAACAGAATCAACACAGCAGAATGAAGACAAATGACATGTTGTAATACAGACAGTAATACAATATGCATGCTTGGGTGTTCATTACGTCAGATTTACAGCTTTTTCCAGGATTACATGAACACATATTTTGTGGGGGTAAGGTTACTTCTGCCTGTAAGTGCTGCTTCCTTAAGAACTAAAAAATATTCACCTGCAGCAGCAGTAAAAATATATCCTTTAAAAATGATGCAATCAGGAGTAGAATTAATGTATTAAACCTGAAATAACAGTTGTTTTTGGTGCCCTGAGGAAAATATCTGGGTCTTTAGGTGCTATAAATGCTCCACTGTGTTGACCAGCTGTGTCTGCCTGCTGTTTGCAGGTGAGCAGCTAGGGTACAGTTGCTTTTTAGAGCATTTTCTCTGAAAACATTGTGGCTGGGAAGATAAACAATAAGCTGAAACTCACTATGAACCTCTGTTAAGCAGAGCTCCAGAGCTCCTGTGCTCCCAGTGTAAAGAGCAACACTCCACCAGTGCTCTGAGCACACAGTTAGTTGCAGTTAGTCCAGTTAGTTAGTTACACAAAAGGACCAGTGTGTAGGATTTAGTGGCATATAGCGGTGAAGTTGCAGATTGCAACCTTTAGCATGAGGAGTTTTAATCTACAGAGGGAGCGGATCCTTTTCTAAGGTAACATAAATGCAACGATTCTAATATTCAGGTGATTATATAGTAATGAAAACATATCAGTGACTATTATATTCCATTTTATGACAATATCCTCCTAAATGTTACACACTGAAAAGATTTTGTGTTACACTTCTACTGAGCCAGAAAACTTTAAGATTACATCTGCGAATAAAACTGCACATACTATGATAGAGCTGGCCCTCACATCGCAACTAAAAGTTGTTTTACAGACAGACAGATTCCAGAAGCACACACAAACGTGAGTGTGTGTGGTCATCTCCTAATTGGAAGGTTGTCAGTTCGATCCCTGGCTCCTGGTGCCACATTTTTTTTTAGATAGAAGATACTGAACTCTGAATTGCTCCCGATGGTGTGTGAATATGTATGAATGAGTTAGTTTCTTTTCGATGGACTTTGCCATCACTGAGTGAATGTGTGTGAAAGGGTGAATGTGCCATGCAGTGTAAAAGCGCTTGGAGTGGTCGGAAGACTAGAAAGGCTCCAACAAGTACAGGTCCATTTACCATTTACCAAGTGAGCTCATTAAGTTGCATGACCCCTGGAAACCCACCAGGCTTTTGTGGCATCAGCAGAACGTACAGGGAGGACCTGTTGGCGGCAGACACATTCGCTTGTTATTCTTCAATTAAATCCTAAAGCTCTGCAAATTATTAGAGTGTGTTGGTGTCCTCCTCATCCATCCAGATCAGGTTACATCACAGCAGAGAGAGACTCCCTCACATCTTCCACTCCCCTCCTGCTCTTTCCTCTCCGTCCTCCCTCGCTGTCCTCCGGCGCTGCAGCGTGAACACGATTTGATGAGTTTTCCAGCCTCTGCTTGTGCACATGTTATCACTGTGACTCCCTTGCAAGTTCGATCCAGACTAAATATTTTGGCAGAAAGAGTGTAAGAGGTCCTATGGGCCTCGGCCTGACCCTCAAAGTCACAGGCGAGGAAGGGTGCCGGGTGGGGCGGAGATCTCCCGAGGCTGCTAACATATTGTGGAACTGACCTTCACGCTTCAAGGTCAGTAGAGTTTGGATGAGGGGGCATTTGGGTTAAGGCAGCTGGTCTAGACTCTGCCATGAAGATCAGTGATATCAGCCTAAAACATAACTTGTTGTACAGTAACTTATCACAAGTTCATGAACACAGTTTGTACAGTGTATCATAGACAGTCTGAGGATACAGAAGATGGGACTAATGCCTCTTGTACATGTAGCACAGTATCAGTCCATTGAGAGACGCAACAAAGTGAAGAGCAGACTATTTGAGATAAAAGTCCTGAAGGAGGATCTTGATAAAGACCCACAGTGAGAGAGGACTAGCATGTTCCCTCATACAGGTCAAGGAGTTGAGGGCTTTTTAGCAACACATACGTTGTAGACTACAGCCTCTTCATGACCCGTACTGTATGTTCATTATTAACTCAAAGTGACATTTCATAGAGTGGCATGCACAAGTTAGTCACACAATGGTCTTTAAGCTTCAGTACTCTTCTAGACACAGGAGATGGCTGGTATTTGTGTGCAAAGACATAGTGTATGTTTGATTTCTTAACCTAAAGGATTTAATCCTGGCTGGAAAATCACAGACATTTAGAGGTCTACTGTATGCGTTAGTAAATTGACTATGATAAAAAAGATAAAAAGTCAGAGGTATAGAAGTAAACTACAACTCCCAGGGTGCATTTCTGTTGGAAATATCCTGTGCCACTAACTGCAGAATGAGCATGTGCTGAAAGTGGGGCTGCAAATGAAGCCAACACCCCCATATTAAAATGCACTACTTTACAGCAGAAATAAACATGTTTACAGCCTGGTACAGAAAACTGTTGTGGTCTCTATAGCTAATTTCCCTGTTTATGACAACTGTACGGGAGGTGAATTTTTATATAACTCACCTGTTTAAATTATATTAAGGAGTAAAGTTGTGCATAATTAAGTGACTTTGTGTGGGTGTTTTCAGTGACCAGGCTTCCAGAGTACAGGATGAGTCATTTGTTTAAATCTTTTTTCAGGAAATGACAAACTCTAAAATACTATTAAGAATATCTAAGAAAAGGGTTTTTCAAAATTATTGTTGGGCCTGATACTGGCGTATAGGTGACATATAGCGCTAAACATGTGATAAAAACACTTTCCAGTGACAACCTATGCTAATAAAATAAACCATGCTTCTAAAAATACAGTTTCATATCTGGAGAATCTTTTTTTTCTGCATACTGAGTTGAGCTCTTATCTATTGGAACACTTCTCACTGCTGTCATACCACATGGGTCTAGCACAACATGGATGTTATCATAAACCAGACTGATACTGCTGTGTGTTTCGAGAACAAATTGTTTTTTCTGGAATCTGGAATCACATATTTCACTACATAGGGAGTGTGGACTCCACTATAGTGTCCCCTACATTTTAGATATCAGTAGACAAGCAGTCATCGAACCACCGCAGCAAGTTTCTCTCAAAGCTGTGGAGTTGTTTCAAATCTCAGTTACTTTTAATGTCACATGTACTGACCATAATTCTTGTTTGACAGTGCGGGGGAACAACTAGTTGGGCCATGTGCTGTCAGATAGACTCACTGCAGATGACATAATTCAGTAGTATCCTCTCTTACCGCACCACAGCTCTCTGGTAAATGAATATGGAGTGAGTGTTGCACACAGCATACATGCAGGTGGAAAATTTCTCTGCCTCACCCTTCACTCATCAAACATTAGCCAAGGAAAGCTTTTCTTTCACTTACAATAGTCATATGAGCTCTCTGCTGCTTTTGGAGTGTATTTTTTTTCCAGATCCTGTTTAGGGCTCTACTAATCCAAATGAATCCTTTGAAATGGTTTAAAAATGTAATTTGAAACTGTGAAGCCTAAGTGCTGTAGTTTTGGTTGTCCTTGTCTCTAAACTATGGATTAAAGACCTTATACATCATTTGACACTGGAGAAAGTTTGCTATTCTACAAGAGTGGGTCCTTATATTTTATTTTGTGTTAAAAGGCAATCATTTGTAGCTGGACTAGCTAGAGCCATGTACCAGGACTGAATCCTTTCTTTAGCAGGTTGAAGTCCGACCTGTGGCCCCTTGCTGTCATCCCCTCTCTCTCCCCCTGCTCCTATCTTAAGATGTCCTATGTAATAAAGGCAGAAAACATCTCTCTCTCTCTCTCTCTCTCTCTCTCTCTCTCTCCTGTATATAAAACAAATAATTCTTACAAATTAATAATAATAATACATATTATTTTTGAAGTGTTGCTTCATGGCACTCAAAGACACTTCACATTCAACAATAAGTTTAGTTGTCTAGTTGTGTCCTCTTTTCAGACCGGTTGCCAACAGAATGTTGTAACACGACAATTTTGTAAACCCAGGATTATGTTTAATATCATGGCAACATAGTGTAGTTAAGATATTAAAAACTTACCATGATACCACTTAATTGAAGAGCAACATATTTTGTTCTGTTGGTGTCCTTAGCTCAGTGGCTTTAAGTCCGCTGAACCTCTGACACCACACACAGTTGAGTGTAACTTGGTGTGGCCTGTTGCACTACATCTGACTGAGGTGGATGTGCTCTAATAAATAGTGTGTGGACAGAGCATGTGGCAGTCATTAGATGGCAGCAGAATTAGGATTTTCTAGCCTGGGTGTAGCTGCGTAGTTGTGTAAGGATGAGTGTTGGACCAGACTTTGTGTCTAGTGGGTGTTGAGATATTTCACAGGATGGTGAATGGTGCTAGACAAACAGTCAGAGGATGATCTGTCATTAGGATTCATGAATGTCTACACAAATCCATCCAATAGTGGTTGAGATATAACAGTCTGGAGCAACGTGGTGCACTGACCGATCAGCTGACACTGGCATTTAGCCTGCTAGCTTGGCTACAGGCTGTGGCAGGCTTAACCCTTTAATGGTCTTTTCAGGTAGAACACATTTTCAGCTCTGATATCTTGTTGAGTTGGACTAAACAAGGCTGTTTGAGCCATATCTAGCACTCATGCAGTTGAAAAGTATCAGACCACAGAAATTCCATGGAAGAACCTTCGGTCGTCAGAAAAATCACTTTTTTTGGTTTTTTAGTTTTAGGGGGCTGACTGGAGAGAGTGATCTCAGTTAGTCCATTAATATGTCTAGGTAAAATGTCCATTAATGATATTAGGTTATCATATGGTGTACTACAGTCTACAGTGTTTAATTAATACATTAAAACTAGATTGAACTAGCCAGAAAGCAGTTTATCATTTACACTGTCAAATCTGATGAGTTAGTTCAACTCAAACTGGTTGAGGAAAACAGACTGCCTTAAACCATTTAAGTTTATTAGCTCAAACAATTTAAGCATGAAAAAAAATATTTGATTTGAGTACAATTAAATCACGTATTTATTGTTAAGGTAGTATGTCACACTCGTGTAGGATTTCTACAAACCTATTTAAAGCTTATTAAATTGATATAGAAACCTCTTTTCAAAGCTCATGGGTAGCAGGTTAACGCAATAAGGCATAGAGTCGTCCTTCTGCTCATGCTGTGAATCTCATCTCAGGCAAGACGAAGTGGACAAAAGACAACAGTGGAGGGAGAGAAGGAGGCTAGAGAGGGCAGGAACCATGGAAACTATTGGAGTGTTTTCAGTGGAGCAGTGAGCTGTCTCTGCGATGGGACAGCAGGGCCGAGCTCCAGGCTCTACTGGAGATCAGAGCCCAGGACAATGCTTTGAGAAGAGCAGGACGCCACCTGTTCTGCTGTGATGTGTAACAACATGCATCAGGTTTGATGGCTGAGACTAACAATCAAGAATAAGAATAACATACTCCTTCAGCAAACCTTTCAGTGATGTTTAACTATGATTTAGTTTTAGTTAGAGCAAAGGGATGCTGCCTATCTGCTTGTTGATTTTACTCTCACACTGTAATGCACTTGTGACTCAAGTCTGTTTAAAGAACCTTGAATTGAGATTTTAAAGACAAAAGAAGAGGCAAAAAGGAGATGCTTTAGGTCTAATGCAGCAACATTCCCTTAAATGTTTCTTAAATGCAATGTGTACCCTGGATGTGAAGTCTCTGCCATTAACGTCATGCTCTTTGTATGCCCACTATCCATCACGATTACCTCCCTACAACTCTGGTGCGATACATAAATGTAGAGCTTCATTCACTCAAATAAACGTAGCTTCTAACATAACCCAAGCAGCGCTTACACCGCAACGTACTGTTTTTGGGAAACAGTTTAGAATTATCAGCAAAATTGTAGGAGAAAGGGAACAACTGGGTGGAACACCATGAATGCCTTCAAGGAGAGACTGTCTATAACTTATCCCCAACTGACCCTTCCTTTTGCTCCAGTGACAGTTGAGCAAGACTCAGTCAGAACCTCGGCCAACTTCCTCCTTCTCATGTGCTAGGCTAATCTATGATGGAAAGAATACCACATTTTAAAGATGGTTAAAAGATAAAAGCAACATATATACAGCATCTTAAGTTAGATAATGTTAGCAAAACGTTAACCAGTGTTTTACTACAGAGCAAAACACTGCTAACTAGTGAGCTACTTTGCATCAATACTAAGATGTGGCTATTTTCTATCTACAGTATATGTATCACTTTTATATGTCACTTTTATCTTTTAATTCTCTTCGAAATGTAGTTGTATTTCCAACATAGATTAGCCTAGCACATAGCATATCTAATTACAGGAAATGAGAAAGCTTACCGAGGTTCTGACCGAGGTTGCTCAATTGTTATTATGTGGGGCGGCTGTGGCTCAGAGGCAGAGCGGGTCGTCCCCTAATCGGAATGTTGGTTCGATCCCCGGCTCCTCCTGCCACATGTCAAAGTATCTTTGAGCAAGATACTGAACCCCAAATTGCTCCTGATGCCGTGCATCGGTGTGTGAATGTGTATGAATGTTAGTTTCTGTTCGATGGACTTTGCCATCACTGAGTGAATGTGTGTGAAAAGGCGAATGTGGCATGTAGTGTGAAAGCACTTTCAGTGGTTGGAAGACTAGAAAGGCGCTATACAAGTACAGGTCGGAGCACAGAGCAAAAAGGGATGGGACTAAAAAGGGTCAATTGTATAATTCATCAAATCTCCCTCCTCTGTGACGGCAGGATTTTCAGTGTGGCCATTCAGAACAGCTGTAAACACTTTTACCTTTAGGCATCGTCAGATGACATTTCCAGCATACCCCAACCTCCAGAATAAAATGTGAGGAAACAGTGTTGATCAGCTATACCACTGCAACGGGTACTGAAATGGAAGTGCTCATGGAAGATCAACTTGCATAGCCTTGTTAGAGGGGCTTCAGACTAAAATACCTTTTTTGTAAATGTATCTTAATAAATAAATAATAATAAAAAACATGCTATAAAGTACAGGAATACAATACCTGGGGAGAAAGGATGCTGCTTTGGAGTTTTCTATCTTTGACATAATCTATTAATCCAATCAGAAGTAGACAAAACACTAAAAACTCTGTTTGTTTTTCAAAGCAGGCTTGAGTAAAGCTTGTTAGGCCTATGTGACGTATGTCAAATCAAACAGTGGCAGATAGACAGTTCACAGGCTAATAAATTACTCAACTTTTTTTTGTTTTAGAACCAATGTGAGCCCTCACTGTAGACGTTCTCAGACATCTCGTAGGACAGTGATGTCTGTCTTTCTTCACTGTTTGCGACTTTGTTGCGTCAGTGCTTTGGCATTTATGAAACGTTTACAATCATTTATAAACGTCAGGAAAAAAAGATTAACGTGTTACATTGTATGTTTCTACTGTAACTTCTCATAGACTGACCCCTGCCAAACACCATTTCAGCACAATAAAAACACAGTCACTTACTTGTTGTCACGACAATATGGTTGTATGCACTGCAGTCACTACAACAAGTCACGGCGCCTTTTTTCTTGCCAGCCGTGGCAACAACAGCTAAAGGCCAAGGTTTTCCAGGAAAGGACACATGAGACATCCTTTGACTGCCCAAGTTGGAAATTTAGCAAAGAATTTTGCTTCAGTTCTGCTTTTAAAGGTCCAGTGTCTAATATTCATGAGAATCTATTGGCAGAAATAGAATATACTGTTCATAGGTATGTTTTCATTAGTGTATAATCACCTAAATATAGGAATTGTTGTGTTTTCATTACCTTAGAACGAGCCACGGACTGTTTAAACTTTCCATGGAGTCTGCCCCATTGAATCACCGTGTTTCTACAGTAGCCCAAAATGGACAAACCAAACACTGGCTCTCGATAGGAACGTTTGAGTTTTCGTGGCCACGGTAGTTTCTCCTATACCCTGTAGCTGAACGTGGCTCATTCTAAGGTAACAAAAACACATCGAATTCATCACGAAAAACAAACTCCTCATCAAAAAACCTGGTCTGCGCCATCATGTTAATGTGACAGTAAGCTAATATAGTTAATTTTCATCATTACAGTAACAGTGAGACAACAGTGCCATCATGAGGCCAAACAGGAAAACACAACGTTACCTGCTATTACTTGCATCCAGCATACTGTTAATAAAACATGTAACACTCGTACACTCTGGTCTCTGGCAACCATATACACTTTTTAGAGAAAGAAAACATCAGAAAAACAATGACTTTTGACAAAGACAAATTTGAGGAATACTAGGGAGCTTAGTTGAATAAAAATCAATGATTTACACAGGAAGTAAGATAATAACCGTTTGCTAAAGACGAGAGTTACACATTTAGAGGTTAATCTAAGCACTGGTGACAGATGCAGTGTTTCCAGGAAGTAAAAATAGTGATAGTGCTTCATTTCACATGGGAATTTACAGTGATGTGATGTATTTCCTGTTGAAACAGAACGCTGACACGAGACATGACCAGGGCTGTAGCCAGGATTTTAGGAATATCCCCACCCAATCCTGAGAACATTTTGAAGACTGTAGTATAAATCTAAGCCATTTAATGCTCTTTAAGAGTAACAATAATCACTTAGGAAATAACGTCAGTCAACACACCGATAAAAATTGTACTGTAGCTTACTGCCCAGTTTATCATTTACACTGTCAAATCTGATGAGTGAGTTCAACTCAAGCTGTTCAAATTCAATCATTTAAGTTTATTAGCTCAAACAATTTAAGCATTACAAAAAATGGATTTGAGTAAAATTAAATCAAGTATTTGTTGTTATGGTGTATGTCACACTCATATGTAGGATTTCTACAAACTTATTTGAAATGTGTTGACAGAATTTATCAGAATGAAGTTAACTTAAATCGATCTTTATACAAATGTTATTACATTACATTACCTGTGATAACAGCTGATTTTACGATCAATTTATTATCCAAATGGTCAAATGAAAACATCCTAAGCTACACATTGTTGTAGCGCTGCAGGGCTTTTTATAATTATATAAAGCAATCTTAAAGAAAATTTGTCAATGGAACCAACTGAAATTATATGACCAATACTTGATTTAGTTCACTCAAAACAACTGAGTTATTACTTCAGCAGATTTTTTGTGTTCATGAGATTGAGATTGAACAAAGGGACATCAGTTAGAAAGTGAAAGACAGCAGTGTGATGGGAAACCAGTGATTGTGCAATGAGCTTAAATGATCTTTATACTGGACAGCTCATAATGACATTATCAGTTTATAAAGTTATGGTGGACGTGTCATTTCCGCATCCAGGAGACATGCATGAAATGATCCTTCATGTTTTGGAGTTGTGTTTGTGTCCACCTGATGAATCTAGCTGATCTACTATAACACTTAAGCTATGCTCCACTGTGGTCACCAGTCAGCTCATAACTGTGCCTGTTTGCTAATTGTCATTACAAGCAACACCTTTGATATCACACATATTCTGTTGATTGGTAAAGATCCTCACAGGACATGTATGAAAGGACCATTATGTAGGATTTAGTGGCATCATTTATTTTGTTTCATTAAAGCTGTAGTAGGTATTTTTTATGAAAATATGTTTTGTCATATTTGAAATATAATTTAAAAATTTGGTTCCTCTGGCTCCTCCTAGTGCTCCTAATGACATTTGCAAAAGATACACCTGGGCCTGAATGAAAGCAACGAATAAGAGCCAAGAAAGATAGTTGAATGTTGAGTTTCATTCCCAGGGTGTCAAATACAGATGCTTTGAGACACAACAATCAATTTTCTTCGGGCCTTCAACCCAAAATGTCTTCATATTGCTCTGATTGGTTGGTTTTGTTCAGGCCATCAGGAGCACTAGGAGGAGCCAGAGGAACCGGATTTTTTTTTTTTACAGATTATCTGTCTCATGTAATACTGTCAGGGTATAGTGAAAGTTCAGCAAATATGACAAAAAGTTATTTTTATACAAAATTATCTGCTGCAGCTTTAAAGTCTCCATGCCACTCTCTGGCCACCACATTTCTCTAGATCTGCCCCGATTGTCTTTTATTGACTTTATAATGCTTTTTCATATTTTATTGTCAATTTTCTATTTAAGCTTGTTGCTAGTGCTTGCATTAATCTTTATATTTTTTTTTCTTGTATTGTGTTCATTATTGTACATGTCAATACAAAAAGTAAAAAAATTGCTCAAGCAAGAAAAAGTCTTGATGTTTAAAGCCAAATCCAACTTGATTTGACAAGTGAAACTACAATAAATGATATATTAGCCATACAGTGTGTGAACAGCAGGTCCAGATCAAGCACCCCCCCTCTCCCTCTGCCATTGGTTGCTTCCAGCCGCCCCTCCTCCGTCAGGCCTCTGGTGACCACCTTTGATAACGCATGAACTACAGCAGCAGTCGCCAAGAGGAGTCAGAACGCGAGAGGCTGCAGAGCCAGGGACAAGCTGCTGTCGATGCTCCCCCGAAGAGCTTTACAGAGACGAGAGAACCGATGCGCAGCGCAGACAGGGGCGGACACTGAATAAGAAACACAAAAAGGGAGGACTGCACACGAAAGCAAAAGAATCCCTTTATACCGGCAAGCCTGCTGTATCCCTCCACACACATACACACACACACACACGGTCATAGTGTTGGATCAATGAGCGTAAAGAGAGACGCCGGTGCGTAAAGTTGGTGAGGTGATCCGCCTCCGCTGTGAACATTATTACTGTCATTTTCGGAGAACCGCTGAGTTCCTGAGGTCCCGGCTCCAGCGTGGATTCCAGAGCCCATCATAGTGTCTTTGTTTGTGGATGAGCGACGCTTTTTGGATGGTAAGATTTCCAGCGGAGCGCTGCGGGGACACAGTGGAAGGGACCCTGTGAACGTGCCACATGCGTGTGGAGGATATGGATTTGCCTTTGCTATAGCCAAAATTTGCCGCGGTTTTTTAAAATATTCATTTTTCATTTTTTGACTTTTTGTGCGTGTTTTAAAAATATATATATATTGTTTGATATTTTTTTTTACTCTTGAACGAGCGCAGAGATTTCAAGACTCATCGTGCGGAAATACAACCATGAACTTTGTTGTCAGTTTGGTACAAATCCTTTTGGCAGCAGTTCTTCACCTATCCGCTGTAAAGGTGAGTCCCAGACTTTATATGCTCTCTGCTATTATTACTACTGCTCTCTTCCACACGTGCAGCTTTCTCTGTCCTCATTTATTTGCTATTTGGTCATACCTGTGTTCATTCAAATAACACAATGTAATAAACATGCAGGGACAAATGTTGCTAAAGTAACTAATACTAAACTATTTTCTTTGCATAGAAACTTTTTTTATTTTAAGATTTGCTTTTAAGGTGCAAATAGACAACCTTGATAAAGTATCAGGAGGTGTTTTTTTGAATGATGTAAGTCCATCATTGAATTTCAGCATACATTTGGTTTAGCACAAATAACTCAGTTGAGTAGAAATAAGGCTTGAATTAGGTTTGATTCCTTTTTGGCTACGAGACAAGCGAATTGCGTGTCTGAGTGGGAATCCGTAATAAAAGGTTTCTGAAAGGAGTTGTGCCTGACTAAAGCGCTGAGTGTAGTTGAGCTCGGATATTCAGCCGCAGGGTTGAGTCCCAGTCCCTTTAGTTCTCACGGTTATGTGGAGTGTGAGGAAGCTAAGACCCGGTTCCTCCTGTCCTGCCGCCTTGTAGGATGCCCACCTCGTTCCCACACAGGCCGACCCGCTTTCTCACGCAATATCTGCGCCACTTACAGCAGCCGTATAAAGCGAACAGAGAGCTCCAGGGATGAGTCACCTCCAGTATTTATGATCAAAACAATGGCCGATTCCTGCTGGACTTTCAAAATAAAACTATGCCATAGTCTAGCCATTTGATGAATTGGAGCGAATCATTTGAAATGGATGCATGTTTTAACAAAATGTACTGTCTTTTTTGCTTTTAAATAATCTTGTAATTTTATGTGACATGTACAGAATCTCACACACTGCTTCCACATATTGCAGACATCAAATGTTTTACATGTACTGTAATGGCCTGTTAGCTGTTGGGATATTAGGACTCTTTGCTTTCATTCTTCAAGTTTAAAAAACATAAAAGCTTGGAATTAAATCACTATGAGACTTTTTAAGGATGTGTACATCATTTTACTATCTTTTAGTTAAAGCACTCACAAGGACCTTTCATTTTGTGTTGATTCTGGCGGCCCCTGTGTACAAAAGAGGCAATGTTTAATGCATCTGTTTGCGGCTATGTAAAATTACTAAGTGTAATACCAGGATGCTGAAACAAAGTAAACTTTGATTTAGTACCTTTCATACACCTAAATATACATACACATATACAATAATAATTTTGTTGTGAAAGCTAAAGTAATCAGCATTGGCAAGTAATGTCGTCATAATAACAACAGTGTCTTACAAAGTAATTAATAATCAATTAATTGTAATTTTAGGCCCTTAAATAAATAGGATTTTGACAGGCAGAAAATTGGATTAATGAAGGTTATGTTACTTGTATAAAATGGCATTTTTCAGTCTCGCTTTTAAATGGGTTTTGGGGTATTGATCATGCTGTAACAACTGCAGAACCAATACTGATTGTCCTTCATATCCTTCTTACTTTTTTGCCCTAAATTTAAAACCTGCAGAAACCATGAGTGACCCAACAGCAAGATATAGCTCTGGAGCAAGGCCAAAATAAGTTACGTTACAAGCCACTTGTTATTATAGTAACGTCCAACATTAACTATACCTCCATTCCACATCTCGCAGTGTATTTCAAGTAAGATAGACATATTAGTTGCCTGTCTAGGAGGAAGTGGGGTTTTAAATCCTTTCAAATAATTCTCTCTGTCCGTTGACCAGTGTTTTCACCCTTGCTGTCACTGTCCCCTTTGCTTCCATAGGTCACACCAAGGTATTGCTATTAAAGTGAGACCAGTTAAAAACTCCTTGTTGTGCGTTTAACACACAGTACAGAGAGCAACAGGTTGCAGCGCTTTAATTTTGAAGGTGAATCAGACTATTTCCTCAGCTGCCAGTTTGTAGCTTTACAGAACTGATGTGTCTGATTGCACTTATTAACAAGCACAGATTGGATGAAGAGTAAGGCCTATAACAACCATGTTTTTAGTATATGACAATTCTTGTTACACCTTTATTCTTAATGATTGTGACGTTATCACACTGGTGATGACCTTTTGATGTAATGAGCTGCCCGTAAAATGAGAATAGAAACAATGTACAGTAAAAGTTAACAAGACTGACAATTGTTTTATGGGTGATGATATTTTTATAGAGGCAGTGCTGCATGCAGATGAGAAATATTTAACCCCTGGTCTGATGTGCATTTCTTACAGACTGCCAGCATCAGCAAGGGAGTGGAGAAGAGTAAGAATGAGGGTAAGTTTTCTATTTCTAACAGAGCTGTTGAATTTAAAGACTTTTCCTGTGTGTAAGCCAGATGACCTCAGGGCCACCTGGTGGACATGTGGTGAACATTTGTCTCTCTGACTTGCTTGTTTCTTGTAAAAATTTGCATCTTTGACATGTGCTACGGGTGTTTGTTTCTCAGTAGGAGGTGAGGATTGTTTTTCTGTACAAAGCAGACAGGAATCAAAGTTCCTGGCGGCAAAAGGTCTGACTTGGGACTTTGGAGTCGCCATAAAAGCGGTGCAGAGTTAATGTGAGGCAAAAGGCGGAAATCAATCAAGGCCTCCATAATTCACAGTTGTTGTGTTCCTGTTTGTTTCCACAAATATGTGGTGGAAGACACACAGTCAGTACATGAGCAGCCTTGGTTCAAAGCCATACTCATGTTTGTTTCACAACGACACTGTTTCGTTGAGGCCAAGGTTTGACCTGCTGGTTTGGTTGATGGATGGAGACACTGATTAGTCACTACAAACAGCATCACAGGACAAGCTGTGTGGCTGGTGTTAGTGTTTGTAGAAAGGGAAGGAAGTCTGCCATCTGCACGGCGCTGACCTTCACACGCCCACGCTGTCAGAGATCACACCACCTGTCAAAAGCTTTCATATACACTGAGATAAGACTGTGGCCTGATTAGTCCTGATGGAGATCTCTGAACCATTATTGATTGAAGTCCACCTCAGCCATGATGGGTTTTGTCTCTGGCTCTTCTTAACAAACCTTACTCAAACAGGAGGAAATAGTGTTGGAAACTATTTTCAGCGGCTGATTAATCCACATTTAGTGCTCTATTGAGTCAAAACAAACTACAATATGTGTGATCATGGTAATGAAGGAATATGTCACCCGGTGCAACTGGAACTATGTTGCTCAGTGTGGACAACAATGGAACTCTATGGCACAGAGGAAGATGATATATCATTGTTAGAAGATGCATGTATTGTTGCTTTTGGATTTTGCTGACAATAAGAGCCATATAGAGTATCACCAGACTTATGTATTAGCAAATGAAAAATGAAGCAAATCCTTGCAACCTTAGTTAGGAGGAAGAACCAGTTGAGTGTGTTGGCATGAGGCTGTTGTCTACAGACACATCCAAATCCAACCAGCCAGTCCTGTAACAGGTGCTACTGTTTTGGTTGTTGGTCATTCGTTGTGAGTCCGAGAGTCAGTCAATAAGCGTACTATTTTTATTATTATTATTATTATTTCTATATCAGATGTTTTACCAGAGAGCTTCCACTGAGAGAGCTGACCTCACCATGCTTCCGTTAAAGTAATGTGACTTCCAGTGGACAGGATGGTTTGGATACTGAGTCATAGAACTTCTGATGGATCAATTTGTAGAATTTTAATAATATAACGATAAAGTTAACCGACTCAGTCTGTAGCATTAGTCCAGAGGCAGAGCCTGTACAAGGGTGGGCTATCTGGGGTCACATGTCAGAGGTGAACCCTGGCGCCACAGTGCCTGAGGTCACGTCTCTTCTGACAAACCACGGGTCAGGAGTTAGAGAGGGGTCACTGGGAACCCAGTCTGATAGACTGTGGGACAGATTATTCTGGGCCGCACAGGGGCTGGAAATACAAAGAGGGTTGGCAGGTCCCTTAAGTAAGCCTCATTAAGTCTTGAGCTTTGTATCACAGGGTTCTACCTGACATTGTTATCAAAACTCAGTTATTAACTTCATGTTCATATTACTTGATGCCTGTGTGCCATTTGCATTACAGTTCTGCAGATGGGGTGTCAGAACTTTGTTGCTTCATAGTTTATATTGTGCTCCACCTGCAGTAGATGATTTGGTCAAACATTCATATGATTAAGTGTTGCCTTTTGCCCGCACTGCTGGTTGCTGCTTTGTAGCATCATCTAATATTTCATGACTATTTCCATCAAATTGGTGGCAGGCTGCTTTCATCCCGGACTCCTAGCTAGTTTGACACAGACTCATTTAGTTTTTCCAGGAACAAAAAATAAATGTCATGATTTCTGGTCAGTTACTATTTACTTGCTGAACTTGTCTTAGCTGAATGTTTAGCCTGGAAAAGGGGACAGCAAGTTGGGCTGTATAAAGCTTTTCTAATCACTTTTCTCACTGGCTATAAAGATGATGGTGGCGATAAAAAATTGATCCTTTGGTCTTTTTTTAGTCATCCCTCTCACGGACGTCATCAGAAAGAGTATGTGTCAGCCCAGGGAGGTGCTGGTGGACATCTCCCACGAGTATCCGGAGGACACAGAACACACCTATGTCCCGTCTTGCGTGGTCCTCAACCGCTGCGGAGGCTGCTGCAATGATGAAGCAATGGAGTGTGTACACACGGAAACCCACAACGTCACATTGCAGGTGAGTCCTTGGAACAACAAAATTGCCCCGTTGTGTTGCCCTATTACTGTCACATGTAATACGTGTTTTTGGCAATAAAACCGGAAACTGATTAAAACATCTGCCGCCTTGGTCAAAATCTGCTGATCCAGTCCGATATAGCAAGTTTGAAGGAACTACTATTAAATCACTATTAACTGTAATTTGTGCAGACTACGACAATAACAACATTAATTAACATTTTTTTAGTGGTACTTTGACAAAATCATTGTAACACTACCTCCACTTACTTAAGTCCACTTACTGACATTTACCGAAACCCTAACCCTGACCCTTTCAACTCATGGCCCTCATCATCGGCTGGAGTTTGCTTAGTTTTTATGGAGATGGTTCAGATGTTACTCATCATCAAATTATGGAGTATGGTGTTGTATGTTATCACATGACAACTGATAAGATCCGTGATCTCAAGAGAAATCTAGCGAACTTGAGAACACAAATTAGTAGCTTGTGCTAGGGTTAGTCGCTCTATGTAATTCTTAAGACATGAATTATGAAAAGGGATTGTCAGGCCAAGGCTTTGTTTTGTACACTCGGTGCATGTCTGGACTGTCTGAGAGACACGCAGCTCTCCCATCCAGAAGCAGAGCAGAGAAAGTGAAGTGGCATGGCATGGCATCTCAGATATGTTGTTTACCCCGGCGTAAATATGCCATGTTTATAGCCATGTCCATGTGGTTAAAGCCTCTCCTGGCCTCAGACAAGGCCTAGTGTTTGGAATGAATGTTGGCCCTAGAAGTATAGGGATGCATAGTAACACAGACAGTTCACATCTTTGAGCCGTTCAGCTACAGAGCAATCAGGGCTGTGGAGTTTAGAGGTTTGGGTTTAGACTGTCTACAAAGTCATGTTGATGTTGATTGAATCTAAAGATTGCCTTGTTATGTCCTGTGTTTTTCTTCAAGGTAATGCGGTTAAGAGCACTGGTATCGCAACACACAATTCAATTAAGTTTTACAGAGCATCAAAAATGTGAATGCAGGTAAGAGACTTTCACAGCTTTTCACACACATTGACACTGATGAGGCAATAAAAGCAAAAATCTAAATCATCTTGCTCTTTTATTTTTCAGAGAAAAGCCAGACGTTCAAAGAAAGAAAGAATAGTAAGTACGTGTTATATGTTGTTTTTCTGTTTTGTATTCTGTTTCAAATGTCAGGGTCGGGGCTCCTTCCAGCACCACCGTCAACTTGGGGTGGGGTGGAGGAACGTTGCTCCAAAATTTCTATATAAATCGGGCAATGTTTGATTTAAAGAATAAGAAAACAATGTTGCGAACATTCAATGCCAGATTTCATTTTTTAAAGAAGTTTTGACGCACAGTGCTAAGGACACGATGTAAGTTTCAATACCCAGTACTAGCTTTTTCGAATTTAATGTTTAGAAATGATATCAAGTTTAAAAGTGTGACATCATGTTACCCGTAGATGTTGGAGGTACAGAGTAGGGCCTCAGCCTATCTTACAGTTTGAGCGTGCTCAAAGTTTATGGCAGCGGGTTTAGTGCTTTATGGTGTGGTGTGAGTGATTGAGGCGTAGCCGGGCCGGCTTCAGACCACCCACTGCACTCTGACTCCAGTTGCAGTTCCCAGGTCTAATCATAGCGACAGGTGTCATGCAGTTAACCTATTTTTATTTTTAGTGGTGTAAATAGAGGATGAGCTAGGAGACTGAAGTGTTGTCGTTGGTTGAGAGAACTCACTCACTGTCACAGTTGACATAGGGTTGTGCATGCATATGCATGCATGAGGTGTGTGTGTCCCTTGAGGCCTGTCAGCGGTAGGTCAGGTTGTTTAATTGGATAAGAGAAGTGCGTGTCTGTCGAACTGTGCCTCGGCAGGTTAAAACCTGATGGATTGGTGGAGGAGAGATGGGATCATGTTAGCTAAGTCAAATCCGTTTGTCATGGGGATCAGCTGAGCTGAGCACTGTCCAGCCTTATTGGATGTCTGCCTGTCACTGTGCACGTAGGCACCCTGCGTCAGGGTGGAGTGGAGGTGCTATAAAGAGGATATGCTCATTCATGCAGTCAGTTAGAGGAGCATACTGTATATCCTGATACACCTAGCTCAGCCCTGTCCTGTGGATCAATATCTACCCCTGCTAATGAGATTAGAGCAGAAGTTCATTAGCTCTTGTTTGGCTTTATCAGCTATTGATTGAACCCTGCATGAATGTCCCTGCATCTGCTCAGGTGACTCTTCTCTGTCTCCTGCCTTCTCCCCTGTTTGTCAGGCTTAAGGGCCAAAAGCTAGAGACACCAGCAGCATTTTTTCTTGGTGATACTGGACATGGCCTGGACCCAAGTCAGACTGTGACCAGAGTTACAAATTTGATGATTGTAGAGACAAAATGAAAAAACCTTGCAACTCAACTTCGACTTTAACATCAGTGAATCATGACTTCACTTAGACTTGAACCTTTTGACTTGAAAATGCTTAATACCATCCCCCAAGCCAAAAGATTAAGAATTATGGTATTTAAAAAGTCTGCCTTGAATCAATTCACTTCCCTTCATTTACTAAATCAGCTACCATTAACGAAAGTTTAGGATTTGGGAACTCAGTCTTAAGTCTTCTGAATCAACTCTTTCATCTGAACACAGGTTTCATGTGGTACCTGCACTTTCTATTTGCAACAACGTTTACCCCATTTCTATGTCAGCGAGATGAACTTGCCTCAGCATTTGTCGTGTTATCTCTATGAGGAATGGTTATCATTAAGGCTGTCTGCTGGTCTGTAGTGTGTTGCACTGATAAGTGCTTGCTCCTTCTACTTTCTGTTGTTGTCTGCCTGTAGCTTTTTATCTGTTGCCATGTTTCCTTTTGTTACAGATTATAGGTGGCCATGGCAGCCACGGTCCAGTTAAAAGTACAAACGTGTTGTGTTTAGCTTAAGACTGTTGTAGCCTTGAGAGGTTCACAGATACATTTTGCTTTGGGTTGCTTTGTTCTTGTTTTCTCACAGGAGGTCTAGAAGGTGATAGAGCATTGATCCTGCTGCTTGGAAGTGTGCTGTGCAAACCAAAATAAGTTCTGAGACAAAGCATTGTTCCTTGTTGCCTCATAGCAGCTACCCTTACATATCTAGTTATGCCCTTATTGTGTCTCTGGTGTGACCTTCCATCTCATAAGCTGAGCGCTGTAACAGATACTGCAACAGTTATAGTGTCTACCTCAACTTTAGACTATTAGATGTGAATTTTTCATCTTTGTGTGCCTCTTATGGGTGAGGGTGTAGGTTTATTCTCAAGTGTTGGGAGGAGATGGCTGATTTGGTGTTGGCTTCAACTGCTTGACTTAAAGTCCTGCACTGATGATGGGTATTTGATAAGTCCTGGTGTCATCCTCTGCTGTTTTTAAGTATTGTTTTTGCTCGTGCCAAACAAAAACTGTCATGGAAAGGTTGACAATTTGTCCATAGAATTGATTTGAAAGCATGGCAATGCAAATTAAGATTGGACCCAATTCATTATTGCCTTTTTTTACATTTAGGACATTGAGATTACTTTTTTCCTCTCTTAACGAGATGTAATTTGTGATCCGATTGAAACAGAACGTTAGTGCAGAACATCTGATGTCAGTGGTGGAAGGGTCGGTTAGGGTTAGGGTTGTCACTGTTAAAGATGCACTGATTTCCAGAACATGTTTTATTTTTCTTTAAGTATAAAGTGATGAGCAGCAGGGGGGGGAGGGGGATGTTGCATGAGTGTCTGTGTCTGCCCTTTCTGCAGAATTCGCTCTATAGCTTAGATCTCTCTCTCTCTCTCTCTCTCTCTCTCTCTCTCTCTCTCCTTTTTGCTTCCCTTGCAGCCACTGTGCGCCTTGCTCAGAGAGAAGAAAGCGCTTGTTTGTGCAGGACCCTCTCACCTGTAAATGTTCCTGCAAATTCACACAATTAGACTGCAAGTCCAGGCAACTTGAGTTAAACGAAAGAACTTGCAGGTTTGTTTACCATACATACACGATAAACATGCCTTGAACACCCCCCCGCCCCCACCTTTTTTTCCCCCACTGGCCTATCCATCTCTCCACCCATCTCTGTGCGGATGGGCTTCCTGCTGAGAAACGCATGCTTCTCCCTGCTTTTTGGTGTTTTGTTGGTGTTTGTTGATGGGAATGTAGCAGCTCCGTGCTTCTCTGTGCTTGCGTTGTCTCTTGTCAGATGCAACAGTCTCATCAGATTTGGTGATGTCCTGAGATTACCACTGAAATGCAGTTTTTTATTCCAGTCTGAATGTTTAAGATGTTACACATAGCTTCTTTGCATGACACTATGTTATTTAACCCAGACTTGAAACATTTTATGAACGGATTATTTGATAGATTAATTAATGCAATAAAATAAAATGCCGTTTTGTAAAACATCTATTGTAATATATGGAATCGTAACACGTGTATCGTGATATGTATCGTATCGCTGCTCGTATTCTTGACAATACACAGCCCTAGTAATTTTGTGATTTTTCACTTAGGGCTTATAGATAAAAACATAGCAGTGAGTATCAAATCTGCAGAAACTGTTTCTGCATTTAACAATCCACAGACCTCACTGGGAGCACTTTTCATAGAGAATATTTCTTGAGTAGGAAGGAGTTCCAATGTAAGCTGTATTTGTATGTTAGTTTTCAGGGTGTCCTGATGGCCCGATGGTCAAGGTCACATGTCACACCAACTCTCTCCCCTTGTTTCCTGTCTTGCTATAATTGACCTGCATTTTATTGGGCTGAAGGCAGCAATCTTAGAGACATAAGACCAACCCTTAGTGTGAAAAAAAATTCTTGACGTAGAAAATAGAAGGCTGACAAAAACAAATCTTAAGTCACTGTCTGCTTACTATCTTTTTAGTCCCAGAGCTTTCATGGTCTTCATCAGCGGATAGTTTGCTCAGTGATTTTTCCTCCATTTGCTGATGGAGGCCATGAGATACAGCTGGAAGCTCTTGGGAGGAAGTCAGACAGTGGACCTTGAATTTTTATCACAGAACTTTTTGCATGGTCTGATATCACAAGAAGGAACTGAAACTATCATTAGTTTTTTGAAAGTACGAAAGCCAGAATTTGGAGATACAAGGTTTTCACAGGTCATTGATAGTATATTTGTCAATCTGTAAGGTGAATTTCATCTTGCTTTGTTTCCAGTAGTCAAAAAATACCTCATGCAGTTCTAAGGTAGACTGATAGTCTTCATGCTGCTTGCACGTCACATGTACCGGCTCTTACTCGTGTTTGCTAGTAAAAAACACTCAAATACTAATGACTGGAGTTAAACTCATCATCCTGACTGTGTGCAGCACGTAGCCAGATTCACGACCTCCCCTGACCCAGCCACTTCCATGACCTCTGACCCCCAATGGACCCCACACATTGCTTTGGATTTACACACTTCTGGGTGGAGTGACCACTGACGTGATTTCAGTTGGCTGCTCAGAGTTCAGGAGAGAGACTGGAAGGGACCTAAGGGTGGGGGGTCTCTGGAAATGGTGCCTGTTCACTCCCAGCTCTCCACTTGACCCCACCCCTCAGTTCCAGCTATAGCCCTGCCTCCTGAACCCTGAGCTACCACAGTCTTAGATTAGTTTATTTGCACACATGTACATAAAAAAGACAGAAAAGACGAAGTTCAATCTGCAAGAGAGGAGGGAAGCCAAAATGGCTTATGAAGATAGCTCTCCAGTATAAATAGCAACAGACATACTTAAAGCAAAGCTAAATTCATCAGTTCCAAGCTCAGTCTCAAGAATCAGTTTCATGAAGGTTAAATCAAGCGTACATTTTATACACAGCAAATAAAAAGTACCAGGAGGTGGGAACTGACCCAGACTATCTATCCCACAACCCCCCTCACTATTCACTTCTGCTTCCTGTTCTGCCCCCGTCTCTCAATAATCCCTGTTTTGCATGGAGCAGTTATAGACTTTGGCTTTTCCTTCTCGCCACTTAACCAGACTTTCATCTTGTCCTCCACAGATGTGACAAACCTAGGAGATGAGACCGGCAACACTGTTATGAAGGAATTATTTTCTTGGCACAGCACTTTGAAACCTGAGGATGCATTCCCTGCAAGGACACGAATCGACAACGCAAGACAGGACATTCTGGACTCAGATCTTGCCACTGTCTGTTTTCCGCCTAAAGATATTAATATATATGTACATATACTCTAAGTACATCGACAATGTGTATTGCTGCTACATAAAAAGACACTATTTAAAGCGAAACGAATGCGCCACTGGCGCGTGAATGGGAAATGTTTTCTGTGGCGTTCTGCTTATGGGTAGAACTGGTAGAAGAAATCTTTTATTTTGTGTAACACTTCACTGGATGCTGGTCTGCTGTGGATATGAATATCTTAAATGTTTCTTAGTAAGAAAAAACTGGTGACCACAACTTCATCTAACAGTGCAGCAGAAGCCGAACTCGCCTCAGAACTCTGAAAGTAGAGTCTGGGAGGAGACGGAAGAAGGACGAGGAGGCGGAGGTGGAGGAACGCCTGTTGTACTTGAACTGAATGGCAGGTCCAAGAACTGATTCCCTCTGTGACATGATGTGAAGTTTTGTCTCCGCTGTATGGACTGACTCCAGCTGGTGTGAGAATACGCCTAGAAAGTCTCTCATAGTTTCCTGAAGTGACTGTGGGCGCAGATTACGTACCAGATAATGTGAAGATGACATTATTTCCTCGAGGAAGGGTTACACGATGATGGCAAGAACTGGAAGGCTAGCTAATGGTGAAGTCTTGGCAGGTAAAACGACATTAGATTAGGGTTATGGTTAGGCCTATCCCTATAAGTGTGGGCAAGTAAACAACTTGTGTTGGCATTCAGGGTGTGACAAGAGTTAGGAATTGGAAGCTTCGATCAGGTAAAGGTAACAAACCACTTCCTCTTTCTGGTCCTGTGTCCTTCATGTAACTCTTCCTTGGTGGGAAAACAGATTTTTTCTTTCTTTTTGTACACAAAGTTTATTATTTACATGTTTAGGTATTGTGTTCCTTTCACAAAATGTCTTGAGACCAGGCTGTCTAAAGGGATATTTCTGTAGGTGTATACAGAGACAAGACATAACTAGACCAGCTGATCACAGATCAGATGAGCACATCACTGTAGAAATCCACAACCTTCCAGTTTCCTTATTTAATGGCTTTGTGTGTGTTCCAAAGAAATAGTCTGGCATCCACACCAGAGTAGTTTATCATAAACGATCTGTATATACTTACTAGATATCCCTTTGTCTAGTACACTAGATCTAATTTATAGAATATGTTCAGTATTCTGTATTCTGATATTTATATGCAGTGTTATGGTTATTTTTGTTTCTACTCCTCAACTGTTTTCAATCTACCCGGAGATTGAATGGAGAACACATATGACTGTAGACTCCTTTTTTGTGGGAAAAAAGGACTGAAAGACAAAGCTTTGACATTCCTGATTTCAACTAAAGCTGTGTCTCTCACCAGCCGGAGGGGGAGATCATGGTGGGCCTGTTGACCGATAGAAACCCCAGACGCCAACATGTGCTTGCATGATGCGCCAACACAGGTGTTTTTCATTTTGGACTGGGGTGATGGACATGTGGTTTTGCACTTGTGGGCCCGAAGACACGACATATGGAGGACTGAAGGAGTCTCGTTGCTGCCGCTCAGCTCGGACCTAATTTAGTGAAGACTGTCCAATCAGACTGAGGCCTCTAGTCTGAGGATGATAAACTGGCACAGTGTTTTCTCTGATTTTAACCCAGGCACTAACAAAGCATCCTCGCTCACTATTCATTGAGATAATTTTTTGTGCTCTGGAATTAATAACTCGTGCTCAAATGAGTCATTTGTACCGTCAAATTCCTGTAAAATACCGTAAAGGGATGTCAAAAGTCACACCAAAGCTAAAACCCTGAATACAGTACATATGTTTCAGTCAGAAAGCTACGGAAGACAATCAGGGCCACATGTGAATTTTTTTTAAATAAAATAAATAAGTTTTTTTAAGTCAGAATTCTGAGTTTAAAGTTAGAACTAAATTTTTTTTTCACATGGCCCTGATCGTCTTCATTCAATTATTCATTCAAAAGTGTGAATTATTTATTGTACTGCAGAACATGGCTCAAGTCAGTGATTTTTTTTTGTGACATTTATTCTCCTGAATGCTACCTGTGTTTCCGTTAGTGCCGACTGTACCACTGCTGTTCATGTGAATTGACCTTCTGTGCCACCATCCTCAAACTGGGGGCCTGAGAGAGACCGGCTGCTGGCTCAGTGCCCGCACCTCTCCAGTCCTCTGGTGATGACAACATTCTATTTCTATTTAAATGACAGACTTGTTCTTGAGTTTGTACAGCCACACATTTTTAGTATATTTTCACATTAATATATTTATTGGTGCTGTAAAATGTTTTACAATATTAATACTCTTTTTGTTGTTGTTTTTAGTGTAACTATTAAAACATATTTATTTTGAAAATACATTGATTTTTCTTATTAAATGTCAACTAGTTTCAAGGCGTATCTTTTCTGTGTATAAATGATGGTGTGAGATACAGTTGATTGCGATGCAAGAGGACAAATGTGACATGTTTCACATCCTGGTAGATCATTAACAGACACGATATATTCACCATGTAGACCAACACAGAACTCCATCAAAAACATTTGCAGCAAGTGTTGCAATATATTTGCAAGACTACTGTATTTATTACTTATATTCAAGTGATAAACTGGAAATGTTACTATGATTATTATATTCCATTACTGACAATAGATCTCCTCCTCCACACTTTTATTATATATATATATATATATGTTAGCATGCTAACATTTGCTAATTAGCACTAAACCGTACAGTTGAGGCTGATGGGAATTTCAGTAGTTTTCCTAATCTAATCTAATAGTTGTTGAGATATTGACCAAACAACTGTTAGTCTTGACCAAACTGGTAGACCAACCATAGACTATATAAATAAAAATGGACTCAATGTGGTCAGCTTAAAAAACAAAAATGGGCAAAAAGTGAGGCGTGGGTGGAACTGAGGCAGGCTGGATAAAGCCTGCTTACTGAAAACAGCCACTTGTGACAGCACTCACCTGTCATTCAAAGCAGCCGCACTCTTAATTATGCATAACTTTTCTCCTTAATATAATTTAAACGGATGAGTTATGTAAAGATTTACTCCCCGCATAGTTGTCATGAATTAAATTTTTTTAATTCAATTCAATTCAGTTTTATTTGTAAAGCGCCAATTCATAGCAAAAGTTACCTCAGGACACTTTTCTTATAGAGCAGGTTTTATACCGTATTCCTTATAACATTATTTACCGAGACCCAACAGTTCCACATGTTCCACCATGAGCAAGTACTTGGCAGCGGTGGCAAGGAAAAATTTCCTTTTAAGAGGCAGAAACCTCGGACAGACCCCAGCTGAATGAGAAAATGAGCTAGAGAGACTAAAACAGTTTTTTTGTACCAGGCTGTAAACATTTTTGTTTCTGCTGTAAAGGGCATTTTTATATGGGGCCTTATGGAGTTTGAGTCACTGCTGGAGCCAGCCTCAAGTGGAAGTTAGAGGGCCTGCAGATTTTGTTACTTCTCTGTTACTTCATTTGCAGCCACCGGGGTTGCAGCTTGGGACCAACAAAAAAACATTGCCATCTGTGACAAACTTAACACAGTAATGACAGTGTTATTTCAGTTACTTTTATTGTTATTTTCATTACACAGCTTTAAATTGTGTGTCGGATTTAGTGGCATATAGTGGTGAAGTTCCAACTAACTGAACACCACTTGCTTCGTATTTAATGACCTGTGAAGGAGAACGTTCTGTGAAGTGTGTAAGAGAAATTGGCCCTGTTGAGAGCTAGTGTTTGATTTGTCTCCTCTGGGCTACTGTAGAAACACGTCGGCTCAACATGGCGGGCTCCATGGAAGGCAACCCACTCCCTCTGTAGATATAAACAGCTCATTCTAAGGTAATGAAAACACAATTATTCTTATTCAATTCCTGACCTGTTATGTACTCCATGACAATATTGATGATGTAGGCGACACTACTATGAGGGGGAAGCTGCTGATATTATTGATATCATTTATAATGCATTTGGAGATGCATTCAAGTACAGTCAGAAATTTGTGTTCCTGTAAGAAATTATTCTGTTTGTTATTGTCTGGGTATGAGATATTTAGGGTGTCCAACCCTGTAGTGAGGATGGTGAGTCCCTAATAAAGCATACAGAAGGTTTAAGAACATGTGAACTTTGTTCATGCTGCTGAGTGACAGCTGACTGGAAAACATGTGAGAGTTCCTGTAACATGAACTCCTGAGTCAGGAGCCATAAAGACAACGTGGGAGCACTTCACTACCTCTGAGGTAGCTTCCACAAAAGATTAGTATTAAAGTGCTGAAGCACTTCAGTATAGCCGATTTGAGGCATAAATAAGGCCTGGTAAGAGTCCTTGTGCTACTAAATACTCCCAAGAATGCTGCAAATGATTTGATCTCTGATTAAAGGGGAATTTTCTAAAATCAGGCCAACTTTGCCCTCTTGTTAACTAGCAAAGTGAGTGTGGCTGGACTTTAAACTGCTCCCTGACTAATGCCGCAGTAACCTGGGAACAAGCTATCTGTCATAGTTTTCATAGGATTAAAGGGACAGTTCACCCCCAATATCAAAAATACATATTTAATACATATTTTTGATATTAAATCAAATGAAGTTACTATGAACCGCCATGGCGGACTCCATAGAAGAGAACCTGCTCCCTCTGTAGCGAAAAAAGGCTCAATTCTAAGCAGGGGCATTTCCAGACTTATTTGATTGGGGTGGCACAAGTTAGGCACTGACTTCTGCAGTGGAGGCATAAAGTATCTGTCTCAGCTTTCCATTCATTTTCAATTTGTGTAATCCCAACACTGTTTATGGACCCCAAAATGCAGAAATATTCAAATACACTAAGCGAAAACCATTTACATTCAGATATCTTTAGTTCAGAGGTCAAGGGACCCCTTGAAAAATTGCCATGCCAGTTTTTCCATCACCAAAACTTAGCTTAACTTTGAAATGTGTTGTATAGCCCCCGTCCTGACAAGCTACAAATGGATGGGTTAGGTCTTTTAGTTTCATATGATACCAACATCTTCCCTCTAACTTTAAAACGGAGCCCACTACAGCCTCTGAAAGACAGAGGGAAGGATAATGGGGTGGAACTATTGCCCCTAATTCTAAGGAAATGGAAAAACAATTATTATTATTTTCAGGTGATTATACGATTATATTCCATTTCTGCCAATAGATCCTCCTAAATGTTACACACTTGGCCTTTAAATTGTGTTCAAACTAGATAAATATTGTAGCCTTTGCATCTAAAAAAGTACAGTTGTAACTGAATTCTGAAGGTTATTTTAAAACATACACCTGTACATCAGGCCAGAGCTGACCAGGACTAATAGGCCTCTTGGACTGGTAATTGGGAGCACTGGGAGCAATCCTGGTGGGCCACTTGAGCAGCACTTGCGTTGTCAGCCCACTTTGGTTATGCACCAGCCCACATCTTCCTCCCCAGTATACAAACGTGGAGTATCGGGTTGGGGATCAGATTTTGCAGTCTATACTCACACACGTGCACCCTGAAACCACTAATCCCAGTTTAACCCCTGGTTGTACTTCTTCTCATAAACTGTGCAGTGAGTTGAGAAATAATACTTCCACACATGCTTTGGCTTCCAGTTTAACTACATGACACACGGAAAGTCAATTCAGTTCAGGTTAATCCCGTCACTGTTAACACAGTCACTTAGCAGGAAAAACAAATTTCCTTTACACCAAAACTGTTAGATGAATCATTCAGACTTCATGAATGGAGTGAATGATGGAATGAGGAACAGCAAATAGGGAAGGAGGAACCACTGGAAACTCTACTTGGTTCACACGGTCATGAACGTGCGTGTATGTGTGTGTTTTATAGTCTGCCTTTATCATGATGAGGATGATCAAGTCTTGTTTGCATTTTTTCTTGGATTTCTATTTCCAGTATTGGATATCTGCCCAAAACAGGCAGCAGTGTGAATGGTCCTAGTGAGGCTGCAAATCCTTAATAAATCCTTAATAAGTCAACCTCTGAGTGACTATAGAGCACACTGCATGGTAGATGATTTGTTCTGGAGGCAAGTTTTAATACACACTCAGTATTGTTTGGTCTATTTTTACTGCTCAGAAAGGTTCATTGAACGTGTAACATGTGGGCATCATGCAGCTGAAGTGATAGATTGAGAGAGAGACTGACTGAAAGGGCAGTCACACCCACCTCTGCCTTTTCTCAGTCATATCAGTCTGGCTTCGTCTCACTGGGAGTTAATGTCTACCAGCCTGCGGAGTGAACACTCTTGCAAAAGGAGGTGTAAGAGTGTGTGTGTGTGTGTGTGTGTGTGTGTGTTAATTCATGTGGGCATTTGCACTGGAGGAGGGGCCGGTTGGGGTGGGTTGGAGTGAAAGAGGTTGCAGCATCTTAGCAGCATTTTCTTCTCCCCCGTGTCTGCGTGGTGTAACCTGCTTCTGATTTTCCTGAGTAATTATTGAAGTGGAAAGTCAACAGTTGGGAAACTGTGCTGCTGCTGCTCAGGGCTACGTGGCTGTCTTTTTTAACTTGAAAAGAGCAGTCCATTCTCCATTTAAAAAAAGCTCTTTTAATTAGGTTTCTTGGTCAGAAGAACTGTATTGAAAAACTTGTAACACAGGGTTCCAGATGTCCTTAGATTATATAATGTGTGTATTATTATAGATAAGCTTCCTAACTTTTTTATTGCTCTCCGTGGCATTGCTGTAAAACAAAGATTTAGCACATATATTTTAATGTATAATGTACACACAGTTCTTATCACTGTTGTCAGGCTATTGACTTTAAAACCAGATTTAGCAACTCTTCTTACACCCCGGCTACAAGCGACAAATCTTTTTTCAGACAAAATTTTGCTAACTGCCAAGTCATTAAGCAAGAAATGGGAGCAGCTGATGCCAATGCATGCACACTGGGCTGCCTGTTGATCACTGCAATTCGTGTGAAACACTCCCCCTTCACCAAAAGCAGTCGGTAACACCTACAATATGGTCATATGCAAATCAGAATATGACATGATATGTCAAGTTGTGGCAACTTTCAGACTGTCCAAATACCATACAGTTATTCCTCTTGAAAATTTCCACATTTATAAAACCAGGTGTACGCCATGTCCTGCTCACCTTTTCTTGTATACATCCCAATCAACGTCAAGTTGACAGCACATGAACGAGCCACTTACCCCGGCTTGCCTCCCCCCATAAGTTACTATGCAAATGACTATAAATACACCACTGCTGTCATCTTCTGTCCAAATCTCAATGGCCAAAACACCTACAAAACAAAACAAAAAAGAAAAACTTGAGATGTGAGTTTCAGATCGAGGTGTTAATCACTGAGGTGGAGGCCAGAAAAATAATTAGATTTGGTGGTTTGTCCTCTGGACTAAGCAGCAAGATTAAATTCACGGAATGGCGGCGAGTAAAAGACGAGTGACTGCACATCTGCAGTGTTGCTGCTACAGGTGGGGGCTCGGGAAAGCCAGAACTGACGGCACATGAAGAAGGGGTTGTTTGAATTAGAAGCCCTCATCTCTGCGACTCAGACATGTATGTTACTCCTAGCTTACTCCTGGGTTCATCGATCCACAGCTCCTTTAGTCCTTCAGTCAGCCCTTCTACCAAGCAAGGCCACAACAGAGTTTACATATGAAACCAAATCTGAATCTCTTCTGTCTAATGGTACAATTGACTTGTGACAGTTTGGCAAAAGTTCAATAATGAATGAAGGACCTTCTCTCTCCGCCTTCATTCCTGTATTTCCTTCTTCAGTCTTCTTTGCACTTTCTCACGCTGGCAAAGGTCCTCTCATTCACAAATTCTTCTGTGATCATATCTGACGAATCACCTCACCGCCCACATTCCTTGAACCAGTAGCTTGTTAGATGCTGCCCTTTAAACATTATTGTGATCCTGCAGTCCTGTCCAACTATTGTGCAACCCATCACAATCTCCATCACCACCCTGATCTTCAGATTGTTCTGGGAGAGAGGCAGTGCCTGAATTGGACCAGGAAAGGTGCCAGTACCCTAATTAAGCACAACCCTAACCCTAAATAATCTTAGTATAAATAAATAAATAAATAAATAAATAACCCTTACCTTAGATCTTTCTGCATTTTTTTAGCCTTTTAAAAAATTACATTTTCAGTTCTGTCTTCTTAGCATTAAGTTAGCTGTGTTTAAATAGAGACGTGGTTTAGGAGTACCTCACCAGCATACGGTGTGCAGGGTTTTAGAAGTCCAAAAACTGAACTTGAAGGTTGGTGGTTCGATCCCGGCTCCTTGCATTGTATGTCTAAGTGTTCTTGAGCAAGATACAAACCCCAAATTGCTTGTTGCTGTATCGGTGTATGAATGAGTTAGTTTCTGTTGGCTGATGGCTGAATATAGTGTAAAGTGCTTTGAGTGGTCGGAAGACTAGAAAGGTACACAAGTATTTAATCTACCATCAATGTAGATTGGAGATAGAACAAGATCCCACAGATACACACATAGAGATATTGATGGTGCATTTCCAAATAATTTCCGTCATTGAAATGTCTTTCATCACTACACTCTGTTCCTCTTTATCATGTGGGAAAATGCGTCATGTGTTAAAAAGCCACAAATTGAGTGCCATGGAACTTCTTATTACTGTGTCAGCCCTTCCATTGCCACTGTAATGTTAAATTTGGAAATGTCTGACCATAAGAGTTGACAATTACCACCTAAATGCAACATAGTTCTTCTAATGCTAGCACTTGATTCAGTGATACGATCCCTATTAGGGTATACCTTCAAAGGCTACACTAATTTAAATGAGCCAACTGCTGATGTGGGACATTTGAGCACTGAGTCTGGTTTCTGTTTCTTTAAGATCCTCTCCAGACATGTATTAAGACCTATACAATACAACAACACAACAATATGTGTCTGATATCTTTTTTCCACAAAAAACATATCATTTCCACATTAAAATCATTAAAAAGTAATCTACTCCTTCTACCTCATTAAAAAGTTTTCCTGTTGGACTACTTCACTGTAAAGTCAATTTTCAGTGGATGTGCACTGGTGGCTTCAAGTTTCTACATCACACTGTACAAGTTGCATACTGGACCAGGACTGACTTCCTAACTGTTTTTGACGTCACAAATCATGCTGGTAGGCCCCGCCCCTTAAAATCTGATTTTCAATGAGCACAGAGAAACTTTCCAGCAGATGCATCCTTCTAGTATCAAACTCTGCACAGACACCATTCAAACAGCACACTGAAGGAACAAGAAGACACACTAACGTCTGACTAGATGGGACTTTCATATATATTTACATTTGTAAATACAAACTGTATTGTGACTTTTCAATTTTGTCTAATCATAGCAACTTTTCAGCAAATTTGACCAATCATTGTAGTTTCCCACAAGCAGTCCCCCACGCAAAATGTTGAGCCACACACATTACCAAACTACTTGTGATTTTATTCTCACTGGAAGAAGTTGCTTTAAAAGTTTTACGGTATATTTACAGTTAGGAAATCGCAACTATTTTTTGCAGAAATGCTCTTGCAGTTTTTAAGTAAAGCAGGGGTGAAATCAGGCATTTTAAGCCACAGCAATCCCAAATCCTAGATCATGGAAGGACTAATTTATTTAGATCTTAATCAGGAGAGACTTCTTTTTTTGAATGAACACTGATATGTGTACAATGGAGATGAGAAATGCGAAAAGTCAGCAAAAACGGCACTGAGAAGTTCACTTTAAAGGTTGAAAAGCAATGTGTCCTCCAGAGTCCCCATTACTCTGTATAACCCACAGACCTCTGAGAAGATGAATTATCCAGAATGAGACAGAACTCACATACAAAACATACATAAAATACATAACAAAAATGTTGTTTAATTGTAATTTTCAATGTTTTGAGATCTATAAGCTGAGTTCTGTTCATAATTACTTTCATCATATCTATGTTTTGCTTTTAGCTCAGAGGAAGATGAGTCAACAGCAGCACAGCACATGAAAGCAGCCAAATCTGAATTTCACAATCAAGATTGTGAACAGAATTTCACAATCAAGTCACCCTTGGTGAGTTGCTATGTCACAGGTGCTCAGTCATTTTGCTGTAATAAAACCTTCAAGTACTAATACTTGGCTCTATGCATGAGCTGTAAAGACATTAAAAGACTAACAAAATGTGTCAGCGCAGTGTTATTGAAGGTTAGTGTGTTATCAGAGAGTCATATTAATTGAGCAGCACTAAATTATTCATTATTATGAATATATACGCTTATTTATTTTGAGCTTCGAGCTGCTTAATGAGTAATTTAATGTGTAGTAGGGTCTGTATAAGCTGTAATGAGATCTGCTCCCTCAGGGAAAACATTTTTTGTGTAATTTTGATGGACTTTTTTATGATAATAATAATAATTTATAGCTCTGGTACTGGTCAATCAGAATAACTAAAGGTACCTGACTGTGAAAGAAAACTCTGTATCCCATGAGAGAAGTGAAGCAGAAGCAACACTGCGTCTTCCAACTGAGAGCATGAGCATGACATCACTGCATGCTGAAGTCACCGCGGTAACTGGAGCCTGAGGGACAAACACATCCAGCATCTGCTGTCCTGTCTTCACATGGACAATACTGCTGAAGTGCAATTTGTTTGTGCAAGTGACTGCACAAACAAATTGTTTCAAGATCACACATTACTCATGTTACTGTGTTAGGAGGTTATAAACAAGTTGTTACTTATTGATCTGCCAGAAGTAAAAACAGTACGTATGACGAGCTGCTCCTCTGTGAGCCTTTCCCTCCGTTTCTAAATAAATCTCTCTTTTCTCTTATTAGATCAGCACAGAACAATACAGCTTCAATTAGGATTCATATTCTACAAGTTTGTTTTCACTTTAACTCACCGTTCTTCAGTCTCAGACTTGGACTCACTAGTGTGCTGCAGGGATGAGTTAGTTAGCATTTTAGCACCTCTAGTTCCCTCTCCTTGAAGCCAATGGGTTCGCTGAATGTGTTTTTGGTTTCGTGTCTGAAATAAGGTCTGTGGTTAACACAAGTTTAAGAGATTTTCACATTTTGTTCTGCAACACAGAATACATCAGTCTGCCTTTACAGCCTTGTTGTGTTTATACTCACACTCTTGCAAACTATGCTAACTCAAACTTTACCACTTGTAGATTTTAATTACAAATTGGAAGTCTAGTGGTGGTGTAGTTGGTTTATATTGTAACATTAGTGTTTCACTTCTGGTGATTGTGTTTACTTATAAAAGTGGTGTTAATTTGGGTAGATTATCTTGTTGAACAAAACATGTATATAAACCTGTTCCCCACAGCTTATTTTCTGCAATAATCCAAATCCAGCAGCAGCACAGTGGCTCAGTGGTTAACACGGTTGGCTCATGAAGAAGGTCCATTTTCAAAAAACAAGATCCATCAAACTACTGTTTCTATTGACCGACTGCGCAAGTTGGCAAGAAAAAGCTGCCCACCCTCCCACCACCACCACCACCACGCTGCATATTAGGTTATACAAATACAAATTTATGTAAATAGTAAATCTAACTGAAATTTGAAATATATCAGTACAGGCGAAAAAAAAGAGAACCACTATCAGTGTCTGTAAAGTATCAGTGTGCATGAGAAGCCTGGCTGGGTGACGGTTTGAAACTGTGATGTGCTCTTTGGAGATAAAGTGACGGGATGCTGAAGGAACTGAGATAATACTAAGCTCATACAATCCTCTGGCAAGATTCAACTCACACTGCATCTCATATTCACACCCTGAGACGGTATAGCTCTGTGCACAATTACTTTTCATACATACATATAGCTTTAATGTTATTGTGTGTGTGTGTGTGTGTGTGTGTGTGTGTGTGTGTGTGTGTGTGTGTGTGTGTGTGTGTGTGTTGGACTTGGCAGACTGTGAAGTCTGGGAGTTATACTAATGCGATCGGGGGGCAAATGTGCCTGCATTGTGGTAGATAAGCTACATTAGTCTCAGTGTGGGTGCTCATACACTACTGTATGGAACCACCTACAGTATGTACACATGCTTACATGCACACATACGTTATAATACACAAACAATATATGAAAAAAACTGCATTGCAGAAGTCGGCCTCTTGCAGAGAGAGAATTATGAGGAGCTTAGCAACTTAATTTCTTGACCCAGTATGCCCCACGGGCCTCTTAGGGACACTTTCAGAAAGAGGACCAATAAAAGGTAGTAAAGTGTCTTCATCACACAGTAAAGCACAGGGTGATATATGGCGACAGGTGGAAGTTAGATGAGGAAAGTGCGGGCTGATGGACCTCTTTTCTCACATTGTCCTGTGTCCCATAATATCTGTCTCTTCTTTAAAGAAATTGTCTTTCTGTGTGTAACATCTAGCAGGGTCTATTGGCAGAAAATATAATATTCATAAGTATGTTTTCATTAGTTTATGAGAATTAGGAATTGTTGTGTTTTCACTTTAGAATGAGCAGTTTTTAACTACAGATGCAACGAGTTGCCTTCCATGGAGTCCACCATGTTGAACCACCATGTTTCTACAGTAGCACAGAAGGGACAAACCAAATTCTGGCTCTAGATAGAATTGTGATTTGCATGTTTACTACACCACTGGATGCCACTAAATCCTACAAATTGGACCTTTAAAGCAATATTATGCAAGAATTATAAACAAGTTGTTACTTATTGATCTGCCAGAAGTAAAAACAGTACGTATGACGAGCTGCTCCTCTGTGAGCCTTTCCCTCCGTTTCTAAATAAATCTCTCTTTTCTCTTATTAGATCAGCACAGAACACTACAGCTTCAATTAGGATTCATATTCTACAAGTTTGTTTTCACTTTGACTCACCGTTCTTCAGTCTCAGACTTGGACTCACTAGTGTGCTGCAGGGATGAGTTAGTTAGCAATTTAGCACCTCTAGTTCCCTCTCCTTGAAGCCAATGGGTTCGCTGAATGTGTTTTTGGTTTTGTGTCTGAAATAAGGTCTGTGGTTAACACAAGTTTAAGAGATTTTCACATTTTGTTCTGCAACACAGAATACATCAGTCTGCCTTTACAGGCTTGTTGTGTTTATACTCACACTCTTGCAAACTATGCTAACTCAAACTTTACAACTTGTAGATTTTAATTACAAGACTTAATTACAAATTGGAAGTCTAGTGGTGGTGTAGTTGTTGTTTTTTTGTGCAAATCACCACCACTTGTCATGATTACATTACCTATGATCAAAAACTAGCGAGTCCAAAAGCAAGAAGGCCAGCTTGCTGTCTGTCTGCAGCCTTTTATGTCATTATGGCTGGGGAGAAGGACATCTGGGCTACTTGTCCAAGCCTGCTGCCACCGCGACCTGGACATGGATAGGCAGCGAAAGATGGATGGATGGATGGTGCCATCTCATTTCTCAAGGTAGTGAGCTGTAATCAAACTATCCACTGGTAAGTTAAGAAGTTTAACCTAAGAATAATTTTCAGCTTCACAATAGTACAATATAGCCCAGTGGATAGTTTCATGTTGGCACTGTCACACCAGCAATATTTAGTCCACTGGAATCAAACCCTGGACGAAAACAACTGGTTTGAGATTTCTTGAGAAAGTTGGTTTGTCCCCTTCTGAGTGAACCCAAGAGCGGCATCCAGTGTGAACCAGATCCTACACCAGCAGTGTACTTGTGCGCAAACATTTCTTGATATTTCAGCTAGCTTAAAGAATGCGGCAAAATGAGTTGAAGACAGCTGAAATGCTCAGTGCTTAGCTTTTGCATGTAGGACAACTGTTGGTGTGGACAAGGGATTTTAGATGAAATGATAGCACTTTCAGCAATGTTGGAGGGACTGAACTTCTAGAAACAGTGTAAGCACTTGACTGCAACTTTTAACTTACAATTCAACAGGATTTAAAAGAGCTGGTTAAATATTACGCTGTTATCCAACAGGGCACTGCATTTGCCACTGATTTACAGTCAGACTGATTGTCTACCCACTCAAAGTCAGTTTTCTGTCAGCTCTTTACAATATGGCATCAGTTATCCAAAATGGTCTTTGAGTGGTATGCTAGCTACCCAGTACAGTCATTAGACCTGAAGGTTTGTTTCCTCTATAACATGAATGTGCTCAATACATTTAATGACAGTCTTACTTGTTATTACTACTCTACAACCAAAACCGCAGTAACTACAATTTTGGTCCAAACTGAGTTATGATTGTAATTTTAATTTAACTAAATGTCTGTTTTAAATTGTGACAGGTTTTTTTCTTTCTTAGAGAAAAACTATGTAAAACTTTGCTTTGTTATCTCGGAGCTTTGCATGTGATGAACCCCTCGGGGAAAAGCAAAGTCTGTATTTTACTTGAATAAACTAACATTATCCTTCGTAGTCTGTATGATTGTTGATTGATCTCCAAATCACAAATTTTACGAAAACTTCCTGTAAGTCAGTTTTGTGTTAATTGTACAGTTTATCAGTTATTCTGCTCTGTTCTTGCTATACATTGAATATCCCTAAATATATCACTTAGTCAGGGGTTGATAGAAAAGGGGTCTCTTTAGGAAAAAGGTTGGTACGTCATGCACAAAGATGACAGTTTAGTTGCACTTGACAACTTTTTCTTTGGTAATGTTTACACTGACTCTACTTCCTTGAAGTCATAGTCAGTTATATTAACATGATATCTGTGAGTGTTTGGTTTGGCTGTGATGTGGTAAGGTGAGAAATACCTGAGAGAAACGGAGGATTACTTGCTCCAGGAAACAATGTAGTCTACCTTTCAACCTTGGTTGATTTCCACTGAAAAGAACTAACAGAAACAAATAAGAAGGTGTTGAAATATATCAAAAGTGTGGTGACATTGATACTGCAGTAAAACAGAAACTATTTAAAGTAGTCAGGAGCAAGAGGATGAATGATATACAAACATCCATAAACAGAATAAACACAGAATACAATGAAAGATTTGGATCTGACATGCTATAAAGATCTACAAATCTTCACCAGTTCTACAGCAGTAAATTAAACCCAAACATTTCCGCAAATGACTAATTGCTAATGAGCAGTGGTGCCAATAATGACTCAGCTCCCTGTGTGCGATACATTTACTCTGCCATTAAACTGGTCCTAGATCTGCACAAAGCCACACCCGCAGTGACTGTAAACAGGGCTTCCTGTTAGCCAGTCATTAGTCTTGCCAAATCACAACCTGGCTCATTCATTCATGGCACAACTGAGGCGCTGTGGCCGTGGCTTGAAAGAGAAAGCTGAATGGGGTGGCACAGCCACATCCGTCTTCTCAGCGAAGTACTACGTACGGTTGTGCACTAAAAGGTTGTGTGTATGTTTATGCATTATCGTTGGTTAAACACTGAAGCAGCGTTTCAACGGTGTCTGAACAGCTCATGTATAGTTTTATGGAGGATTGATGTTGATGATGCAGTGCATGCTTTGGATGCTGTGAAAAGTCAGTCTTATGCTATGAATAGGTTGTTTTTAGTATGCACAGGTTTTACTCACTAGATCTGACGATACAGACATAAGACATGCAGCAAGGGACATGACATTTATTACAACCATAAAAAAACAACTTAAGACTTGACTTTAAATAAACGTGGTGACTGGTGAGCGTCACTGTTCCTTGTAAGTATGTTCTGCAGGGAAGATGAAACAACTGCAATTCCAACAACAACCTGTGTTATTGTTTGAACATGGGAATTATATGAAAATGTCTGTATTTACTATCAATGCATTTCTTTCAATTCATGATTAAAACTGTTAATAAATAAGTTAAAAACGTTCATTTTACATAAATGAAATCATTTATGTGATAAATGAATGCTGTCAAGTGAACTATAATCATTTAGCAGTAGTATAGCACAGAAAGTAATCTAGTAGTGAATAAATAGCTAAAATAACATAGCATCTCTTTCCTTACTTAACTCTAATCTGTCATCTGTTGCATATTCCTGTAGTACTGAGGCACAGTTGAGATGTAGACTTTTTACTCATGATTTTGTATATTGGTGTTCTTATTTGGCAGGTTTAACTCATCGGCTTTTCAACCCAAGCTTGGGACCTTTATATTGTTTGGGTAAGTACATTTAACAAACAGATCCCTCACAGCCACGTTAAACTTGGAAGTGATACAACAATCAGTCAGTTTAACATTAATTTCATAATAAATCTGCCAATTGTGCCTAGGATAGATAATAAAATATAGGTGTGTAAGTGTGTGGTATCATTCTTAAGGTTGCTCTGTGGTCATCAAAAAAGGATGGCAAAAGCTTAGAATGTTGTGAATTTAAAAGTGTTAATTAGATCATCATCAGGTTGCCATAAGGTGTAGTCATGATTGCCTATGCATATGGAGTAGCTTGAACTACAAGGTTAGATCACACTAAATCATGTTGTGCTTATGTGTTCTTCTGTTTATTTATTTTTTAATATTTGTTTATTTTTCTCTTTCAAATTTACATTGAAGAATGGTGGAGCCTGTGAAGCTGAGAGTCATCATCGAGGAGGATGACTTCAGAAGACTTGATCTCCACTCAGGAAAGCCAAAGACTTTAATGGACTTGCACAATACAATTCATGATGCATTTGGAATTGAAAGAGGCTTTCGCATTCAGTTCATGGATCCTGACTTCAATAATGAGTTCATGAACATTACATCGATGCAAGACATTCAAGACAGAGGAACAATTAAGCTTGTGTACATGCAAAATGATCTGGATATGAGTCCCACTTCGAGGCTGAACTCTCCAAGCACTCCTGGACCATCTGCAAGTCCATCAAACATTCACACATCTCACAGTGTGTCCTCATTGTCTTCATCTGACTCCGACACCACCATCATTCTGTCCCATTCAGACAGTGAGCTGAGAGCACGTGCATGGACTTCACCATTCCTCGCTTTCCATATGATGTGGAGGTGCAGCTTCAGTGGGGAAATGAGATATTCAGAGAGACTGGCACAAGTCTGAAGATTACACCAGGGTTGAAGTCTGACATCCTAGAAAAGCTGGCTGAAGACATTTTCCAGTACACAGCATATCCACAAAATCACCAGATAGATGATGTAGCAGGGGCACTCATCAAAAAATTTCCCTGTTTGCGAGAGTTGTCTGCCACTGGATACTACAGCTGGATGATTAGCCTGAAATACAAAATGGCTAATTACCGTACAAAGATGCAGAACATTGGATGTCCTGAAGTGACTGTTAATGCGTTGCAAAATAAATTGAGATGAATGCTTCCCAGCCAGAAATGTAAAGAAGGCTAAAAAGGCAGAGGTCAACTATTGTCCTTCTTATCCCACTGGTGAAACAGATGAAAGTCTGGAAAAATTGAGAGTTGAACTTTTGAATGATGTCAGACAAAGAAACAGGGCATCAAATGTAAGACAGAAGATGTCTAAAACTTTCTCCTACTGAAGAAAAGAAGTAGTGCATGGAAGTCCAGGTGCTGTAGAGTTTAAAGTGAGGTGGCCTGCACTTTTCCATATTGATGAGGTAAATACAGGCTTGCTTCCCTCCTGTGTGCCTCTTTTCATTGTGCATTTTCACTGTGCGTTATGATTTAAAGAATGGTATTTCTCTTAATGGATTAAAGTCACTTGACTAAAACATGGTACACAAATGCTTATGCCATGAAAACAACCTCAGTTGATTGTGAGGTATTGGATCACCATTACGTAAATCACTAAACACAGTGCTCGTTGTCTTCTGCCACTTTCTTTTATGTGTAACAGATAAATGCTGAATTTCAGCGAATTACAACACATCCACTTGAGACAACCTTCATGGCACAGTTGGACAGTCTTCAGCCTCAGCTCACATCAGTTTTCCAGAGGAAGGGAGTTGTCACAGGCCAGAAACTAGCCATCTGCAGATCTTACAAGAGGTAACTATGTTCATTTAATGTTGTTTAAAATTAGTCATATGTGTGCTTTGATGTACTCTCTTAAGTATTTGTGAAACCCATTTTGGTTTCAGTAACAGCCTGTATTATTACTGTAAGACACATTTCCAAAGAAATGATGATGAAAGGTTATAGTAGCAAAATCAGCCCTGTTTTCTCAGGTGGGGGAGTGAACATAAACTCCCATACATGTCACGTATTATATAACCACACATCACTATTATTTTGTAATCAAATGAATAAGGTTATTTACATTATAACCAAAGGTTGAAAATTCAAAATATTTTTGTAATTATTCAAGTGTCTGGAAATGTTTTTAATCAGTGGAATCTCTTCACAGAGGCTACAAGTGATGTTCATTCAAAAAGGGCAGCAGTCCTCAGGGCACTTTGCCTCTACCTTGGTGAGGATGATGGACATCTTATCCATGAGTATATGGTAAGTTAGTGTATTTGCTTTTTTGTCATTTTTGAATGTAACTTGTATTCTAAACCTGCTCAAGGATTCTAAAGTTGTTGCCGTAGCTGTGGCTTGCCACTGGGTCTTTCATATCTGACAGAGGTTTCTAGAGTGTGTAAAATAATAATTTACTGTTACAGTGCACTATAATAGATTACTTGACATGTTGTGATGATTCTAGTGCTGCTTTACCTGTTCAAGTCAATATGGTAAAATTTTTATTTGTGTCGTTTACAGTATATGATAGATCCCAGCATGGAGTCAAAGCACATCACATAATACCAATAAAACAACTTGATGCACAAATGTAGCTTGCGTGGACAAAGTATTCAAATGTTTCCCTTTTCTCCTATTTAATTAAAATATGCAGGACATCGAAGGAAATGACATCCAGACAGGCATGCAGAGGTGCACCATGGGCATTTATGTCATCAGCAAGGAGAATGGAGATCCTGGACATTATGATGACATTGGAATTTTTGTTGAAGGAGTGATCATCCTGGACAACATTGGATCTGAACCCAGGCCTGTGCAGTGATGCTTGGAGTGATCTACGCACTGAACCTGGCCTACCCCAAAGAACTGAGACACTACTACGAATTCATTCAAAAAGTACTCATGCAGATGGATGGGGAAAAGCTCACCCCCAGGGTACTTGGCCTAAAGAACAAAATCAGTGTTGGACTGTAGGAATTTTTCAGCCATACTTGTAATGACCTGATGTGGTTCTTTGTTTATTCTGTTAATTGTGAAGGGATGTCTAGAGTGATCTCAAATGCAACTGCAGTAAGTGTTTCACGAAGATGAGAAAATGTTTGTGTACAGGATAGGAGTATTCACACAGCCAGGGGTGAGGACATTACACCCAACACACTAACTTACTGCTTCTTCTGTGTGTTATGGCTGTAATGAAGGATCACCTCTCTTGTGTGCTCCAGGCCAATATTCAACAGAGTGACAGGATATTCACTTGAATTTATCTTCTTACACTCAACCAAGCCATATGTTTTATTATATCTGTTCTTCAGTGAACCTTTGCAGTTTCCATAATTTTGTGATCTCAGAGTCAGGCAACCTGTGTTTGTTTCCCAGACATGGGCCACTCTGGTATGGTTTGGGTTTGAATGTTGCTGAAACTTTTTTTTCTCCTGGTAATGTTCTCAATTGAAGGTATAGGTATATTGTGAAAAAGCTGTAAAGTAGCTCTAGAAAGGGTAACCACGGCTTTACTTGTAACAGGGAGAGAACTAGTCTGCTGCCTTGTCTGTGATCAGGACGCTACACAAATGTGTCAGTTTATATTATGGTTGACAGAATCTGAACAGCGGGTTTCTGCTTTCTCGTGTTTAATCGCTTTAGTAGAGGCTTTTAAAAGATAAGGGTTATTGTTAAAACAAGTATTGTGGTTTATGCGGTTTTCCTTTTACAGGTTCTTGTCTTACAATACACATGGTACATGTTGAGAGCAAAAATTGCCTCCTGTCTTGTCTCTGATCAGGAGACTCCACTTAGAATGTATCAGTTTGTAACATATTCATGTATCTGTTAAAAAACAGTGTTTGGTATCTCTGCACTTAATATTTACAGGTGTTCATCTTATAAAAATATTATTGGGTCATTGGAGTGCTCTGATGTGAGATGTTAAGAATTTGTATCATATTATAGTTTGTTGTCTAGACACATTTGTGGTTCTGTGTGGTGAATGATGCTTAGTGTTAAATGTATTAAAAGTTGAACTAATTATAGCTAAAACATTTAATTAGAATCAACTGAATTAAAAGGTTTAGTTTTAAACAATTTAATTGGTTTGAAAGTGCACAACAAAATTGAAAAAGCATACATAATTTATTTAAGTACATTCAAAATGGGTTTAATTGGACTTACTAAGGACATTTAAGTGAAATGTACTCCAGGTAATTGAGGTAAAATTACTAATATAATTTATTCGTTCAACAAAACCTTTTTTTCAGTGTTTATATTAGATAGGGATTAGTCAGGATTTTTGTCTGAGAAAGTTAGCTCTGTTTTGTTTGTTGTTTTGGCCTTGGTTCACCCTGAAGTTTGTTTTTGGTGTTGTTGCACTTTGTTCACCTGTTTGTAAATAAATCACATCACTTGATTGTTAACACTGTGTTAGTTGTTCGTTTGGGGATCGGGGTAGGATTATTGGTTTATTTTCTTCATACATTTATGTGGCGCTCCTTCCCCCTAGACAGGTGGAATATATACATAAAAAGGGCACCGACATGTAGACAGTGGTGATGCATTTATGGTGAAACAGCTTAGTCATGTTTAAGATTAACACCCTAGAGGGCACTTTATTAGGTTTTGTCTGCTGGAGGAGCAACTTAGAGCATTGGTTCCCAACCTTTTGCCTTAAGGGAAGCCTTTTCTGTCATTAAACGGTAAACGGATGACCCCTGTGTACTTGTAATGTTTTTGTGCTTTTTGTTATGCATTTTGAATTAATCTATCTTGGATTTAATTTATGGATGTAAATGTAAAATATAAAAAGTATAGTTTTAGTTTTCCTGAAGTTAATTCCTGATGTTTGAGTATCTTGACTCTGCCAGTGTATGCCAATTAATTTTCCTGTATTTAATGGAGGGTCATTGCGGAGGTTCGTACATGAAGGAACCCTGCATCAAATATATGTGTGTGGCTGGTAGAAAGCTGCATTTGAACGACATTTTGTTCATGCAAGAGAGCAATGCTGAATGCTGCCACATCAGACAATATGGACAAATACAGTGCACTTGGGTTGCTCGCAGCAATTAAAACAAAAGATACAGTGGGGGACAGGCACCAGGTGAGGTAAAAGAAAAAAACACCAACTGGACTGTATTTACATACTTCTGGAAATGAATGAAACTTACTCACTGAGAAATAAGGTATGTTTTTTTCTATAGAATATGGCAACTTTTGAATCTCCAATCTCACATGATTGAATGATGGTCCACTTGGTCTCACCATACTCAACGCCATATAGTGTTCGGAAAGACTGTTTCCAGCTAGTCTATCTATATATCTCTCAAATCTCGCAACTCCTTTTGTTATTTTGTTTGTTTTTGTTTTTAATTACTTAATAATCTATTTGTTTAGTCTTGATCCACTTCTTTTAGTCTGTTAAGCCCCCAGTATTGTTCATTTATCTTAATTTATTTTTGAGATGTCTCTAATATACAATAGCCATTTATGTATTGAGAGTGTGTTCCCTCTGTCAAAAAGGGGGTTTCAGAACCTGTTAAATGGTCAAAGAAGCACTTAATTTGAAGCATACTGAGACCTTTGAAAGCCAGCTTCAACAATTCCCACATGTTCTAGTTGTCTGAATTAGTTTTGAGTAGACTTAGGAGCCTGTCCTCACGAACATGTTTTTCTCGAATCCGGATAAATACATACGGACGGAACGGCGTTTTTGGGGTGTGAAAACGGTATTTTTTGGAAATGGGTCCCAGAGTGGGAAAAGCCAAAAACGCCAGATTGCCTGGAGTCATCTGGACGGCGAAAACTGATTTTTTCCGAAATGATGACGTATTAGCCCCGCCTCTCTAGCCTTTAACCTCAGCGTCATAATAACAACAACAACAATGGCAGACTATTACTACTTGTTTGTTAACAGCGCATGCTCCATGGCTCCTCTTCCAGTTTTAGTGTATTGGTGCGGCAGCGTCACAGCGCCACATACAGGCCTGGCATATGTACTACAGCGTTTTGGGTCGTTTCAGTGAATCCGTGTGGACGCAGATATTTCTGGAAACGACGCCGTGTTTACGGAGATTTTTTTCAAAATGACATCGTATTGGGTGAGGCCGCGTATTCGTGAGGACAGTATCTTAGTTTAGAGAGAAACTTAAAAAAGCCCCGTCGCCTTCAGCAATAGAGTCATTTTTATTCCATGTTGTGCAGATTTAACCTTTATTTTATGTGGTTTGAATCATCAGCCAATTAAAAGTGAACCTTGGCACAGACACACCACTTATAGTGTCCTAATTACAGTTTGTCTCTTTGGAGATTAGACAGTTTGTTAATGCTCTGGACAGAGTCGAAGACATACAGTTAGGATTGTTACTGTCTCCTGGTTTTATTCCATAGTGATCTGCTTTACCTTTCCCTCCTTACTAACCTGTCCTTTGCTCCCTGTGTTATCTGAGGAATGTAGAGGACAGTATGACAATTAACAGCCCCGCGCTGTTACTTTTACACCACAATAAAGTACTGTGACATTCCTCCTGTTAGGGCAGACTGCACTGGTATGCGGAGTTGCAGTCAAACCACTCACAGAATGTTATGGTAGTCACCTCGTCTGACTTGTGATGTGGGTGTGTCTGCTGACTCATAACAGAGCGGGCATGTACACCACGTCTCCATGCAGTAATCCTTTCAGTAGGCTTCCATTAGACAGCTGCACGCTCCAAATTTGGCACCAGACGTTTTGAAAACTGCTCATTCTCTTTCTGTGCTTCACTTCACTCAAATCACCTCTTTCTTTTTTCCCATTTTGGATCTCATTATTTCAGTCGGTCCACATTGAGAGAAGTGGCAGCAGACTAAATAAGGACTCTATATTTAAATGGAAGATTCCATTGGATGTAATTTTACACTGACTACTGCTTTGACTCATTTTAGTACAGCTCAGTTAGTCACAACACTTCAAAGCATTGTGGCTAATTTAGGTTCAGTCCAATTAAATTTACTCATTTCCCACACCTACTTATCCTATTTAGATTTTGGGGGTGTGAGTACATTTCCTGGATGATTACATCATAAGTAGCTAAATACAGCTGGGGAATGCAGCCTTGTTTTGCACATATTAAGAGAATGCGTTTGGTGTGGCCATTGCTGTTGTTGGTTTCCCTCCAGGTCATAGCTCTACCTGTAGACCAGGGGTGTGTCTAGAGGGGTCTCTAAAATAACACTGGGGTGGAGATAAATAAATAATAGCCTAATGGGTGCACTTTCAATGAGAGAGAGAATTCTGACCTTTTTCGTATCATATGAAAGTAGGTATGCTATGTAGCGCTCCACTAATGGGAGGATGCATTGTTTTAGGAGTAAATCCAATACAAATAAAGAGAGAAGTAGTTAACATAATGCAAATAATACTCATTACACTGAAAAATGAATTTTTTCTCATTAACATAGTGGTTGTGGTATTGAATTACAGACCCCCAGAGATATATAATTTTACTGCTTTAATGGGAGCACCCACTGGCTCCCACGTAACTTGAACCCTGCCTGGGGTGGCACTGGCAATCCCTGAAATCTGACTGGCCAACCCAAGTGCCACCCCATTATGCTTCCCTCCTCCACTCCAAGTTGTCTTTCAGAGGTTTTAGCGGGTTCCATTTTAAAGCTAGAGTGAAGATACTGGTATCATATGAAATGTCATGCTAGCTTGTCAGGAAGGCAGCTAAATAATGTTCTAAAGGTAGGCTAAATGGAGCTGGAAAAACTGGCATGGGGTGGCAAGGGATTCCTTGACCTCTGACCTCAAGATATCTGAATGAAAAGGGGTTCTATGTGACCCACAAGTCTGCCCTTTGCAAACATCCCCACTTTAGGCAAATCTCTTACAGTTTTTTTAATGTGGTATAAATGTTATTTTATGTTATTTTCGCCTAGTGTATGTGAATATTTCTGCATACTGGCATCAAAAACCGTGTTGGAATTGGGGATGACTGGAAATCTAAGATACATAATTTATACCAGGCATTTATAAGTCGCACTCCACTCCGCTCCAAAGTCTGGGCACTCTATGCTGTAGCCCCGTTGGTTTTTAGAAGTTTTGAACTTGGGAGTCGGGATCAGTGAGCTTAAAGGCCAACTCACTAACTTTTTAGAGCTTTCAGTCTCATTGGACAAAAAACAAATACAACCCCTTGAACAAATTCCATATTATGTTGACCTATATCCTGGAAAACACAGTAGAACTATGTGTGTAGAGTAGTAGGAAGAATACATTTCAAAGTGAAAAACAAATTATAAAAATCTTACAACAATTAAGAGAATTTGACAAGTTTGATTATACGCCTCCGTTACTGAATTAAACCACTGTTTCTCAAACTATTGTATGTGTACTACTGGTGGTACACGAGTTGCCTCTACTGCTATTTGTCATTTGTCATAATGGTGATAGTTGGAGAATCTGATATTTTCTGAGGTAGTACACAGTGTAATAGGTTTGAGGAACACTGACTTAAACTATCTCAGGAAAGACTAAATGGCTATTATACATCCAACACCTGTGTAGAATCACAATTAACTTGATGACATCAATAAAAGAAAAAATAAAATAAATAAAATCTGTTTACCGTGTCTGCAAGTGCAGTCTTACACAAAGACAGCAGCATGGGCTCAAAGGTCTCCCAAAACAAGATGACTGGGAGAGAAGACATTTGGTCAGAGAAACCAATGGCAACCTTAAAAGACTTGTTTTCATTGCCAATAGAGGGCAACATGTGCATCACACAACAATATCAAAGACATTGCACACATCTGTATGGGAGGGCAGCAGGAAGAAAGCGGTTTCTGGAAGCTTGTTTAAAGTTTTAAACCTTGAAAGTTAGTAGAAATTTGTAGAAAGTTTTTTGGGTGTATGAAACCATACAACAATACCATCCTGACTTGATCCTTGATTTTACCTGTTCTTTCTTGTAAATTTTATAAATTAATTATTTTTATGTAAGACGACATATTTAGTAATAGCCAATCTTCATAGTTGTACTGCTTTGTATCAAACTGATCAGTGAAGGAGTAACTATGGTGGACAGTTGAAAGGGTTAAATTAAATTTTTTTTAAATCATTTAATCTCAGAAAACGAACCCAGCAGCTTTCTTCAGTAAAGATACACTCTATGATTATGGGAATACATTTTGCTGTTGGGTTCACTTCAACAGTCAGGGAGTATATATTTAACCAGAGGTGAGCATGTGGGGCATGTTATCATTTACAGAGATATCTTGTATGAATGAGATAAAGGGAAAGAAAAACAACCAAAACCATAAAAAAAGACTTCATCACACATACACATTCTCTGATGGCAGGTTTTTGTTTGAGCTCTGGAAAGCCAACAAAAATTCCACTGTGTTACAGTTAATCTCACTTGCGTACAATATCAAGCAGCCAACTCTGCAAACAAGTTAGAGTGCACCTACGTAAAAGAGAAACCGTGGCGAAGGCCAGCTGTTACATAACAGGGTAAAAGTCAGAGTAAACTCATGAGCCAGACTGTAGAGGTTTACGTAAGCCAGAACAGGTGATGAATATGCAGGTGAAGCAATAAAGTGACATACACACTGGTATGTTAACACTGACACAGTAACCACAGCTCTGATGGGTCAAACTAACTAAAAGCATTACAGCAATCCAATATAACCCTGCATAGACATTTAAGAAACACATTTCTGACACATATTTTTAACCATTTTGAAATGATTAGTATTAGTATCAAAGGTAGTGAGACGTTTGTATAAGGACAGATATGCAGAAGATTATAGACTGGATCTTTGATAGATTATATTTGTATTTTTTATAATATGATAGGATATACAGATCTGGATATACAATAAGATCTTTCTGAATAGAGGTACTTTTTGTACAGGGTATTGTTACAGTATTTGTAAAGTTCTTCTCATATTTGTTCTTCCATATCTGTAAATTAGGTGGACCTTTAAAGATTGATGGAGCCTCCTGCCATGGTCCTGCTAGATTGCCATTACCAATACTGTTGTTGCTGTGCACCTGTCTGTCTGTCTGTCTGTCTGTCTGTCTCTCTCTCTGTCTGTCTGTCTCTCTTTCTCTCTCTCTCTCTCTCTCTCTCTCACCCCAACTGGTCGAGACAGATGACCACCCACCTAGAGCTGAAGGATCTGTCCTAGGTTTCTGCCTTTTAACAGGCAGTTTTTCCTTGCCCTTGTCGCCAAGTGCTTGCTTATGGTGGTACTGTTGGGTTTCTGTAAATTATGTTGTAAAGAGTTCGGTCTAGACCTGCTCTATTTGAAAAGTGTCCTGAGATAACTTCTGTTATGAATTGGCGCTATACAAATAAAATTTAATTGAATTGAATTGAATTAAGTTCATCAAGGGGCTGGATGACACTGGGGGTGGTGAAGGAATGAATGCTGAAGATCTAGATCTAACGAGGAGCTGACTGATCTCAACCTGGGCATTAGATATGATGAACTTAGGGTAAATGGGGTGGAGGAGGGTTGCAACAATTTTGCACTGGCAATAGCAGCGAGGTCAATGGATTTAAAGTTGACAGCAGAAACATGATCGGCTGATGGAGGTTGTGGCCTCTGACTGGTTTAACTGTAAGAGTAAACAGCCATTGTCTGTTGATTAGAAAGGTGTGAGAGTGAGAGAATTGTGATTGAATGAGGCTTAATGAGTAGGTCTTACTACTTGAACTTAAAATGAGCTTCATTTCATGTGAATCATCTGCATAGCTTCATAAATGACTTCCAGGCATCCTCTGTGATCCCTGAGTGGCTGAAGCTTCTGAGGAAGTTTGGCTGAGATATCTGAGCACACCTGGCTGGGGAATTTCTATAGACATCAACTAACAATGTTTGGCTCAGATTTTGTGGCTATCAGGCCTATAAGCCTGTGTGGACACTGTGGTTGGAGAGTGTTCCTGCTGTATTGTTTACTTTCTTTACAGTTCTTCCAGTGTTTCAGCTTTACTGAATAGAGTTAAATTTCATTCTTGACCTTGAAAATAGTAGTTTGATAAAAAGTAAGTTATAACCTCCAGTCCACTTAGGCACCTTTTCCACAAAATTAGTTTTGGTTCCGTTCAAGAATCTTGGAATCTTGGTGCTATCTCACGAACCAGCCCACATTTCTAACAGTTTTGAGTGGAAAAATAGTAATCATATACTTCATCAACAAAAGGCGCTTTCAACCACATCTCATGGTTATCATCAGTGACATCAGGGACTCCCTGACATGGCTAGAATGTCAGAGTCTTTAAGACAAATGTTACTGGAAACCATTCGACCATCTTGCCAGGCCGTGTTCGATCCACAGTAGCTTGGACCAAATTAATCCTGTAACGTGTCCTATGAGGAACTATTGGCAGCTACAACATGAGCTATGGATGTAGTTTAACACTAGGTGTGTGTGACGACGTGTGTGAGGAGTGACTGAAACAACAGTGGCTAACATCAAGTTAGTCCATGAAAGATGGTTATAGACAGATGGTTCAAGTGCCTGCCCTTTTCCAAATGACTTCCCAGATGGTTCTATGTAACAAATCATCTGGCACTGTCATATTATTATTATATGTGATTCCAAACATCCGTCTAGACTAGACTAGAAAATAAAAAAAAGATGGTGGCAGACCCCATTAATGCTAAATGTGTTTAAACCAGTGTTCTCAGGTACCAGCTGTACAACCTGTTTTACTGTTGTGTTTTGCATAACCCTGACTAACTATGAGGTCAAGGTCGCAATGTCCATTGCTGGAAGCCAAACATCAGATCAAACACTGTAAGTGGGAAAGTTCTGTGTGGCTGTCAGACTGCTACACTATATATGTAGAGTTTTGATAAGCACAACTGAGCCTTGAGCTGTTTGACAGAATATTGGAACAGGTACAACCAGTACAAGGACAAGGTGAAAGGTGAATGAATAGCAGAAGGATGCCAGCTAAGTTACAACAGTGGTACTGTTAGGTCTCTGTAAATAATGTTATAAAGAGTTCGGTCTAGACCTGCTCTATTTGAAAAGTGGCCTGAGATAACTTCTGTTATGAATTGGCGCTATACAAATAAAACTGAATTGAATTGAATTGAATTGAATAGAATAGTAACTGTGTGTATTTACTACGATACTAAATTAGTATGTATTTAGTTTCTAGTATTATTAGTAGTATGTACTGTGTATTAGTATATTGTACACAAACACTGAGACGCTTGAAGGCAGTGTATGTGGTTGGACAGGAAAGGCAGGAAGGGTGGATTGTCACACACCTCATGATTTGGCACCTGTGTTCAGCTCCTGTTTGACTGCTAATGTAGGTTACATAAACAATTTCCTATCTACTGTTATTCTCTGTAAACTTTTTTTTACAGTCTAAAAAACATATTGTTTTTTGTCATTAAATATAGTTGTTTTTAATTTTTAATTTTCATTTAAATAGGACTGTATATATATACATACATACATATGTACAGAAGACCATATGTATCTCTATGTAGGTACCATATGTATATATATATATATTTATATATATACATTTTATAGAGCACTGGAGTTGAGGTTGAATTCATTCCTATGAAAGATGCTCAGTGGCATCATGAAGCCAAAAAAAGTTTTGATTTCCAAGTATAAAATTATTCCGCCGGCAAAGCTGAACGGATCAAATTCGGTCAAGTCATTTTGTACGGGTTGTGACACTCACCATTTTATAGCTACTTATCTCATAATGTAATCTAAAAAACTAAAAAATATTTTTGGACCAGTGTGCATCACTCACGCCATTGTGGCCATCAAACGGGTTGGTCACTATGTCAGATTGTAAAACTGTACTGTTTCTTCTTGGAGGAGCCTAGGTCACAGAAACAAGCTACACCTATTCAAGTCAATTCAATTCTATTTGTATAGTGGCAATTCATCACAAAAGGTATCTCAGGACACTTTTTAAACAGAGCAGGTCTAGACTGTACTCCTGAGAGGTGAGAGGGACCATTCATCCATACATGCCTAACACTACTGACTACATCCATGTCTCCTCTCATCCTTATATTCTTATTAATCAAATTAATTTCTTGTCTTTTTTAACTTTTGTGTGTGTGTGGACTGCCAATAATGTGTGACACACAGAATAATAACTGGAAATGGAAAGATTAGTTGTAACAAACGGAAATGGCATTTGGTTTTGATGATCAGTTACCAGTCAGTCAGTTATCGGCCATTACATCTCAAGCTGAACCTGCTGAACTCAGTGTCCAGTTGGTCTCATTCAATGGAAACTGCCCAAATTCTACAAAAAGTAATCCAAATGGTCACAACCAGTCCAAAACAACTTTTACCCTGACAATGACATAAATCATCCAATCATCCAATCTGGCAACACTGAAAAAGCCTTCCACCCATCACTAGGGTTCATGTAGTTTATAACCTATACAAAATTTCATGACAATCCATCTATATATGAGTTTACTCTACACTATTTTCATTCAGGGATTCATTTAGCTAAACCCCTCAAATGCATTTAATTATTTTAACTGTTTGACTTTTTATGCCTGTGGAATTCTAAGCCAGCCCTGTAGTGAACAATCATGTCTCAGCTTGTGGATTCCGATGAATTTATTCACTGAACGTTTACCCTCACATCAAAGGAAGGAGTGTGACGCATGCTTGTTAGTCACAGCAACTTTAATCAGACCATTTGTTTGGCTTCCAAACATTAGCAGAGCTGTGGTAGCAGTGCTGAACAAGACTGACATAACTCACCTGTCATAGGTGACTGCTGTTAGGTCTTCTTATATGATTTGATAGAAATTAGAGCTGCAGAGTTATTTGTATGCCCCATGCAATGTTGTCTATTCTCCCAAATGTGTTTCTTGATTAAATAAAAAAAAAATGGACTGTCACTTTTGGAGGCTATAATAAGGAAATTAGTAGTATTCTGCACAATATGAAACAGAAAAATAGTAGTATGTTATTTTGAGTGAAATGTTTAACATATTGCATCCTTTTAAATATCTGACTTTTGTAGAATATTTTTTTTTTAAAGGTCCAGTGTGTAACATTTAGGAGGATCTATTGTGTGACATGGAATATAATATACATAGATGTGTTTTTAGTTGTGCAAAATCACCTGAATCCTTGTGTTTTTGTTACCTTAGAATAAGTAAGGTATTTTAGTAAAGTATTGTTGCATGTACAGAATATAGGCTGCTCTCAGTGCAAAACCTGTTTCCTTAAAGGACCAATGTGTAAGCTGCTAGTGGCATCTAGCGGTGAAATTCCCACTGAAATTCCCACTGCTAATATTGTTAATGATAATAATGTTATTATCATTATCATTATTATTATTATTCATCCCCCGTCATTGTGGCTATTGTCGTCGTAATCATCATCATCCTCAGTTATTTCTATTAGTATAGTTGTTCTATCTTCATAAGGAGTACAGTCTAGACCTGCTCTATTTGAAAAGTGTCCTGTGATTCAGTTCAATTCAATTCAATTCAATTCAATTTTATTTGTATAGCACCATTCCATAACTAAATTTATCTTAGAACACTTTTCAAATAGAGCAGGTCTAGACAGTTCCCACCATGAGCAAGCACTTGGCGACAGTGGCAAGGAAAAACTTCCTTTTAAGAGGCAGAAACCTCGGACAGACCCCGCTTCTAGGTAGGTGGCAAACTCTTTTAACACGTGCATGTGCAGTATTATTCAACCCCCAGCTTCAGTACTTTGTGGCGCATCCTTTAGCTTTTATAACTTCTAACAAATGTTTCTGTAAGTGCTGACAAGCTTCTTACACCTCTCAATCGGAATCTTTGCCCATTCTTTGTGTTTAAAAGCCTTTAGCTCAGTGATGTTTGATGGCTTCTGTACTGCAACTGCCTTCTTTAAATCCCAACCAAGATTTTAAATCAGATTTAAATCTGGTGACTGAAAAGGCCACTCCGGGACATTTCAAGATTTATTTCTCAACCAAGCTTTGGTTGACTTGGAGGTGTGCTTGGGATTATTGTCAAGATTGCAACTGTATAAATATTGTATTCCATCTCTGCCAGTAGGTCCTCCTAAATGTGACACACTGGACCTTTAATTCTATTTGTGAAATATATTTGACATTGGCAGGAATGACTGAAATATAAGGATAGATTTTGACCTTTAAATACATTTTGAGTTGTTATGCACAGTGTACCAAGACAAGTGTAATGTTCTAGGACTGTGTGCCCTCAGAATTATGAATGTTGATGTGGGTCACAGCTCTGTAGGTTTCTGAGGCCTAGAACACACTGTATGTTCCACTTGTTAATGGTTATGTGTATTGAGGTTGTTTAACCTTGATGTGGAATGTCAAATGATCACCTGCTGTAACAACAAAAAAAAGTATTTGTTCATTCCTGCTATGTGGCACCTTGTCATTGCTCTCATTGACCCCATGGTACCCATACCAAGTTAACATTTTACAACTTGGTATTGGTGCAATTACATGTTCAACAACCTAAAAGTTCACATGAAAGTTACAAGGGAGAGCTCAGAATTAAAAAATAAATTCTGCTCCATTGGAATTGAATTTTTTTAGAGCAAACTCAGGGTGATGGTTTTGGTCCCTATACAACCTAGGCTGCCTCTGGAAGAGACAACCATTTAGACCCAGACCATGGTCTGGTTGGGCTATTTGATCGAGTTGCTTCATCCAGAGCTCGTCTGGCTAAAATAAGACAAGTAGACATTCACCTCTCATTAATCATTGAAATGAAGTTTAGCTATCAGGATCCTCTTTAGGCTCTGTGCTGCAAACAGTCTTCTCAAAAATGTTACATATTTTTTTTTCTTTTTAAAGCCATCCATGCCTGGTAGGGTGGATGGACTTTTATGCAGTAGACCAGAGTATTGTGTCTCATCACAGACCTCACAGATTGCAGTTAAAATTTGCCTATTTATGTCAGTGGCATTTTGTTTTCGGTTTCTCCATCCCTCCCATTCTTATGAACATGATACCTCAGGAACGCTTAGAGAGAATTTCTTCAAATTTGGTACAAACGTCCACTTGGACTCAAGCGTGAACTGGTCTGGTCTGGTAACTAGAGAACTGATGACCATATTTTACATTTGGTCAGACAATGAATTGTTGACACTTTTGACTCAAAGGTCACTGTGACCTTAAAAATGACAGTTTTGGGTATAACTTAAGAATTGATCTGAGAAGGGAGCCCTTACCAGAATCAGAACACACTGGAAGGATTATATTTCCCTTCTGGTCTAAGAATGTCTTGTGTTGCCTCTGCAGGTGCTTGAAGGACATGTCTCCAAACCCCTGAAGAAAAACAGGAGACTACAGCTAGATTAACTTTGGAGGCACGATGTGACACTGACTGCATCAGCAGGAGCATTCAACTTTTGGAAACTTGTCTATTTAGTTTTATAATCTGAAACAGTCCCTGAGCCTTGTGGTGAGGGACCAGATGCTCAGGTGCCATCTGCCGAACGGCAGCAGTGCGAACAATTTGGGGCTGGGGTGGTTGGGGTCTTTGATAATCCTCTTGGCCTTCTTCCTTTACTTCTAGGTATAGAGGTCCTCCATGGGTGGCAGCTCTGTTCTGGTGATGTGCTGTTAAGTTTTCACCATCCTCTGCAAAGCCTTAGATGAGTGTGTTGCAACAGCCATACCAGGTAGTGATGCAATCAGTCAGGATACTCTCAAGGGTGCCGATGTGAAGAGTTTGGGTGGAGGATGTGGTTATGTCTATCTGCACTGCCTGGGGTCTGCCAGTCAGGAAAGTTCAGGATCACAAAGGGTGGCATAACGGAGTCCTAGGTCTCTGAGCTTGATGAGAAACTTTGAGGGCACAGTGGTATTGAATGCTGTACTATAGTCAATGAACAGCATTCTCACATGTTTCTCTGGTCCAGGTGGGACACTGTAGTGTGGTTTATGTGGTTTGTACACAAATTGTAGAAAAATGTAGGTCCAGTGAGTCAGTGAGGGAGGAGGTGATGAATGTTTTGACTAACCACTCTCATTTCATGATGGTGGAGATATAGCTCTCGCATACCTGGACTTTCTGTATTTTTCCAAACCACTGGAGATTTAAGTGTCGGTCCATGCTTTAAGTTGGCATGGACTTAACTCTGTTAACCCAGGGCTTCTGATTTGGTTATGTCCAAATAGTAGTCCCCCAGCTTCAGTACTTTTTGGTGCATCCTTTAGCTTTTATAACTTCTAACAAATGTTTCTTTATGTTTAAAAGCCTCTAGCTCAGTGATGTTTGATGGCTTCCGTGCTGCAACTGCCTTCTTTGAATCCCACCAAAGATTTTCAATCAGATTTAAATCTGGTGACTGAGAAGGCCACTCCAAGACATTCCACGATCTTTTTCTCAACCAAGCTTTGGTTGACTTGGAGGTGTGCTTGGGATCATTGTCTTGCTAAAATATCCAATGATCACCAAGGATTAATTGTCAACAGAAGGCATCACGTTCCTCTTTGAAATGGCTTGGTATTTCTGGGAATCCATATTGCCAGATACACAATCATTATTGCCAGTTCCTGCCACAGAAAAACAGGCCCACATCCAATGCTTGACCAAGCGCTTTGAGTGGTTGGAAGACTAGAAAGGCGCTATACAAGTACAGGTCCATTTACCATCCATTTACCATTTGACCGTGGGGATGGTATTCTTCTGGTATTAAGCCTGGCCTTTCGCATGCCAGACATACAGTCAGGAAGTTCAGAATCACAAAGGGTGATATAACTGAGTCTGTTAACCCAGGGCTTCTGATTTGGTTATGTCCATGTAGTAGTCCTTGGTACAATTTAATGTACTTGCCAAGGTAGCTAGTGACTGCATTTGGGTGTGTGTCTATGTTGTTGTCCTGAAACACTACTCCTCAGGGCTGAAGCAGTAATGTAGGGGCCTTAGCCTGACCAGGAAGTCAGCCCATGACCCTTGTTTCCTTTGTCTTCTCTGTTTTCCATTTATTCCCTATTGAGCCTATATGTTTGCATATTATATTTCTAGCCCTGCACTATTTCAGGTTTTGCAGCTTTTGGGTTTAGTTGTTATAGTGTGGATTTTTCCTTTAAGAGCGCTTCAAACAAGACAAAGAAAAAGAAAGTCATCTGAAGAATTTATTTTTAGTCCATTAGTTTATGACTTCCCCATATTTAAGTAGTTGTGCCTCCAGCAAATTGTGGCATTTGATCTGGTTCCAAGGGGAGATGTCTGCCCTAATTACAGGCTTATAAGATTTTTCTGCCCCTGAGTCTGACACTGGTTGTGCTAGGTTTTTACCTTCACATAAATATTTGGACTTGTAAAGTTTTATGAGCAGCTTGTTTGAAGGTTGGTCACATTGAAAATGTAAGCATTAAACCATATGCCAATGTTTTGCACTGGAGCAGGCTTTCATAAACCTCCCTTGAACCTCTGTGAATCTGAATGTCAGTTTCATCTTGAGTTTTTACATGAGAACCTGCACAGACCAACACACACGTTGCTCACCTGGAGCCAGAAATCTGGCATTCACTGTAATGGAAATGGAGTGTGTTTGTGTGGGCTGCTGGTTGCTGGTGGAGCTTGTGTTGATGACGTCAGGGAACAACTGGAGCAGAGATGACCTCCCAGAACTCCCAGTCTGTCAGTCTGACCTGTGAGGAATACAACTCTGACTCAGGCTCCCTAACATATACACATGTATGTGTGTGTGTGTGATTGTGGTGGGAATTTCACACTGTCTTTGTGGGGTTACCTAGTAACCCAAAATGTTTTTACTTACAGGTATTGTGCATGCAGATGACCAGTACACTCAGGAATCACTGGGTTTTGTTCAGAGTTTGGAAGATGTGTGAAGTTTGCAGCTTCACTGCCATGGCTGCATATGCCATTTGCCATGGCTGCATTATCTTGCTGGGGGGCCTTGTGGTAAAAATGAGATGCCGGGCCCCTGTTGACCCCCTTGTTCCTCCCGCTCTGTGCAAGCTTGCAGGATGATGCAATATTACATGGCCCTGAATTTGCTGTGTGGTAAACACAAATTAATGTGGGAATATGCAAAAGTTAAGGATAAGATTACATTATTACACAGACACAGCATGCCTCTTCAATACAGACCTCAACATTAGGTGATAAAGCAGGTCAGTGCCATTGTACACAGTGCCTGAATTGGACCAAAAATAGGTCCCACTTCCATAATTCAAAACACACTTCCCTAATCCTAATCACAACATATCCTAACCTCCTTTTTGGGGCAATATTTTTCAATTTTCAGTGCTGTTTTGTCAGTGTTAAGCTCGATAACACTTAGCATCTCACTCTGCATACCTAATCCAAACCAACTATCACTAGCCAATAAAAGGCAGGGTAGGGTAGGTCTTTGCAGAATGCAGCTGGGAAAAGTCAAGTTGTTCCAACACTGCAGGCAGCTTGGCTTAGGAGGTAGAGCGGGTCATCTATTAATCAGAAGGTTGGCGGTTTGTTCCCAACTTTCTCCCACTGCATGTCAAAAGTGTCCTTGTGCAAGGTACTGAACCCCAAATAGCTCACAGTGCTTTGTGTGAATGAATTAGTTCTCATGAGCTTTTGCCAACAGTGAATGAGTAAATGGATGAATGTTGCATTAAGTATTAAGTGCTTTGATTGGTCATGAGGTGCTATATAGAGTAAGTGCAGTCCATACCATTTCCCAGTTATGTTGTTGGAGGACAGTGCTGGACTCAAAAGAAGTAGTGTAACTTAATACTGCTGCTGCACTGTAGTGTGTTATTTTTTTCAAGTAATAAGTATGTATGGTTAGCATAAGAATACTTGATTAAATGTCCAAGTAACTTGCCCAACACAACTGTGTATGTATTAAAATAGGAAGAAAATAAGGACCATTAAAATATCCCTAATAAGTGGTTTGTGACATTCACTGTGAATGTTACATCAGTGTGTGTGTGTGTGTGTCATTCTGCCCACTGATGACTCCCAAAGGGTCTGTGGATTTGTAATGTGAGTTAACAGCATAAGGAGGCTGTGCACTCATTGACACTCTATCAGCGTGCCCCAAGGAGGACGAGGTGTCTATGTTTAACCTAGTGGCTTAACATAGCTTGGAGTATGTCTTTACCTGGAGCAGCCAAGGAGCAGCAATCACAAGATCTGACAGGCTCCATAACAACGGGGCCTAGAGACCCTGCTGCCTGGTCAGGTGACCACAGTCTGGCTCGGACCACGGTGTCAACACAGGGACAGGCAGGGATCAATCACTGTATTCTTATTTTAACTGTGGACAGAACTACTCCGTTTCACATTTGTACAGATAAAATAATAACAAATGTTTTTCATACAGCAACAGACTCAAGTGCTTTACATGGTTGAAACCAGATTCAAACATTTCAGGACAAATCCAACACTTAAAATGATACAAAGTCAAAGGAATAAAATACCTGACGATAAGGACCAGCAATGATACTAATACATTTTTTTTTTTTTAAAAACAGATATGTTTTGTTGGAATTGTAGCAGCGTTAAAAAAAAGCAGAAATAAAAGTTTTGAGAAGTGATTTAAAAGATGTCACTGATTCTGCAAGTCTCAGATCTTCAGGCAAGGTGTTTCAGAACTGACCATAAAAGCCCAGTCACCTTTAGTCTTGAGCTGGGTCTTAGAAACAGCTGGCAGAGCCCTGTCTGAGGACTTGTTCAGCTTTAATTTCACATTTAACAAAATTAGCAAATTAATATATAGAGGCTGCTTTCCTTTAAGATCTATTGTCAGAAATAGAATAAAATATTCATAGGTATGTTTTCATAAGTGTATTATCACCTGAATATAAGAACCGGTGTTACCTTAGAAGGAGCTGTTTTTAGCTAGTGAGGGAGTATTTAATTAGTCATCTGTATACATATTTGGATTTTGGTTAAGTGAGTGGTAAGGGATGATAGCCTTATGAAAGCATTCAGCAGAGTTGGAATTAATGACATGGGAAGACACATAAGTAGACAGATCAGGAAGTAAGGAGGGCCTTAGAAAGAATAACTTTATGGTCAGAAACACATAAACTGGCCTCACAGAGATCAATACTTTCAAGAGTAAAACCTGAGGAGGATACAACGTCCAGAGTTAGACTTTAGGGGTGTGTAGATTTAAACAGCAAGCAAAAGAGTCTTGTCATTTATCATAAAACCAATTGATTTAAATGCAGGAAAGTTTTTGAGGGAATGAGGAAACTGGGCTCGGCCGCTGAGAGAAACTCAACCACTGTCTGCTGCCAGCTACTAAACAGCTCCACCTCCACACAGGAGATTATTTGCCTTTATGACACACATTGTAATCATCCCAAAAAACCCTAATGTAAAAAAGTCCTTTAAAAAACTGCATCCAAAGAATATCAATCTTCCTACCACTAGCTTGGCAACCACCATAGCCACCACAGTAATAGCTGTGACAGAATTATTTTTCCAAAAAACATTGTGGTCTAGTTGGTAATTCCACTTCCTCTAGCTGTGTGTCTGTGATGATTTTACTAATACTCCTTTTCTAAGGAGAATTTAAGCCTAATGGTATGTTTGTGGTGTGATTTCTCTCACCCAGATGCACCACAGAGTGCCACAGGAAATCATTGCTGCCTGTGGTCATCAAACTCTACAACGCCTCCCTCAGAGAGTCAGACACCCCCTCTCTGTAATCTGACTTCAAACACGGACAATCATTTTTGCACTTGCACATTTTAAACTGTACATTTTACCTTTATATATATATATATATATATATATATATATATATATATATATATTCTTAATTATGCAGATGATACGCAGTTATATCTATCGATCAAGCCCGATGAAATTAATCAATTATCTAAATTACAAACATGTCTTAAGGACATAAAATCCTGGATGAGCAGCAATTTCCTGATGTTAAACTCAGAAACCTTAGAGACTCACTGTCTAAAGATATAGTTACTCGAGATGGCATTACCTTGGCCTCTATCACCACTGTCAGGAATCTTGGAGTTATCTTTGATCAGGATTTGTCTTTTAACTTCCACATGAAGCAGACCTCTAGGACTGCCTTCTTTCATTTACGTAATATTACAAAAATTAGACACATACTATCACAGACAGATGCAGAAAAACTAATCCATGCATTTGTTACTTCAAGGCTGGATTACTGCAACTCTTTATTATCAGGTTGCCCCAATAAGTCCATTAAAACGCTCCAATTAATTCAGAACACTGCAGCACGAGTACTGACAGGAACTAGAAAAAGAGATCACATCTCTCCTGTACTAGCTTCTCTGCATTGGCTCCCTGTAAAATGTAGAATATAATTTAAAATCCTCCTCTTCACCTATAAAGCTCTTCATGATCAGGCCCCTTCATATCTTAAAGAGCTCATAGTACCCTATTACCCCTCTAGAACACTACCTTCTCTGAATGCAGGGCTACTTGTGGTTCCTATAGTCGCTAAAAGTAGAACAGGAGCCAGAGCCTTCAGTTTCCAAGCTCCTCTCTTGTGGAACCAGCTTCCAGTTGTGGTTCGGGAGGCAGACACCCTCATCACATTCAAGAGTAGGCCTAAGACATTCCTCTTTGATAAAGCTTATAGTTGGGGCTGGATCAGGTGAGTCCTGAACCATCCCTTAGTTATGCTGCTATAGGGCCTAGACTATCGGGGGATTTCCCATGGTGCACTGAGCTCCTCTCTCTTTCTGCACTCATTCATGTCCCATTAATGCATGTTACTAACTTCACTTCTTCCCCGGAGTTCTTGTGTTTTCTCATCTCACAGGTTCTTATCGATCCTGGTGGAGCCTCCTGTCATGGCCCTGCTAGATTGCCATTGCCAATACTGTTGTTGCTGTGCACCTGTCTGTCTGTCTGTCTCTCTCTCTCTCTCTCTCTCTCTCTCTCGCTCTCTCTATTTCACCCCAACTGGTCGAGACAGACGACCACCCACCTAGAGCCGAAGGATCTGTCCTAGGTTTCTGCCTTTTAACAGGCAGTTTTTCCTTGCCCTTGTCGCCAAGTGCTTGCTCATGGTGGTACTGTTGGGTCTCTGTAAATAATGTTATAAAGAGTTCGGTCTAGACCTACTCTATTTGAAAAGTGTCCCGAGATAACTTCTGTTATGAATTGGCGCTATACAAATAAAATTGAATTGAAGTGAATTGAAATTGAATTAATATATTCTATGTTCTGGAGTATGTAACGAAAGTAATTTCCCCCAGGGATTATTAAAGTATTTCTGATTCTGATTCTGATTGCTGGAATGACAAGGGTCTTAATAGGCTCAGGCAGGCGTATTCTTGAAACAACCCATACAACCAACCCCCCTCCCCGGAAGTGTATTTACTCTGTGTGTTGCTTTGTTTCTGTGCCAGTTCATCTTTTGACTTTCTTTCTTTCTGCTTTGTGTTGTGGACTATCTTGCCTGTTGGACTGCCTTCCTGGTTTTGACTGTTGCCTGCCCTACCCCTAAGGCTTTGTGTCTCACTATTACTTGGGTTCAATTCTCTGTGTTTATGTTACACAGCTTGACAAATGTGATTGGTGTTAGGTAGGAAACTCCCTGAAAGGGGAGTAAACAGAACTCAAGGTTTCTCCCTGGCTTCTTCACCACTATCACCCCAGAGCCCTGTTATGTTATGTGGGCATGGGTATTCTTTTGTTTTTACCAGTATGACCTTTAATCTGTTTGTTCTGACCTCAGCGGATTTCTTTCCATGCTTGCAGCCAATCATCACCATCGTCCACAAACCAGGTCTGGAAACTAGTCTAGGGGTTAAAAAAAGCACCCGGTGTCTAAGCTCAAGAATCACGTCCATATTCTGCTAGTCAAAGCCACATGAAACCACAGTCCATGATGGTGTGGGAGCAGGGTATGGCTGCTACATTGATTTTGGAGTCTCTCTCTTATTTAAAATAAGATGTCAAAGAATCATGTTTTTCACTGACATGAGCAGCTTTGGAAGTACTTACACATCAACAAAATAAAGGTAGTCATTAACCATAGAAGGAACTTCCCCCAATACTAATGATTAAAGGGTTGGTGCAGTGTGAGGTGTCAGGAGGCAGGTATGTAGTGTGTTGGCTAAAAGTAGTAAGCAGCATGATAGCATGGGACAGCATTACCTCTGACTGACGCATGATGGGAATCCACAGGAGTCACCTTGATAGAAGAAAGAATTCAACATGATGAACAGCAGCAACCCGTATGAGGTAATGAGCAGTAAGGTTTACCATAGGGCATGCCCAGGGATGTTATCATGGAATATTTGGTAGCATCATAAGTGGGTCATATTGAGTATACTGTTTGATTTTCAAAATCACTCTGCACTCAGAATAAACTCTTCCATCATCTTCATCTTCACATTTCAACAAATATGCCAACTATGTTCATCTTAACCACCTCAAATTTAAGTACAGTACAATACAGTGGTTGGTACTGTGTACCACTGTTCTACCTTTTCAGTTTGATTGACAGATCAGAAAATAAATAACTTAAGTATGACTGCTTGAAGCTCAATGAAATAAGTAGAAATACATCAACATTTAACAAATAAAAGCATTGCAAAAGCAGTAACAACTGATTCAGCCATATTCAGGCTACTAAAGCTATTTAATATACATGGCATAACAATGTAAATAGGCTTGATAAAAAAGAAAGGAGCAATACAACAGTTGTAATGCTGAAAACGATAAAGTAAAAGTTATTTTCAACTCTGGTCTGTACTTCACTGCCAAGCCCTCCATTCAAGATTCTTGGAACCCTGGTGCAATATATATATATAGTTAGTTTCTGTTCGATGTGCTTTGCCATCGCTGTGTGAATGTGTGTGAAAGGCCGAATGTGACATGTAGTGTAAAAGCGCATTGACTGGTCGGAAGACTTGAAAGGTGCTATACAAGTACAGGTCCATTTACCATTGAGAAATGTGCAGAATACAGTGTGTTGAATGGGAATGTGTTTGTGAAAAGAACACAGTGCAAGAGAATATTATGTACACTGAACAAAATTATAAACGCAACACATTTGTTTTTGCCCCCATTCATCATGAGCTGAACTCAAAGATCTAAAACTTTCTCTAAGCACATAAAAGGTCTATTTCTCTCAAATATTGTTCACAAATCTGTCAAAATCTGTGTTAGTGAGCACTTCTCCTTTCCTGAGATAATCCATCCACCTCACAGGTGTGGCATATCAAAATGCTGATCAGACAGCATGGGTATTGCACAGTTGTGCCTTAGGCTGGCCACAATAAAAGGCCACTCTAAAATGTGCAGTTCCATCACACAGCACAATACCACAGATGTCGCAAGTTTTGAGGGAGCATGCAACTGGCATGCTGACTGTAGGAATGTCCACCAGAGCTGTTGCCCCTGAATTGAATGTTCATTTCTCCAAAGCCATCTCCAAAGGCTTTTCAGAGAATTTGGAAGTACATCCAACCGGCCTCACAACCGCAGACCACGTGTAACCACACCAGCCCAGGGCCTCCACATCCAGCATCTTCACCTCCAAGATTGTCTGAGACCAGCCACCCAGACAGCTGCTGCAACAATCGGTTTGCATAACCAAAGAATTTCTGCACAAACTCTCAGGAACCGTCTAAGGGAAGCTCATCCGCATGCTCGTCGTCCTCATCGGGGTCTCGACCTGACTGCAGTTCGTCGTCGTAACTGACTTGAGTGGGCAAATGCTCACATTCGATGGCGTCTGGCACTTTGGAGAGGTGTTCTCTTTACGGATGAATCCCGGTTTTCACTGTACAGGGCAGAGGGCAGACAGCGTGTATGGCGTTGTGTGGGTGAGCGGTTTGCTGATGTTAATGTTGTGGATCGAGGGCCCATGGTGGCAGTGGGGTTATGGTATGGGCAGGCGTGTGTTATGGACAACGAACACAGGTGCATTTTTTTGATGGCATTTTGAATGCACAGAGATACCGTGACGAAATCCTGAGGTCCATTGTTGTGCCATTCATCCATGACCATCACCTCATGTTGCAGCATGATAATGCACGGCCCCATGTTGCAAGGATCTGTACACAATTCCTGGAAGCTGAAAACATAACATAAAAAGTACACATTATATATACAATATAATACAATAAGAATCACAAAATTAACAAAAACTAAATATAATAGAAATTAAAGTTGCAAGCAGCGAATTAGTGAATATTGTCATGTAGACGTGTGCAGGGCAGCACTCTTATCAAATGTGAAGTTTAGTGGACATTGGACATTGTCACTGAAGTTGAGTACTACCTGTCTTATGGCCAATCGGCGGAATTCAACACGTCGTCACGGGCACGCTCCACACCTCCAATGCCAATGCCTCCTCACCAACACACCACAGCAAAGACGTGGACACTACAGACTGATAGAACATCTGTAGTAGCCGAGTGCACACATTGAAGGCCATGAACCTCCTCAGAAAGAACAGCTCTGTCCTTTCCTGTTTAGGGTCTCAGTGTGGTCGTCCAGTCCAGTTTATTGTTGAGTGTCACCCCCAGGAACTTGTAGGTGTCAACCATCTCTACCCTCTCCCCCCAATCACAACTGGGGATGGGGGCCTCTTGCTGTCCACCACCAGCTTTTTGGTTTTCCCTGTATTGAGCTGTAGGTGGTTTCTGTCGCACCATCTAATGAAGTTCTCGATCAGCTCTCTGTACTCCTCCTCCCAATCATTTGTAATACTGCAGACAATGGAGGAGTCATCAGAGAACTTCTCTGGGGGCACACTCCGGAGTTGGAACAGAAATAGAGGTAGAGCAGGAGCTGTTGTGTCAAGCTGCCACCCTCTGCGGCGCCGCAAGAGCATGAGGCCTTCCTGCGCTGCCGTAATTAAACATGTTAAATGTTTATAGTTATTTTGTGGCTCCATACACCTGTTATCCTAATTATAATATTTTACTACAATGCTTTTTTTAATAAGAAACCAGCAAGCCACACCCACTGCTGCACCCCACTTCTGTCAGTGAGATGTATTACTTTATTTATATTATAACTTCATTATCCAATAGACCTTTTTCACAGCAACCATTTAGACATAATATAGAAGAGTAAACACAGGCGTTACCAATGATATTCATTATGGTTCCCTTCCATTTAGGTCAAACAAAGTTATTGTGCATGTTGGGGTCACTGGAAAGGCTGGAAAACTGCACTAAATGGAATGGAACCTTAATTTGTTTCATTAGTAACACCTGTGTTTACGGTACTATAACATATCAAAATGGCTGCTGTGAAAAAGGTCTATGGCCAAGCTTTTCACTATTGTTATCATCATGACCCTCCTGTAAATCTGCCTAGTAATAAACATATAAATCACAGTAGCAATTTTGACATGACATTCCAGTGAGCCAACATGCAGAATAGCAACACCCTAACTCCCCTGACCTGATTGGAATGGAGCCCTACTTAGTATCAGTGGTAATCTGTGTTTACCCTACTATTTCATGTCAAAATGACTGCTGTGAAAAAGGTCTATTAGGAACTTAGGAATGCTTCAGCCCTACCGTCCAAAGAGCAAAAATATTCACTGTATAATACTAAATTAAAATATACAACAAACAGTATATGAGTAAAGTATTTAAAAAAAACTAGACTTAAATAATATAATATAACACAGCAGGAACACACACACACACACACACACACACACACACTCATCCCGGTGCCAGTGCACAGTGGCAGTGTGGTCCACCCTTGGGTGACCTCTTGGGGATGTTTATGGACTGAGGGCCTGGGTCATATTCTCAGTCCTGTGTGGGAATCACACGCTCTGGGAGGTCGCTGACCAGCTGACCATGGAAAACATCTCTGACGTCTGCAAATAAACTCAGGAGGGGGGCATAGAGGGGTTGTTTCTGCCCTGACACTACAACACTACTGTCCCATAATTGTACACACTACACTGTGGCATCCCAGAGGGCAACATGATTAATCTGAAGATTGAGCTTGGTAGAAGTTACCAGATAAATTCATCAATTTGAAATCATTTAATTTTGGATTAAAAACCACATAACTCTAATTTACAGTCATAATTTGTTGGCTCCAATATTTTTTTTAAATCAGGAGACCCTTACAGTCGATTATAAAGCTTATGAGCCCACCCGGAGCCTGTTTAAGCAGACAGTCCCCATCCCCTCTACTCCATATAACACAAACCTCTGCCATCAGGAATAAGACTCCATGTGCCAAACTGAAAATCAACCCAACTTAAGCTATCGTTCATGCCAGCCTCCATCAAGCTGCTGAACTCTAATACTAAACTTAGTGCAATAAATACTCTCACACTCGTCTCTTTTTAAGCCGCTGTGTTGTCAATGTTAGAACTATAGTCAATTGTCTTTTTCGCGTTTTAAGATGTTTCATGTTGGTTTTGTGATAGTTTCCTGATGTTTTTTCTTTGTGAAGCAATGGATTGTTGCATTGTGCCCAAGACAAATATCCCCTCTAGGACAATACGATTAATTCTACTCAATTCAACTCTACTATAGCGTGCTACTGTCTAGATAATTAATTGTTTTGCAGTACAATAGTTTGACTAGTAAAGAAATGTAACATTAGGCACCATATAGTTTATAAAGGGTGATTTGTAGTTATGTTTCAGTATGTACTAGGGGTATAACAATAAGCTACTATCTGTATCTGTGTCTACTATCTAGCTATGTCACAAAAATATCTATATTCATATTTGTTCTCAGGTTATACCTAAAGTGGGTATGGTTTATATTGTAAGTTGTCAAAAATAGTCGAGTGTACCTCATTTTGTTTACTAATTGCATTTTTACTGTTGTATGTATGTATAAGTCTTATCTTAAAGAGCTCATTTGTATCTTAAAGAGCTCATAGTACCCTATTACCCCACTAGAACACTGCGCTCTCTAAATGCAGGGCTACTTTCGGTTCCTATAGTCTCGCTAATATTACTGATATTATTGTTATACTATTATTACTACAGTTACTATTATTACTATTATCATTGCTCATTGTCCCCGATCAATGTGGCTGTTGTCATCGTCGTCATCATCTTCTTCATGTTCATCATCATCAGTCACTACTATTAGTGTAGTTGTTGCTACTGTTGTTGCTGTGCACCTTTGTCTCTGTCCTTCTGTCTTTACCTCTCTCTCTGTCCGTCTCTCTCTCTCTCTCTCCCTCTCTTTTCCTTGCCCCCGTCGCCAAGTGTTTGCTCATGGTGGGAATTGTTGGGTCTCTGTAAATAATGTTATAGGAAGTTCGGTCTAGACCTGCTCTATTTGAAAAGTGTCCTGAGATAACTTCTGTTATGTATTGGCGCTATACAAATAAAATTAAATTGAATTGAATTGAATTGAATTGAATTGAATAAGTTTAGCTGCCAACAAAATAATACAGTATATTTTAAATAAAAGTTAACTGTTGCTCGTACATTAAAGCTAACATTGATATTTTAGGTGGCTAAAATAAATTATGTTGCTGTCCCCACCATTGACAGTATATAATAAGCTTGAGCTTCCAGGTTTGTACAGTGAAGTCGACACGGAAGTGTCTTAAACCTGCATTCTATGTAATGTTGAGCAGGGGGCAGCTCCATCGTCTGCAATAAAACATAGATAGCATGTAGTCTTATGGAGAAATGTGCCAACTACTCACATGATTTATTAGCTCCTTTATGAGTTTATGGTCTCAAGCATGATGTTCATTTAGTAAATGATGGTCCCATTTAGAGTAAAATAGACAATAAAGCAGGGTATGTGTGACGGGGTCAGTTTTTGTGTTGCATGTTTTACTTTGATGCTGTGATTTCATTTTAATTGTATTTAGTGTTTCCTTTTACGTAACTGACCTTGAACTGTACAGACTCACCAGCAGTGCTCAGATTAATTAGCGCAACGAGCCACAGGTGGTGGCAAGCAGGAGGTACACCTTTATATAGCAGGAAGCGGCAGTGAACGGGGGAACTACCAGGAAACGCCAGGCCAGCAGACCAGGCCGGCAGACCAGGCCGGCAGAGAACGTGGGAGTTCGCCAAGGAGATGCCAGGAAGGCAGCCCCGCGTTGGGAAGGTGCGCAGTGGACCAGTGTGGAGAGTGACCTGGGCTCCTCGAGAGTTCGGGCAGGTTCTGGCTTCCTGCTCCTTCGTTAGGACAGCTACGGTCTGGGAATAGATCGGAGGCGAGTTCCACGACAATGGAGAGGACTGTGTGCTCTGGAGTGACTGAGGGCCTCGTCTACTGATTCGAGAGTTGGGTCTGCCACTTCGGCCTGGTCCGATAATGAGGATCTCCAGAGACTGGCGATCTTCAAGAGAGACTTTTGAGTTGGGTTTTATCCATTTTATTGCAATAAATTGTGTGTATATGGTCGAGTTGACTTGTGGTTTTTAACTCTGCTCAAACCTGATTCAAAAGAACCTGTGTTTTTAGGAGTCCTAGGCTCATCATCCTAGGTGGCGTTGTCGGCATATTTTTAGCATTGTAACTTTCAATTCCTTTCTATCCGCGCCACATATGCTTTAGGTCGTGGCTACCTTGTGATTAACAGGTCATTGTCAGTGAGTCTGTCCAGCTCAACACACCAATCAATGCTGATCAAATATAAATCAAGATTCTGTTACTGTTTCTTGTCTATCTTGTCGAGTGTGTGTGAGCAAGAGTGCTGCCATTGCTTGCTGCTATGGACAAGTTGAAACTTTTCAGGCAATAAGTGCAGCTCAACTCACAGTACGTCACCTCTGCTGGCTCTGATAAACCGCCATGGTGACGACCATAACGTCAAACTCGAAGCTTCAAAACGGTACTCCACAAAACAATGGGTGACGTCACCTCACCCATAGCAGTACATTAGCTTAGCTTCTGCACTGGCATACTTCTACAAACTCTGGGTGTGCTAACCGTCATCTACTGTAGGCAATACACTGAATATGGATAAGTACCTCATAAAATGCCACTTCAAAAAACCTCATCTATCCCTTAAATAGTTTATATAGTTGAAGTAATAAATTACTTCACTACTCAATACCAGCACCACCTGTAAGTCTGCACTGGCCTGTAGTGGTCATACAAGTGCACTTCTTTTCTAGGGACAAACTGGAAAACTTACTGGAAAAATACTTAATTTAGAGGCACAGACTACTGAGTCAACAAGAGATTAGAGCTTCTCAGAAAGTAACAATATCTTAACGTCAGACAGACGTAATAAATGAATCTGTCTGCAATAACAACAAATGCTATCCGGTGTTATGGTTGCCAGAAGACACGTAGATGCCCTTTATAAAGAGCTGCAAACATACTCTTATTTGGGCACCTGGATGTTCGATAAAGTGAGAGGCCCAGAGCAGCGCAGCACCTTCTAGGTTACTGTATTATTAGCATCACAGCTAATCATTCAGGATTAAAAACCTGGAGGTGTGTATACCAGCAGTCAAGCCAAGCAATTTACCTCAGTTGGTTTTATCATTACAGTATGCCCTGCATCTGACCAGTCCACTGAAAGCTGGTGTGATGAAAGGCTTCCATTTATAGCCAAAATGGCATGATGGCTGGGAAACACAACGAAGATAGCAATCTGATACAGTAGTGACATGCTTCTTTTGGCAGGGAAACAACATCCCCCCACTACACCTCTGACTGTCCAACACACGAACACCAGCCAACCCAAAATAACACCACCAGGGGCCTTGTGTTGTCCCTGAATCCTTGGCTAGTCATGCTAGAAATGTTTGCTGACCTGTATATTCCCACACCACTGTCCTCTATTTGATATTCACTGGCCTGGCCTCACCCGTTGTGCGCGTCTCATGGTCGACCACCACCCCGTCCAGCTCTCCAGTGGAAACAGTGTTCTCTTTTTGACCTGACTTGCTGTGTTTGGAACACTAGCCTTCCTGACCAAATGTCACAAGTATGACTGCAGCTGATTTGTTTGCAGGTGTTTCCGCACTGGCAGGAACCAGGAGGAAGGACAGCTGACCATACTGCTCCTCCACACTGCACAGTTTAACAGCAGATGTCAGTTTGACTGGATTGTTCATGACAGTAACTCTTAACTGTCCCCTATGATCAAAAGCTCTATATGTCAGGGCACAAAGATTGGATTTTAACAATGGCAGGGTCTGTTTAGAGTCTACATTGCATATGAAGGCAGTTTGGATGATTGAACTGTAAATATTGTATTATTAATATTGTATAGTATTTTTCTATTTTGGTAAATGTGATGTAGCGTTTGCTATATATCTGTAGGATATGAAATTCCGAACTTTGGCGGACCCAGTGAAACTATCAAGAAAGATAATGTCCCAAACAGCTATACAGAAATACCCCCTTTAGGGATCTAACCCTAAGAAACTGCGATGAAAATAACTCATGTTCTTACAAACTAAAACACATGCCACCACCCAATTGAACAGAAAAGTCGGAGGAAGACACACTGTGTTTATATTCTCTTCCATTGTCGACTGAAGTTAAGTATTTCTATTCCCTTCTACAACATTCACTAATTGGAAATTGGCAAAGGTCTACCAAGTGGAAATTTCAGCCTCCAAGAAGTGGCAACATTGCGATGGCAAGAAACGCCAATTCAAACAATTCCTATTAGTTGTGTATGACATTGCAATTTTGTCCATTGACCACAACCTTTCCATCAATTTGACCAATCATCTTAGTTTCTGTGGAAAACGTTGCATATTCGTAATGGAACAAGTTGCCTTTGATGGTTAATTAATTATACCAGACAAAAACTACCCTACTACTCTAGCGATCTAAAAGGTGCACAATGTTGGTTTGGGACAAGACTAAAAATGTATGATTCATTTACAGGTACGTATAATAGATTTCACCTCTACGTAAGAGTAAAGTCTTAATAGTTTAACATCAGACTCATCAGTGATAAAGTAATCAGTATGTAGAAAAGAAACACATGGTTGTGTTGTGAGCTCAAAAATTTGGCCTGATAGGAGGAAAAAGAGGAAATGTTGCCCAGATCACTGTAATGGGATTCATCCTTTGAGGACCATGACATGTCATGTAATATACAACATTACATGACAATATGGTCACTAGTTGTGGATATATCTTGCTCTGGACCAAAACTCTGGGTGGAGTAAGCAACTAACTGAACAACGTCACTAATTCTTGGACCCCTTCACTGGCGGACCTCTTCTTCTCTGTATTTCCATTTATCTTTACTTTACATTAATAAAAACTTTACATATTCATACATGGTCTAAACTAAAATGATCCACTTCAAACTCCTATTGTTCTTTTGTCTTTTTGTGCAAAGGAAACTTTTGACAGTCTATGTTGTGCATGACTAGATATCCAGCAGTTCAGCCGCTATGAAAAGCCAAGCAGTCTTGTTTGACCACAATGGATTTTGTGGTTTTGAAATAGTTTTGAAATCCCAAATATTGTAAAATCCTGAGAACCCAGAAAGAAGCAGGCGTTGACCCAAAATGTAGCAATATTCTCTTTAAATCAACTTTATAGGTCAGCATCCAAGCCAAAGGTTACACACACTGAAAGTGTATATATAAACCTCTATGTAAGAACAAATTAATAGCTGGCATGCGCAAACCTGTCTTCACACTGAGCTGTCAAACATCATACCTGTAGAAAGGCTTCAGTAGTATTCCATGTACTTGGTGTATGCTTACTGAAACGTTAACAGACTGATTAACACATCTGCCCTCTTTACCACAGTGAAAAGGTATCTTTAGCTCTCCATCTGTCTGTTTCTTTGTTTGCTGGTCTACCCCCATCCACGTACACTTGCTCAGAACTTCATGACAGAAATGTATATGTTTATTATATTTCTTTGTAAAATGACATATATATGCACAATAAACAATAACTGATGATCTGATTGGACCTCCACCTCAGTAGTACAATCTGTCAAATTACCCTTCCTATGCCCCTTTTGGAATCTCAGTCAACTTTCTCCTTTACTGTACTTAGATATGTGCTAGGTGCATCTATGTTGAAGAGCCACATATTGAAAATGGTTAAAAGATAAAAGTGACATATATAGTCATATTTTAAGTTAGCTAAAGTTAGCAAACCCCTAGCTACCTAGCTAGCTAATTGACATCAATTAGGTAGATAATTAGCAAACATTTTGTTAACATTAGCTATCAGATATAACTAGCTAGCTAACAATGTAGATTAGCTAGTATTTAGCTTTATAGCTAAGTAGCTAGGGTTGCTTTTGACTGGCGGACAGAGCAAAAAGGGGTGGGACTTAGGAAGGGTAACCTTATCACACCTCACACAAAACTAAATGGTAAATGTCACATGGAAGAGAGAGAAAATGTAAGAAGCACAAGAAAACAAAAAGAAAGACATCTATTTTGTAGTTCATATATATATATATATATATATATATATATATATATAGCTCATATAATTTGCATGTTATATTATTCAGTTTCCTTTTCCTTTTTTAGATTGGTATATTAAGATTTAAACCATTTGCGTACGTATTCATTTTTATTTTGATGACATATCATTGTGATAAGAAAGGGACTGAACAAATAAAAATAAAAGTCTGCACCACATTTCCTCCAACCTCTGTTGCTTTACTGATCATGTAGGCAGTGACTGCACTGTCTGTGGCCCGAGATTAGTTTGGGGACATCCTGTCTCACAAATCAAACATGCTTCGTTTCCTTCTTATTACAAGCTATTAGTGGCCCAGGCTAAGAGGTGCCACATTTGTTGCCAGGGAGAGCAGGAAGATAGATGTGCATCTCATGTTGATCCAGAGGGACTAATGCCTCCCATTAACATTGAGCCCTGTTTGTTCCACAGGAGAGCACAGCCAAAGTACACAGTGACGTAGCAACAGGTGGAGCAGAAAGCTTTACTAAAATGGAAAAGGAGTATCAGATTGAATGATGGGAATCAAGAATGAAATTAAGCACCATTGTTTCAGGGTCCTCTTTAGAGGCTCATTTAAGTATAAAAGAGGATAATTTCTCTTGTTTAATTTAAAAAACAAATCTGCATCAGTTGAACCCCAGATTTCCTTTTGTACATTTTAAAATAGAAAATACTGATCTGCATAATTTTAACCAGTATATTCAGCTAATCATCATCAACAAAAATCAACATTTTAAATTCAATATTTAATCAGTAGTCAATGTCAGTCCATTGCTAAATGAGGTAAAACCTCGACTGAAAGACAAAATATTTATTGTTTTAAAATTATGAGTGCCATCACACCCACATATTACCTGGACTGGTCCACTGGAAAGCTTCATTTCAGTTTCGTGCACGCTCATGTTCACACGTGATGCCGGTTATCTTTGCAGTTTATGACAATGCTGATGTTACCATGTTCATGTTAGCCTGGTAAAATTTGCTAATTAACACTAAATACAAAGTACAATACAAAGCCGAGGCTAATGGGAATGTCATTAGTTTTGCAGGTATTTGGTATAAAATGTTCTATCTGCTGGTGGCACATAGAGCAAAGGGGATCACCAAAGTTTTGCCCTGTACAGATGTTATGGTTTTTTATACCCTTCCTCATTCTCCCTGAGGTGAAGAATATTTGTGAAAACTAATATGTCATGTTTACACTTAAATACTGGTAAAAAAAACCAAACAATTGGATTGGTTCTGATACTATAAAGGGGTTGGCAGGTAAATGGGTTCTCAAATAAAGTCAAACGTTATAAAATCAGGTGGGTTGGCCAGGTATTTTCTTTGTCTGAAGAAAAAAAATCCTTGGTAGGATATTAGTATCTGGCCCAGGATTGAGCAATTGGATGAATACATTGGTTAATCCTTTTTGTAAATTTGGCGCCCCATGCACCAAGGCTGCGTCCTTGCTGCAGCGGCCCAGGGTTCCAATCCTAACTGCAGCCCTTTACTGCGTGCACAAGCAGTTCTACGTGAGGAAACCTCAACCGCATTAGATAGACCAAGGAGAAAGTATTTTAAATCTGTAAAGTATTTTAAATCTAATATGTGAACATAAACAGATATATTTTGCATTTCAAGAACACTGTTTAAAGCTATATGAATATAAGTGTAAATGCAACCCAAATATGGAGGATGACTTTCTCAACGATACACCCCTTCCATCGCTGAAAGACAGTGAAAAGGCTTGCTTGGAGACAGATGTCCAGGAAATGTATGTTAAAGTAGTGATTAAAGCTTTCACTGCTGGTAAAGCAATTTTGTACAAGTAGTACAAAATTCTATAAATGTTTCCAGGATGTCCTGTCTCCAATTCTGACCTTATTATTCAAGGATATTATTTCCACTCTGTCCATACAGTAGTATGAGCGCGAATGTTATTTCCCTTTCAGCAAAAGCAGATAAAACATTTTACAAACGGGCAATTTCCGTCCTCTCAGCTTCTTAAATAAGGATTAGAAAGTGTTTGCTAAGATCCTTGCGATGAAGTATTTTACAGGCCCTGTCCGGTCCCAATGGAGGTAAGTGCTGTAAAGACCTTTTTTTCATCAGTTTAGTTTAACAGAGCCATCCATCTCACACAGACACAGAAGATCATTTCAGACCAATCTGCAGTGGTTTGTAGCTCAGAGGATCCTGCATTACTACATCATCATCAGGGTGAGTTGGGAGAACCGATGACACTGTTTGGTAACCAGACATGGCATCCAGTCACAGGGGGTGGTATAGCCATCAGCACTTTTAACCCATATTGCACCAATGTTATGTAACAGAAGAAGGAGTGAGAAAGTGGAGCTAAACTTTGACCGTCTGTGACAGACTGTGTAGTGCAAAGGACCATTAACCAGACTGTGATGGATGGGACTATGATGCCTGACAGACTGTGACTGAATGGGGATGTCTCTAAAAAGGATTCAGTTTTTTTTGTAACCAACATTTTAACATTAAATACATATTTTACTGTTCCATAACATCAATTTCAATGTTTACATGTAAACTGGGTTTCAGTGGTGGTTATGGCAGAATTGATTTCTATTTGTAGTTGCTGTACAGCAGAGATATTTTTTAGGAGGTGCTCAGACTGAACGCAAAGCAAACATTAGCCTCATGGTCTAGTTGGCCAGCCCACTTGTTGATGTGGATGTTCAATTTCAATGCTTGCATACAATTTGTGGTGGTGTGGGAGACAGACTTGCCGTCTTCCTCATAGCATGTTTAATGCCAATCCAACTCAAACCCCAAAATCTTATGCCAAAGGTGCAACTCCTAGCAGCTAATGAGCCAGAACCACCACCCCCTTAAGTGTGATGTCTGATCTGATCATTCTTCCTTCAGCCAAAATATTGCCCTGTAATAGTCTCCAAGACAGTCAACAACTTATATGGAGTTCCACAGGGATCGCTTCAAGGCCCCCTTTTGTTCAAACTTTTACCCCTCAGACATATAATACATAAACACACTGTTCATAATTATGTAGACGATACACAACTATGTATTTCCCTGTCCATCAGTCATCTCATCTAAACTTAGATATATATTTAGACTGTTTTTCTGCTATCGATCTTCATCAGTTAACTTCAATCATTTCTTCATCGAAGCCATCAACCTGTCTATTAGACCCGATCCCAACTAGGCTGCTTAAAGAAGTTGTTCCCTTAATTGGCACTTCTTTACTGGATATGATTAATCTTTCTTTATTATCAGGATATGTACCACAGTCCTTTAAAGTAGCTGTAATTAAACCCCTTCTTAAAAAGTCCACTCTTGACCCAGGGGTTTTAGCCAACTATAGACCGATTTCTAACCTCCCCTTCCTCTCTAAGATTCTGGAGAAAGTAGTCGCCAAAGAGTTGTGTGACTTTCTACATAACAATAGTTTATTTGAGGATTTTCAGTCAGGATTTAGAGTTCATCATAGCACAGAGACAGCTCTGGTTAAAGTTAATAATGACCTTCTGACTGCTTCTGACAATGGACTTGTCTCTGTACTTGTATTATTAGATCTTAGTGCTGCATTTGACACCATTGACCATGATATTCTTTTACAGAGACTTGAGCATCAAATTGGCATTAAAGGAACTGCCCTAAGCTGGTTTAAGTCATACTTATCAGATCGTTCTCAGTTTGTACATGTTAACGATGAATCCTCCATAAATACCAAAGTTAGTCATGGAGTTCCACAAGGTTCTGTACTTGGACCAATACTATTTACTTTATATATGCTCCCTTTAGGCAACATTATTAGGAATCACTCCATTAACTTTCACTGTTATGCAGATGATACGCAGTTATATCTATCAATCAAACCCAATGAAATTAATCAATTATCTAAATTACAAACATGTCTTACGGACATAAAATCCTGGATGACCTGCAATTTTCTGATGTTAAACTCAGAAAAAAACGAAATTCTTGTTCTTGGCCCCAAAAACCTTAGAGACTCATTGTCTAAAGATATAGTCACTCTAGATGGCATTAACTTGGCCTCTAGCACCACTGTCAGGAATCTTGGAGTTATCTTTGATCAGGATTTGTCATTTAACTCCCACATAAAGCAGACCTCTAGGACCGCCTTCTTTCATTTACGTAATATTAGAAAAATTAGACACATACTATCACAGACAGATGCAGAAAAAGTAATCCATGCATTTGTTACTTCAAGGCTGGATTACTGCAACTCTTTATTATCAGGTTGCCCCAATAAGTCCATTAAAACCCTCCAATTAATTCAGAACGCTGCAGCACGAGTACTGACAGGAACTAGAAAAAGAGATCACATCTCTCCTGTACTAGCTTCTCTGCATTGGCTCCCTGTAAAATGTAGAATTGAATTTAAAATCCTCCTCCTCACCTATAAAGCTCTTCATGGTCAGGCCCCTTCATATCTTAAAGAGCTCATAGTACCCTATTACCCCACTAGAACATTACGTCCTCTGAATGCTGGGCTACTTGTGATTCCTATAGTCTCTAAAAGTAGAACAGGAGCCAGAGCCTTCAGTTACCAAGCTCCTCTCCTGTGGAACCAGCTTCCAGTTGTGGTTCGGGAGGCAGACACCCTCACCACATTCAAGAGTAGGCTTAAGACATTCCTCTTTGATAAAGCTTTTAGTTAGGGCTGGATCAGGTGAGTCCTGAACCATCCCTTAGTTATGCTGCTATAGGCCTAGACTATCGGGGGATTTCCCATGGTGCACTGAGCTACTCTCTTCCTCTCTCTTTCTGCACTCATTCATGTCCCATTAATGCATGTTACTAACTCCACTTCTTCCCCGGAGTTCTTGTGCTTTCTCGTCTCGCAGGTTCTCATGGATCCTGGTGGAGCCTCCTGCCATGGTCCTGCTTGACTGCCATTGCCAATACTGTTGTTGCTGTGCACCTGTCTGTCTGTCTGTCTCTCGCTCTCTCTCTCTCTGCCTCTCTCTCTCGCTCTCTCTCTCTCTCTCTCTCACCCCAACTGGTCGAGACAGACGACCACCCACCTAGAGCCGGAGGATCTGTCCTAGGTTTCTGCCTTTTAACAGGCAGTTTTTCCTTGCCCTTGTCGCCAAGTGCTTGCTCATGGTGGTACTGTTGGGTCTCTGTAATTAATGTTAAAGAGTTCGGTCTAGACCTGCTCTATTTGAAAAGTGTCCTGAGATAACTTCTGTTATGAATTGGCGCTATACAAATAAAATTGAATTGAATTGAATCTCTGCCCTATCACCGCTACACCATTGGACTACACTTATACTGTATAGCACTTGTCCACTCAAAGTGCTTTGAGCATGTCACATCACCATCATTTGATGGTAGAGGCTGCCATGCAATGTACTAACTGCTCATTAGAAACTAACTAATCCCATTGACACACGCTCACACACATGGCACAGCATCAGGAGCAATTAGGGGTTCAATATCTTACTCAAGGACAACTGATTAGTTGACAACGTTATCGTCATCTTTATCACATTATAATTTCCTCTCTCTTCTTGTTCTTTTTCTTTTTCTCTTAATCTTCACATCCTTGGTATTAATGTTCTATAGAAATAAAGCTTGCATTGGCTTGTTATATCAATTACAACCCTCTGCAATCTATGTCTGACATGTGTGGCTGTTGCAGTGATTTTGTGGCCAACATAGGTCAATAAAACTCATAAATGTCTTAATGCCCCTGTAGGTGTCTACAACATCTTACAGTTCCAGCTCAGCAGGCTCCCAGTGCCTCAGGCTAAAATAAAACCCACAGCTATAATGACAACCATGTAGTTAAGTCTAAATCGGTAGATGTGTATTTGCGTGGGCGGCATATTTTATAACAAGGAAAGTGAAAGCATGGATTTAAGGAAAAAGGCCTGTTTGCTCCGAGGGGAACCGTAATGATAGGGCCGCTGGCTGGAAGATGTGAACACTGTCATCCACGTTGCACGCCAACCTCAGGGACACGGCGAGCCTGCCAAAGATGCTTGGTCAGATAAATGTGGGCCATGTCACATTACTTTGCTATGACAAGCTTTTTTACATGCAGTTACAGTAGAGTGGGCGGCTGTGGCTCAGAGGCAGAGCGGGTCGTTCCTTAATCAGAAGGTTGTGGGTTCGATCCCCAGCTCCTGGTGCCACATGTCAAGTATCCTTGAGCAAGATACTGAACCCCAAATTGCTCCCGATGCTGTGTGTCAATGTGTATGAATGTTACTTTCTGTTCAATGGACTTCACTTCCATCACTGAGTGAATGTGTGTGAAAGGCTGAATGTGTCACGCAGTGTAAAAGCACTTTGAGTGGTCAGAAGACTAGAAAGGCGCTATACAAGTACATGTCAATTTACCATTTACCATCCATTTGCTCAACATTAAGCACTTTTAGGTCCTTGCAGCGCTCAGTTAACTGACTTTCCCTGTGTAGCACTTCATAGACTATTTTCAGGTTGGAAATGGCCTTTTTCCACATGGAGCGTGACAAACGACCTTATAGTAACAGGTCTGCGTGCAGGAGAAAGGCAAAGGGGAGAAAATATATTGTGCATAGGCTGGCATGGCCCATAATGTGCTGCGGTTGGAGAAACTTGTTTCCTGTGTCTTTTGTTCCATCAAGTTTAGGGATTTTGAGGGAACATGTGGCTATGAATAGCTACATATTCTTCCTTGATGGACATTTCATTTCCTTTACCATACAGAAGTAGGTTCTGCCTTTGCAAATTATTGAGCTGGATGTTTTTCCACTGGTCACACTCTTGGTTTTTTCTTTTTTGGAACTGGGCCAGAAAATCAAACTGTATGAGCTTGACCTTGTGGTGGCAGGTGGCCTGATCTGTCAGATGACTGAATCTCTCTGTGGTACAGAGTGTGTCTTTTCCCAAAGGGACTGTTATAGTGTTGAATGTGTTAATCCTTTGTTTCTGGCAAAGTCAAGGCCTGTGTATTCTGCAGATTGTGAGCTCATACAAAATTATTACCTTAAATTCCATGAACAGAATAAAGAATATAAAACATTCTGGTTGCTATTAAACAGTTCTTGTAACACTGTAGGTACCCCTTTAGCCTAATTTGTGGACACGTAACATAACTTACAACCTTTTCCTTATTGTAAGTAGTTTTTTTTGCCTAAACTTAACCTAAAACTGACTAATGGACTGTACTTATATAGCGCCTATATAGAGCCGGGGATCAAACCACCAAACTTCCAATTAGCAGACAACCTGGTCTACCTCTGAGCCACAGCTGCTGCATTATTTTCCTTATTGTCAGCAATATGTCAATATATAATACTTTCGCAATACTTTATCCCTTCTTTACCCTGTCTGTGGCACTCAGCTCTATTCCACTGGTTCCTACTAAAGATGCACATTCGTCTTCATTCCTAAATCAGCTGCTCGTTGTATTTTTTATAAATGTTACTCAAGGACATATTCGGAATTGAGTCAAAATAAACTTTGGTGTGTGTTTGTTCATGTTCAACAGTAGAGCTCTATGGCACAGAAGATGAAGATATATCAGGCTGTAATACACACTCTCTGGGACACAAAAAAGAATATGAAGTATCACCAGATTAACTCTTTAATTTTTACCATGGCATGAATATTTTGTTCTCATTTGGGTTAAAGTTGAACTTGTCACATGTCTGATGTTAAATGTCCCTTGGTGGTCAATCATTATCAATATTTTTCACAATTGGAAGCTTTAATCCAGTATGCATTGTTAAATTTGTTTTTTTTCCTCTTTGTTCTGTCTCAGGCCACGTTAGCTTTCTCCTGCAGAGACCCAGGGGTGGGATCATGGTTCTGTCAGCCACCCTCACCCTGCTCTCATGACTGTGCTGAAATGCTCCGGTTATTTCAGTTCCAGTTTTCATACTATGCGCAGGCCACAGCAGTGCGGGTGGAGGCCCTGTGAGTGTATGGTCAGTCTGACACGCTCCTAAAACGAGACACACCCCTTTTTCCATGTCCTTATGTGATCCGACGACCTCGTTTAAGCCATCTTCAGACACACACTCAGACACACCACACATTCTCACTTGCTCTTTCACAATGTAACACACACCCACTGACCTCTAAGCAGTTGTCCACATCAGTCCCTGTTTGTATCCAGTGCTCATTTAGTTAAGATACCAAAAACGTCTACACGTATATGATTCCACAGTAGGAGGATTTACTCCTGTATCACATCACTCAACATTATGCTTTTAGGTTAACCCTCTGGTGAGCGATAGTTTGTTACCCTGCTGACTCTACTTGAAAGCATAGTCCTCCAATACAAAAACATAGGATTCATGTACTATATAATTACTCTAAAACATATAATATAATCTGATGATATGATATTCATGTTTTTTTTATGTTCCTCAAATTTCAAACCTTTGTTTCTTTACGTTGGACAATCAATTTGTGGACTGTGAAAACAAAGTTATTTGCTCTCGACCACTCGAGCAAAAATTAGAAAACATTGGTGAATCCCAGAAATCAGTGGGTACTAACAAAATAAGAACAAATCATGGATACAAACAAAAACAAGAGAACATTTGTTTGTATATATCGCTTCTTGCATGAGAACTAATGTTACTTATGTTATTTTTTTTATGTGCTGAACAATTCTTCAAATAAGTTACACAGTTACAGCACTCTCTTGTTTGGCTCCACTCTCTGAGTTTAGAACGTAAGCCAGTGAGACTGACTGCCTTCAGAGCTGCTCTGCTTCTAGAAAATATTTACACAAGCGGAATTCCAACCTGCTTGAAATCAGTGCTTTTGGGGAGTACCACCGTCACCTGCATACACTGACGTATGATTTGTTTTGTTCAGCTGATCATAACACAGCCAGCCCTGCTGCTCTGTGGATGCCACAGCTCTACATCAGCAGCGGTCAAGGCTACTCTTGCACTTGATAAACCTAATTCTAGTTCCACTGGTCTTGTTGCTACTGGACATGTGTGTAACTGTAGCTGAGCTGTTGATTACCGGAGTGATAAAGTGTCATGCAGCATCAAGACAGTCTCAGAAGTGAGGCTGTCAGCTCCTGCTCTGTGTGCACAGGCTGTGACAGTAAGAAGGCCCAGAGCTCCTCCTCCTGGTTAACACAATACTTCAGCAGGACAGTCAGTGTTGAGAGAGGTTCTACTTTGCACAGGCTTCACTCTCTGAGGCCTTTGATAGTGGGTTGCTCCTTCACACGCCTGCGCAGCACTCAGTCTTACCCATTGACAGTATATATAATGGACAGAGCTTCTGGGTGTTTAAAGTGAAGCCAAGGCAGAAGTGTCTTAAAACTTGCATAAAACCGGCCGGTGGGGGGAGCTCCATTGGCTGCATAAAAAATGAAAAAAGAGTGACGTTCACACTTTGTCTCACTTTGTGTAAAAAATGACTGCGACCGGACGATCAGCTCCCATTCTGCTACAAGCAAAGAAAATGAAACATAAGAATGTGAAGAATGTGGAGTAGTGTCCCAGTTTTCGGATATGCTAAACGGCCACTGTGAGAAGTGCCTGGCCCTCACACCTCAGGCGCCTTGTCCCTACTGTGCTTGCCTTCTTCAACCCAAGAGAAGCATCAGAGAGTAGTGCTTCTGATACTGCGTCATTGGTGTGTGAATGTGAATGAGTTAGTTTCTGTTCGATGGACTTTTCCATCACTGTGTGAATGTGTGTAAAAGTGCTTTTAGAGGTTTTAACACATTTTTAAAATTAATCTAAATTTGACACCAAACTGGTGGGAGCTAGGGTGGTCAGACATTTTTTACCCATCTAAATCTGCCCCTGGCTCTCGCTACTGTATGCCCCACCAGAGATTTTATATCTGGATCTTATATTTTATTTTATTTTATAATATGTAGTTATGATCATTTTACATCTCACTGCCAGTCCCATCACTGTTGGCCATTTTGACATCACAGGTGTTACAATGATACTAATTAAGTTTCTGTTGCATTCAGGTCAAACAGAGTCAGGGTGCTGCTATTGCTGCTAGTTTTTGTGCTGTTGCTCTCAGACTGTCCATGCATTAATATTTACTGCACCCCCTCCCAGAATATAATCATCACATCCACCAAAATAACATCCCTGACAGAGGAAGTGCTGACCAGAGGTCAGATCCACATAGTTATGAAGGTATGGTAAAAAGACATAGCAGTAAAAGAACACTTTTCCCTGTGATGCTGTATTAATATCCTGATCACAAAGTCTAACTTAAATGCATCTCTACTGAGAACATCAGTATTTTGCTCGGGGCGCTAGAAAACAAGTGAGAAATGTATCATGCATGGAAAAACTTAAATTATACACCAAAAAGAAATGTTTTGTCACAGAATATCGTCTTCACCCAGCTATTTATAGTTACTGCAGTCAGTATCCTTTATCAGCAGATTAGAAAGAACTAGCTGATGTGCATGGAAAATGAATGACTGGAAACTTCTATAAACTGAAATAGTCTACAAGTCAACCTTCTTTTTCCATTTGTTACTGAATGAGGAAGGTACTACCTGGAAAATCTCACGTAATCAAACATCTCTGGGTCCAGTGGTTCATACTGCCTGATGATAACACTCTGGTAGGCCAGCAAGCAGCCTACAAATTTATTCTGTAGATTAAAAAAATCATAGTGCAAAATGGTGCAATGTGTGTTTTCACTTCAATAGTACAGTTAAGCTAAATGCCTGAAACAAAGGAGTCTGTACAAAGTGTCCTCCCCCAAATGATTCATACCTAAGTATTAATACCTGTTCAAAATCGCTGTACTCAAAGAGACTGATTGAGATGTAATGACATTATGAACTGTACATATGGAGAACCGAGCACACTTTCTCTTCTCAAAGGCATTTATGGTGTTGCACTTAGTAAATCAATCAAAAAGTTACAGAAGTAGCTATGTGAATAAGGTATGAGAGGTACAGATCTGGGGAGTACCTGGACATGTGATTACCAATACAGACTGTCTGGGGTCTGTTTGTGAGGAAGGGGGAGATTGTGCTGAATGCTGAGCTGAAATCAACAAACAGCATTCTGACATAGGTGTTATTTTTCTCAAGGTGTGTGAGTGTGGACAGCATTGGAGATGGCATCTTCTGTGTATTTGTTGGTTCTGAATGCAAACTGGGTCCAGGCTGAGGGGATGTTTTCTCGGATGTTTAAACCATTGCTGATATAATATGCTACAATACGATACAACGATATGATATGATGTTAGTAGTGCAAGTAGATACATAGATTTTATAAACTGGATTGACTTTTATAGACAGAGAAAGACCCAGCTATACTCATCCATCAGCTGTTTGGCTACCAGCTACCAAGTATACTCATGTGCATGTAAACACACTTTTCTTTCTCATTTGTGTCACATCAAGACCGCAAAAGCAGCTATATTGGCAAACTTTTCAACCAGCCTAACAGGCAGAAATACTTTGCTTTTAGATGTGGTGGCACAACACTTCATACAAATTAGTTTGTTTGAATCATACTGGCCTTAAAGTATTCCTGAACCCTTTGGTGCTTCAGTGTACCAAAAGCTTGTCCCTTTTCTGCCAGAGAGACAGTTGTGTGTTTGGGTCTGGTCCCAGTCACTGTTGGATAGAAGCAAGATAAAGGTGTGAAACAGATGACAACACATGAGAAATGTTTCCAGGTTGTTAATGCCAGCTGCCGCCCAATGAGCTATTTTCAATGTTGTTTATCAAGCTGGGTTATTCGGGTCTCTCTGTCAGTATTGTACACCCCCCTTTTCTCTCTGCCTGAGTGCTTCATTAATTCTCTTCCTCAGAGGACAGGTTGTCATTTCCTTGTGTCTCTACCTAATCATACTTTACTTACTTACTTAACTGAGAATGTCAGACTGCTGTCCTCTTAGGTGACATTGCCACCTGGTGTTCTACACAACATGCATTTCAAAATGTTATGGCAATATTTCAAGTCGATGTCTGGGTCATGAAAAAGTCACATTCATTCAGAGGCACTTCTGCATCAAAGAGAATAAATTATTAGGAATAAGGCATAAAGCGGTTAGTAATTTAGTCCACACCATGATATCTTGACAAATTTTGGCCAGACTGCCAAGGGATGTAGGATGGATCCCAAGCAATCCCCAAGTAACAGTCGCAGGCTGCAGGGAAATTTTAGCATAGTGGAAACAAGTAGCATTGCAGGTCCAGTGACACGGAACAGTTCCAAAAGTCCTATTCCCTTACACAGTCATTAAAAGAGAAACAGTAAACCTTTTTCTGACAGCAACAAACACTCTGAAATGACTCTTTGTTTTATCAGAATTTGTGCCATTGGGTCCTATAACCACTTTAAAGCCTTGAAGGGTCAGATCACTGAATTATTGTGATACTATTCATGTGTGAAGGGAGTCAACTGGCTCAGCCAGAGGATTCTAATGGACATGTTCTGTGGCCCTAAAACTTGGGCACTATCTTGGACCATGATATCCAGTTCACTAGAAGATTAAATTCAATTAAATTAAATTTTATTTGTATAGCGCCAATTCATAACAGACGTTATCTCAGGACACTTTTCAAATAGAGCAGGTCTAGACCGAACTCCTTATAACATTATTTACAGAAACCCAACAATTCCCACTATGATAGATAGAACATGCATTAATGGAACATGAATGTGTGCAGAAAGAGCGAGAGAGGAAAGGAGGAGCTCAGTGGATCATGGGAAATCCCCCATAGTCTAGGTCTATAGCAGCATAACCAAGGGATGGTTCAGGACTCACCTGATCCAGCCCTAACTATAAGCTTTATCAAAGAGGAATGTCTTAAGCCTACTCTTGAATGTGGTGAGGGTGTCTGCCTCCCGAACCACAACTGGAAGCTGGTTCCACAGGAGAGGAGCTTGGTAACTGAAGGCTCTGGCTCCTGTTCTACTTTTAGAGACTATAGGAACCACAAGTAGCCCAGCATTCAGAGAACGTAGTGTTCTAGTGGGGTAAGCCCTGGCCAAATGGCTCAACTTGCCCCAGAGCTACCATTTTGACTTTATTAGTCCCCACAGCTAAAATGGTGCACTTCTATGCTAGGTTTATGACCTCATGTTGTAGCTCATTGTTGTTTACAAGTACAGTCATACTCAAACATAACTGTTGTTGTTATTACAATTTTTTCATCAATAATTACTGTTGCATATTATTTGAACTGCCAAGGACAAAGTCTTTCATCATTCTTTTCAACCTGTGTTATTATTGTTAATATTATTATTTTGTGTTTATTTCATTTTTTTCTGTGCATGCACATGCAAACACAACCACCACTTTTCCCCGCTTGTTATTATACCAACTATTTCACACTTCCACCTTCACTTGACATTCATCATGAAATCTAAAACTTCTAATAGAAACTTTATCTTTCAAGTCTTATATTGATTTAACCGTAATTATTTATGTAAAGCGGCAGTGGATGTCCTACTATTAACAGAGTAAGGACACTAGATATATTGCATGTCTTTGTCTTTCAATTGTCCTCAGGACCTTACTGACTGCTTGGCTGCAGTGAATTATTTGAAACATGAGTCACCGTAGATGAAAGCCAGATGGTGAGAAAGGAGAAGAAGAGGACACAGGGAACACCTTCTCCCACTGAGTTCTAACATGAATTACATAAGACGTGTGTTTTTCCATAACAGGTCAAGTGGTGTTGAATTATTAGCCATGTTTAAAATTGGCCACACCAAGGAGATTTCAGTAGGAATCGTGTGACACCTCTCCTCAGAAGTTGTTTGATCTGTGGTCAAACAAGCCAAGGAATGCTCTCAGGTCTCAAAAAGATTACTTGACTGTGATATTAGTTTGCAGTTAACCAAGTCATAATTACATCTCTGATAACTGCTTTGTAATTACTTTAATCTCATAAAAATGAGCTTCAGCCTGTGAGCACAAAGGCCTTTGTAATATAGTTTATTATTGCACTGTATCATCAAAGGTGTAAAGAACATGGCTATAAAGCATATCACTCTGATAATATTTCTGCTCTAATCCTGTGGAGTTTATATCTGAAATGTACAACTTTTCACTCTCCAATAGTGACAGGTAACTAAAAAGAAAAGATGGTGGAACCACAGCAAAGATGGTGGAATTATTGTTAAGAATTATGTTTGCAGTCATGTACTGCAAAACTGCCAGATAACCATGTGGGATACATTACTGGGTGGCCCTGGCTCAGCAGGGCATCCATTAACCACAGGGTTGGTGGTTCAATCCCCCAGCTCTGCCTGTCTATTTGTAGAAGTGTCCTTGAGCAAGACATTACACCCCAAGTTGCTCCCCAAGCACCCTTTGCTGCCCACTGCTCCCAGTGTATAGGATAGGCCAAATGCTATGAAATGACAATAAAGGCAAAAGCCAGAAAGACTGTAGCCCCTGATTTTTCTTCATTATGCCTCCTGTGGCTTGGCCAGGGGGGCACATTTATCTTGATGACCCTGAAGGTAATGCAAATTAGACATATTAGTGCTCTTACACTCCATGGGAACACCTCCCTGGGACACATTCCCAGCCTGTCTGCAGGTAACCCTAACCCTTGAGGTTTGTTTGAGTGTCTGGTGCTCAAAAGAACTGTTGTCTGTGGAGTGTAAGTAGTAGTTTCTATGGGGAACCTTTGGGTGGGTCTGCCAGCCTGCACTTGCGTAGGCAAAGTAAATCTGAGGTAAGAAGCCTGCATCCAAAGAATGCTACAAGACGATGTCTATCCCATCTACAACCTGTTCACCCAGCGGCCTTCTTGCGAGAAATGCCAGAAGAATCTTAGATGGTACCACCGGACTAACTTAGCTAGTTCTTTACTCAGGCATCTTCCGCATATATATATAGTTTTATTTTAAAGTATTTGTATATGCTGTATGTTATATATATGTGTAGTATGAAGGAGTTTCAACTTTCACTCCACTGTGCACCACTAAGTGGAAAAATGACAATAGAATGAACTTTGATGACTTGAACTAACATGTAACTTTGAGCCATCCACCAATTTTAAATTACTCAGTTGGTCGCACAAAAAGTGATGGAAGTAGTTGTGTGAAGGATTAAACATGAAAAGCAGTCTCCTGCCAAGCTAGTACCTTTGCAATTCTCCAATGCTCACTGTAAAGAAAACCAAACTGTTAGCTAGATAAACCATATTGGACAACTTTAGATGTTAACCGGAAATTGGCTCTACACAAAAACTCAGGGGATCACCATGAATGTCTGCACCAAAATATGATAATCCTTCCAACAGTTGTGAAGACATGTCAGTCGATGTTAACCTGATGGTTTTTAGTTGGAAATTAGTATGCCTGATTGTTGGGGCCATAAATATTAATGGGAATACTGTTGAGATATTTCAGTCTGGACCAAAGACCACCGACTGTCCAATCAACTGCACAGATCAACTTTCCCACCCCTAAGCCACATGCAAAAGAGAACATTGAAAAACAAATGCTGCTTGGATACACCAATGCAATGGGAACGATGGTTTCAGATTCTGCTAGAAGTTCAAGCAATGCATACCAAGGTGTTCTAGGCTTGTCCAAATGCATGACAGTAACAGTCCCTGCAGAACATGTCACTTCATCTGTCAGTGATATAAATTCTGCTTCCTGGAATTGAGTACTTCAAGGGTGATTGTTAGCCTTCCCAGTAATAACCCCAATAGCCAGATTGTTGTTTTATGTTACATGAAAACAAACAATACCCATCATCACCTCCCGTTTCCGGGCCTTCTAAAGCTATATCCCTGATGCTTTAAAGCCGCATGCTGTGAAGTGTTGGCCTATTAAAAAGGGAGGGATTGTTCAGGATGACCTTTGGGTGCCTCATCTGGAATCAGCTCCATGTCTGCCCTTTAAGCCACAGAGGAGAGATGTGTGGATTGTATTTCAAGTGAACTGACATTCGTCAGTGAGGCCATAGTGTGACACCTTTAGCCTGAGCTTGTTCCTGGTTCTCATGTGAGCCCCTTCTGTTCTTCCTAAATTTGGTTATTTAAATTAGCTAGCCCTAAATGAAATATTTGCTTGTTGAGTACAACACTGACAGTATGATGAGAGTTAAAGGTCCAGTGTGTAACATTTAGTATGATCTATTTGCAGAAAAATATATATAAATAAAATAAAATAAAATATTCATAGGTATGTTGTCTTTTCTGCACTTCTGCAAAACCTCTTCTTGATCCAAGACCTCACACTACACTCGCAGGCTTTGCTAGTTTGTAAACGTCTTCCTAGCAAGCTGGTTATGTTCTGAAACCTAAACCTGTTTGTTTTTAAAAAAAGGTGTGTTTTCCTGCTTGGTTCAGTTCATTTTCATGAAAGCTGTCGGTGAAGCTTTGGTGTGGGCCATACAACCAGATCGAGACCAGCTGAACAGGAGGGTTTCATGCATTTAATTTGCAGTGCGCAAGCAAAGTAGAACAAACAGAACTGTGTGTCTTTTAATCACCACTATTAGATCCATATTCTAGTCATGAGGTTTCAAGGAAGTGATCTTATCTTCGTAAGTAGTGCCTATTATTATATTATATTCATGAAAATTAGAGCCTGAGCTACTGCCACCCCAAAGAGTGCCAGATTGAGATAAAGAGTTGAAATATAGGAAGTCAATTTCCAGCAGCTTGCTTGCAGAAATATTGGTCTTAGGCTTGATGTGGTTCATCTAGCATGCTCTACACTTTGCACTGAGCTGGATAGAAGCAGGTGGCTCTGACTTTGACCTACTCTCTGTTGCCAGCAGGCAGCTGATGACTTGGCCCAATGCCATCCTTAATACTGCTGCTGCTGCAACGTGCAACTGTTCATGTAGAAGCTTTACCCATGTCCCATAATGGTAGATAGAGGACTGGGCTGAGTGGTGGTGGTTAGGGTTAGGGTCACAGTGCCAAGATTTGTTGTGATGTTTCTTTTTAGCGAATTTTAGAATCTTTCAAGTAATTTGAATGGCATTAGTTTTTGTTTGTAGAGGTTTTGCAGTTGCTTTTGCCCCAGTGTCTCTGGGTCAGATAGTGCAAAGCTGTATGCTATAAAAAACTGTATGCTATAATGTTTTTTTTATAACTGCTAACAAAGGCCATACAGACTTGAAGACATGAACTCACCAACCTGCATTTAAAGAATAACTGCATTCTTTAAATGTAGATTTGCTTCCACTGCCAACTAGTGATATGCTCTTGCATATCCTTCACAGTACAATGCAGAGTGGCCAGTTATTGATGTACCAGCAGTACTATATGGTGTCAGACTTCCTTGGTGATGACTCTTAAAGGATTTTTCAAAACATGCTTTGTAAGTGTCTTAATACTGTTAGTACTGCAGTATGAAGGCCTTGACATCTTCAGATGTCTTCTTTTGCCCAAAACCTAAATATATTCAGTTTACAATTATATAAATCATCACCATAGGTGACAGTTGAAATGTAGATTGACCTCCTCAATGGTCCGGTACAAGCCAAGACCCTGAGATACTTGGACTGCTTCACATGGCAGCAACTCACTCCCTACCCCGAAGAGAGCAATCGCATGGCTTCAGGCTTGGATGTGCTGCCTCTCATCCTTAGCTGCCCCAGTGTGAGCTGGAGGTATCATAGTTCGATAAAGTGGTTTCAAAAGATTGTTGAAGTCAATAGTACCTAGAATGATGGTCGTCACACTGCCGAACAGCCACATCCACAGTACTTTTATTTTATCTATGACCACATACCAACAGAACTGGTTTTCCAACCTCAGCTGTATTTTGTGTTTATTACCAAATGTTAGCATGCTATCATGTTAAACTAAAAGGGTCACCATGGTCATCTTTGCCATTGCCACAGACCACAGCTGTCCATACTATGTTGTCACTGTGAGCATGTTACTACTAAGTGTAGCATCATAGAGCCGCTAACATGACTGTAGAGTCTTATTTTCTTTGACATACACAAAGCCTCACATGCCTTCAGCATGGTACTTGACATAAAAAATTGCGGACATACAGAAAAAAAACTCTTCTGTTGTACTTTTTACACAAAAACTATGGTTGAATGTTTATAGTACTGCCGCAGTAAGTGCCACATGGTATAATGTAACCCTTTAAAATTACAATAAACAGCATGCCAAGCTACTATGAGCTGACACTGCCAAAAGCCTGTAAGTTAAAGCTATACACCGATCAGCCATAACATTATGAGCACTGACAGGTGAAGTGAATAACACCGATTATCTGGTTATCATGGCTCCTGTCAGTGGGTGAGATATATTAGTCAGCAAGTGAACATTGTGGCCTCAAGTTGATGTGTTAGAAGCAGGAAAAATGGGTAGTGTAAGTACTTGAGAGACTTTGACAAGGGCTAAATTGAGATTTCTAGATGACTGGGTCACAAATAAAAATTAATTAAAAGAGCAAAGATACATTCAGACGTATCCATGCTTCTTATAGCAGCCACTGTGACATTTTCCTCATACAAGGAGAACGACGTTACTGGCCTTTTACTCTGGGATGGCTGTGCTTGAGTTATGTCTAGTTAAGCATGTAACTGGGTTGTGCAGCCTAATTGCTTGTATAACAGGTCGTTTAAAATGGTTAATTGGTTTGGTCGTACGTGCTGGCTGTCAAGTCCAGAGTGTTAGTTTGTGTCAGTGGGTTGCCAGGTTGAGGATCTGAGAGAGAAAGGTCCATTCAGTCCTGAACATCCCAGCTCTTCTAATCATGGATTATGGGATATCAGTGATACCTGTTTCTGGTGGAAAAACAGAAAAGTTACCTCCAGAATGATATTTTAGCTAAAAGTCAAGAAAGAGATGGTGAGAAGAACCATTGCACATATTCCCATCTTACCTTTCACCTTGTCACACTGGCTAACCTCAGCCACTATCCCGACAAGTTTAAAGTCTTGTGTGGGACAACATTCAGCTTACATGGAACATCATGCCATGTTCACAGCAGCGGGTCCTTGGAAAACCAGCATGAAAGCCTTTCATCTTGCTGGTAAACTCTCTCACGATGAATCTGGCCCCTGACCCTGGCCCCTCCATCCCTGCACTGATCCCTGATGCTGCAGGTCAGCAGGTTTGCAGGGGTCACAGGGCGGGGGGAACTGCTGTATTAGGGGCAGTAAGTCAAAATAACGGGTTGGATTAGCTGCGGATGGCTTGGTCACCCCAGATAATCTCCCACGGGGAAGTTTTGGATCAGAACTCGTTGATTTGGTCATTGACATTCAGGCAGAGATGGAGATTCAAACAAATGAGCAGTTAAAGAAATGTCTCTGTCATATAAACACCTGGGACGAGTCTCTCTTCCAATGTGTCCTGCTCAGAGCCTGGACAGCTGTGGTCTATGGCAACTAAGGACCCTATAACATTACATGACAAAGCTCTGTTGATGGAAGTCACACAGTTTTTAAGCCTTTCCAGTGAGCCAACATATACCACGCTGACTCTGTTTGACCTGAATGGAACGAAACCTTATTTAGTATCACTGGTAACACCTATGTTTACCCTACACTGTTTACCCTGCTGTGAAAAAGGAATTCTTGTTGAAATGTTGCCTTTTCATTTTGTTTTATATAGGTTTGTATGCATTTTGAATTCATATATCATGGAATATGTATAAAAAGTAAATGCATACTTGAAGCACTGACTCAACTCACTGACATAACAGCTGTATTTAACCAAAAGCATGATGCCTACTAATGATGATAAATACATTTGGCAAAGCAAATTAGTAGTATATGAAGGTATTCTTAAGGAGACAGACATACACATACATGCATACATGCATATATACACACACACACACACACACACACACATACTCCTTACATATAACAGCACCACTATCCACTGAGGCCAGCTAAAATAACAGCAGGTTTACCCAGAGGCTACAAGAATTCCAGTAAAACAGCAGAAAGTCTCAGGAACAGCCAGAGCCTATTTGTAGAGCAGTCTCCTGGTTTATTTGGACATTTTCCTTCAGGGACTCTAAATCAACACAGTGCAGCATAGAGCACTGCCACATCTGTGGGCAGCAAGTATACATATCCTGAGTGTCCTCTGACAGCAGTAACACTCCCAATTCTCTCAGTTTTAGGTATTAGGTAAGCACGGATGATGGGCAGGTGATTTAAAGTCATACTGAAGTAAACGGAGAGAGAGCAGACATCTGCCCAGGTCCTCTGTCTTGCTGTGTTTCGCTGCTTCTAAGATGTACAGTTAGACTGCAAACAGACAGCTTTCGTTTTTGCTTCAGTACCCTAATTCAGCAAAACCCTAACCCTAACCACAACATATGCTAACACAAATCTTGGGGGTGTTCTTATCATTTTTCAGCACTGTTTTCTCAGCGTTGAGCTAGATTTGCTAGATCCCTGGGTCTGACTCAACCAATTCACTTTTCATGCCTAATCCTAACCAACCAAACCAAGAAAGGCGACAAACACTAGCCAATCAGAGGCAAGGCAGATCTTTACAGAATCCAGGTTGGAAAAAAAGGTAAGTGTTACGAGGGTGTTTAGTGCATACATAGAGTCATCAGGAGTTCCCGGTGAGTACTGGCCAATTTCAGGCACTGTTTTGTTGTATGCTTAGTCATAGTACACCATTAATTTCAGTTACGATGGGTTGAGATGAGCAAAGAATTCAGTTCACCTTGGCATAGGAAAATGAAAAATAATTTGTGTACCTGCCCCTTGATACAGATGTGCTCTGATTGGTTGCCTTTGTTAAGGCCTGGTGGATTCTTGCAAGTACCATTAGGAGTACTAGCACTAATTTTCAGAAACATTTCCAATTCCACAGCTCCACAGATAATTTCAATTCAATTCAATTCAATTTTATTTGTATAGCGCCAATTCATAACAGAAGTTATCTCAAGACACTTTTCAAATAGAGCAGGTCTAGACCGAACTCCTTATAACATTATTTACAGAGACCAACAGTACCATAAGTAGGAACTTATCAGAACTTATCTGCTAACATGGAGGCAGGGAGCTTTATGAGCGATACTACAGTGAGCCACCATCGAGGGCGATCGATCAACCTGTTATGGCTTCACTTTTGGAGAGCTGTCATGTCGCCCATCTTTTTATGTGTTGATGCATGATACTCATTCAACAGCAGTCTGTTTTACACATGCTTCACAATAAAAATATTTGAAACATTTTATCATCATAGACTATTCACAGACTCTGTGGCACAACAGTAGTGCGCTGATTCCAGATCAGAAGGTTGCATGTTCAAATCACGTCAGGGTCCATACTTTTAGGCAGCAGTAGCTCAGTGTGTAGGGACTTGGCTTGAGAACTGGAGGGTCGCCGGCTCAAATCCCACAGACCACAATATGGAGTGTGGACTGGTAGCTGGAGAGGTGCCAGTTTCATCTCCTGTGCACTGCTGAGGTGCCCTTGAGCAAGGCACCTAACCCCAAGAAACTGCTAATGGGCAGCCCATCACTCCACCATCTCTCTCCCTGTTTGCATGTCCACAAGTGCATGAAGTGTGCATTTCAGCCTGTGTGTGTGTAAGAATAAAAATCTAGCTCAATATTAGCTGTAATATCTTATTAAGGCCAAGTTAGATATATTTTCTTAAAACCAGATTACTTTTCTGATGCAAAACATATTTGACAAGATATTTTTTTTCTTTTTACACAAAAAATAAGACTGTTCTTACAGTAATGAAGTGTGCCATGTGATCACTAATAAAATTAAATGTCAATATGAGTTGACAATGAGTGTGTGCATTCCCCATTCATCTCTGCATCAAAGCCTCTTTGTAGCATTAACACACAATAGGGGACACTAACTCAGAGTTTGCTGCTCTGAGCAGCTGCATTTGTCCAAACGCAGCCCTCTGCAGAGTGACAATCGGCCCCTTCTTCTGATCAGACGGGTCAGGAAGGATTGTCCTGTTTTAGCAACAACAAAGAACTTCCACACATGCTGTCAAAGCCCAATGATGTGCCCTCCCTCTCCTGCGACGGCAAAATAGCTGCTCTATATTCTAATCATTATCAGACCGCATCTCGGTGTTCCGCTGTGTCCCTGTTAGAACTCTCTTGGCTCCCGTCTTCTTTTTCTGACTTCATGGTCAGTGAACTGGGACTGATTTGCTTTCATCTGATCTAATTTGATCTTTTGATGCATATCAGTGAGGTGGTATGCCATACCACTGTCTGTGAGTTTGTTAATGGATGATGGATACAGACATTTATGTTGTAGCTACCACTGGGGACTCCAATGTTATGTCATCAGTATTAACTGTTAAGGGGATCTGAGTATTTTAATAAGTAGTTATCAGACCTCCATCTAAGTGAGGCTGTGGTCAGAGCCATTATGTTTTGGGTTCTCCGTCCATGTAGTCGCCAAACAGTTGTGTGACTTTCAACATAGCAAAAGCTTATTTGAGGATTTTCAGTCAGGATTTAGAGTTCATCACAGCACAGAGACAGCAGTGGTTAAAGTTAATAACGACCTTTAGATTGCTTCAAACAATGGACTTATATTATTAGATCTTAGTGCCACATTTGACACCATTGACCATAATATTCTTTTACAGAGACTTGAGCATCAAATTGGCGTTAAAGGAACCACCCTAAGCTGGTTTAAGTCATACTTATCAGATTGTTACGATGAATCCTCCATAAATACTACAGTTAGTCATGGAGTTCCACAAGGTTCTATACTTGGACCAATTCTATTCACTTTATATATGCTTCCCTTAGGCAATATTATTAGGAATCACTCCATTAACTTTCACTGTTACGCAGATGATACCCAGTTATACCTGTCAATCAAGCCCAATGAAATTAATCAATTATCTAAATTAAAAACATGTCTTAAGGACATAAAAACCTGCATGAGCGGCAATTTTTCGGATGTTAATTCTTGTACTTGGCCCCAAAAACCTCCGAGACTCACCGTCTAAAGATTTAGTTACTCTAGATGGCATTACCTTGGCCTCTAGCACCACTGTCAGGAATCTTGGAGTTATCTTTGATCAGGACATGTCATTTAATTCCCACATAAAGCAGACCTCTAGGACTGCCTTCTTTCATTTACGTAATATTACAAAAATTAGACACATCCTGTCACAGATGGAAGCTGAAAAACTAATCCATGCATGTGTTACTTCTAGGCTGGATTACTGCAACTCTTTATTATCAGGCTGCCCCCAAAAAGCCCATTAAGACACTTTAATTAATTCAGAATGCTGCAGCACGTGTACTGACAGGAACTAGGAAAAGAGATCATATCTCTCCTGTACTAGCTTCTCTGCACTGGCACCCTGTAAAATTTAGAACAGAAATTAAAATCCTCCTCTTTACCTACAAAGCCTACAGCTTTGTAGGTAAAGATGTAGGCCCCTTCATATCTTAAAGAGCTCATAGTACACTATTACCCCAGAAGAACACTGTGTTCAAATGTGTACATTTAAGAGTAGGCTTAAGACGTTCCTTTTTGATAAAGCTTATAGTTAGGGCTGGCTCAGGTGAGTCCTGAACCATCCTTTAGTTATGCTGCTATAGGCCTAGACTATTGGGGGATTTCCCATGATGCACTGAGCTCTTCTCTTCCTCTCTCTCTTTCTGCACACATTCATGTTCCATTAATGCATGTTATTATCTTCACTTCTTCCCGGAGTTCTTGTGCTTTCTCGTCTCACAGGTTCTCATGGATCCTGGTGGAGCCTCCTGCCATGGTCCTGCTTGACTGCCATTGCCACTGCATTTGTATCTCTCTCTCTGTCTCTCTCTCTCTCTCTCTCACCCCAACTAGTTGAGGCAGACAACCACCCACCTAGAGCTGAGGGGTCTGTCCAAGGTGTCTGCCTCCTAAAAGGACGTTTTTCCTTGCCGCCGTCGCCGAGTGCTTGCTCATGGTGGGAATTGTTGGGTCTCTGTAAATAATGTTATAAGGAGTTCGGTCTAGACCTGCTCTATTTGAAAAGTGTCCTGAGATAACTTTTGTTATTAATTGGTGCTATACAAATACAATTGAATTGAATTGAATTGAATTGAATCCATCCAATTCTTGTGACCGCGATATCTCAGGAACACCTTGAGGGAATTTCTTCAAATTTGGCACAAATGTCCACTTGGTCAAAGCTCAAAGGAAATGTGTAAAAGTACAAAAAATAAGAGAACTTGAAAGAGGATCACTGTGTGAAGTGATTTTTGGATTGTCTTTTCCTGAAAAATTTACTATATTTAACTGTGTTTGAGGCCCTATAGAATGCATTTTGAGTAAATACAACCATGTCATGAGTTCACAATGTGTAAACCAAGTGTTGTCATCCTTGCGTCATTTTGTGGGACTGCATTTGAGCTTAATCAAGGTCAAGGTGCACTTGATTAAGAAACTGAAGATCTGACTGATCCAGGATCTGCTCAGTGGTCGCCTGCCATCCGTTGTGAATGTGTCTTCTGGATAAATATATAAAGCCCCCACCATGTCCCACATCTGCACTTTGTCCTCCTCTTGGGTTTCTCATCTCCTACAAGGCCCTCTCAAGAACATCTTTGTGACTTCCTCTGTGCAACATGAGACCTGAGAACTACCTGGCTGCTGTTTTACTGCGCAATAAAGAACTGACTGAGCACTGTGGAGCTGGTGTTTTCTGTCATATGCTACACAGTGGCCCTGCATCACTGTGACACCCAAACCTGCTGGGAGGCATCTGTTGCCTGACCTGCCATTGTCACTTCCTGCCAATTTCCGAGAGATCTCTGTGGTGATGTATAGAGTGCCTGAAGGTCTTCTGTCAGACCCAGGCAGCCTCATCCTGCAGGCGCCCATAAACCTTAACACTTCATTACTGAGAACATTAGAACATTAACCCTGTTACAGCTGTCAGTGACCCAACTTCAAACTTTTTGCCATGTTTTATGTTGTTTTATTTTGCACGTTAGGCTGTTGAACTTGGCGTTAGCATGCTGCAAGGCTAATGTGGCTAGTGTCTGGCCATTTGCATATAAAAGATGGAGGACATGACAGCTCTCTAAAAGTGAAGCCATAACATCTTGATCGCCCCCTGGTGGCTGATTGCACTAAAAGGTTATATCCAGTATAGGTTGCCTCCATGTTAGCAGATGTGACATAGGCTAAACTAAAAAATCTTCCCAATGTGGTGTGGCATTTTCTATAGATCTTATTATGCTGCTGTATGTTTAAGGATTTTGATAAGCTCTGTTTTGATTTGTTATTTGAAGCTATAAAAATGGGGTTTCACATCATGACTCACAGCTGTGCCCTGCTCACAGTTGGATCGGCTGGGCGCTATTAGTGCAGTTCTAGCGTAACATCTTATAGTCTCACACAGTATTATACACAAAAGGGAGTCCTACTTTGAAAATGCCGCTTTTTGCACCAAGGCTGTAATTACGAGCTTTTGATATGTCTTGTAGTAAGTTACACTTGAATGTCCTGTCAGTCAGTCAGTTTCTTTGTCAATAGTTGATTAAATAAATAATTTTTTGTCATTATCGGGCTGTCTGCATACCATTAACTAGACATGAAATAAGTTAGTAACCTCTGTTTCCTTCATACAGAACAACACAACACTATAGTTGCTGCAACTCGGGATGTTGTCTGCCAGACCAACCTACTACAAAGACACTGCTGGACTTTTCAGCTTCAGACTACTTTGACATAAATACTACTTTGAGTTACAATGACTGGTGGCTGCAAAAATGTGAAAGGCCCTATCTAGAGCCAGTGTTGGTTTGTCCATTCTGGGCTACTGTAGAAACATGGCAGTTGAACATGGCAGACTCCATGGAAGAGGACCTGCTCCCTCTGTAGATAGAAACGTCTCATTCTAAGGTAATGAAAACACAATGATTCTTATTTTCAGGTAATTATACACAAGTGAAAACATACCTATAAATATTATATTCCATAGTCATGATAATAGATCCTCCTAAATATTACACATTGAACCTTTAAAGATACTGAGGTGATTATTTTCTGATGTTAAACTCAGAAAAAAATGAAATTCTTGTACTTGGCACCAAAAACCTCAGAGACTCACGGTCTAAAGATATAGTTACTCTAGATGGTATTACCTTGGCCTCTAGCACCACTGTCAGGAATCTTTCAGGACTGCCTTTTTTCATTTACGTAATATTACAAAAATTAGACACATCCTGTCACAGACGGATGCAGAAAAACTAATCCATGCATTTGTTACTTATAGGCTGGCCTCTGTCTCTGTCATTCTCTCTCTCTCTCTCTCTCTCTCACCCCAACTGGTCGAGACGACCACCCACGTAGAGCCGAGGGGTCTGTCCAAGGTTTCTGTCTTTTAAAAGACAGTTTTCCCTTGCTGCCATCGCCAAGTCCTTACTCATGGTGGAACTGTTGGGTCTCCGTAAATAATGTTATAAGGAGTTTGGTCTAGACCTGCTCTATTTGAAAGAAGTCCTGAGATAACTTCTGTTATGAATTGGCGCTATACAAATAAAATTGAATTGAATTGAAAAAAAAAATGTAATTCTAGATACACAGTGTACTCAATTGTCCCTACAATAAACAATATGTACAAAGCTAATTGTAGTAGGCTAACTAACTACAGTAACAAAAAAAAGTGTTCAATAAGGTTGGAGGCGAAGTTATCAGACTTGCACTTGCGTTTTTAGACTTTTTTGACTGGTGGGACACAAGCGGGGCACTGACTAATGCAGGGGTGGTATGAAGTACGTGTCTCAGCTTTCCAGTCATTCCTAATTTATGCAGTTCCAATAAACTTAAGGGAGCCCAATATGCAGACTATTCAAATACATTAAGCGAAAAAAAACACATTGACACCACAAATGCAAAAACTGCATGGTTGGGTGGGGTGGCACTTGGGGTGGTCAATCAGATTTTAGAGGTGGCCAATGCCCCCCCTCTGGACAGGCCCCTGGTGCAGTCTGTAAAACGGAGATACTTCACACTAGATTGTGCAAGTAGAGAATATGGCACAGTTCAGAAAATATGCTTTGTGTATATGTTTAATGCTATATAGTAAACAACAAACAACAAAAAAGTCATCTAAATAATTGGCTCCCCATTTTTCTGTTCTAAAACTGCTTTGAAAATACATGCAAGCAATTCAAACAACCAAGCAGTTCATATTTTTGATTTGTGATGCAGGATGCAAAAGTGCCCCTTTTTTTGTTGAGCAGACTAAAACGCCTGGCCTGGGCCTCTGCTGTAAATATTTTAGTGTGTGTGAGCACATACATCTAAAGGACACGTGTATGACTCTGAGCATGTTTGGTGTCTTCCTTTGTGGATTCATCCATGAGTGATGGCAGCTGGCAGAAGGGTGCTGACCCACACTGACCCCAAGCGGACCAAAAAGGGGCTGTGTGGGAAAGACGTGGGTGGACATGGACCACTTCCTCGGGCTCAGCATATCCCCCGGGCTGAAGGAAGCTCCCAGAGGTGGCTGGGGCTACAGAGCAGCACACACAGCTAGGCAGAGAGGGTGCACAAGATATAAAACTTCCATATGAAAACAAATAAATCCGGTCCAATAGGTAGCTGCAGAGTTAACTTATAAAGTTTTGTGTTTTTTTATTTTTTCCCGTATTACATTACACACAGTCATTTGATTAAATTTCAGTATGTAAAGTACTAATGAATGCAAACAGTTGTTTGCTTTTTGTGGGGGACTCATAACACTTTCTATAAGTATGTCATTTCGGTGTGACTATTGGAAGATGGGACTACATAAAAACATGGTTTACCTTCCAGCTAATTAGATTTTTAAATTTTGATATTATTTTTGTGTCATGCACACAAAGTGCCAAACCCTTATGGACAAGACACCAAAAATAGTGCAGTGGTAAAATATTTGATTCCATTACAAAATTACAAATTATACATAATTATACAGCTCAGTCAAAAATTATTCCGTTTTCTCTATCAAGCTTGGCACAAGATTTCGCTACAAGAAAGGCTTCCTCCTTGAAGCACAATTAAAATTTTTCATCAAGCCAAAAGAAATCATCATAAATGGAGGACGTTTTACTAAAAAGTACATCCCTCATGTCCTCAGACAGGACAGCAAAACAAAAGCAACTGTGCACCAAGGGATCTTTGTCTTTTGTTTATGGTATACTTCAGATAAAGTTCTACATTGTAATTATTCTTAATGAAACAATAAGTTCACAATTTGTTTTATACCATATATCAACTATCCATTTTTCTCTACAGGAGAAACATTTCACTCCTGAATAACACCATGTGACCTGATGATCTGTCTCATGTACTACAGTCAGGATATAGTGAAGGTTTCAGCAAATATGACAAAAGCTTTAAATTAATAAAATCAAGGCACAAACATATTGCAGCCGCAGGTGAAGCAATTGAGGATGCACCATCTTGCTATTTTTCATATTTTCAGTTTCACTTTTTCAGAGAGATGGAAATATGAATGGTTTTGCACAATTTATACCCTACATCAGAAATAAAAAAGGATGCTTTCATTTGATATGGAAAATATAAGAGAATATGTATTTTGTAGATTTTTGTCTGGGAAAAAAAGCAAGCTGTTTTAGTCATAATTTGTATTAATGTTCAAGAGTTTTGATAAACTCAGTTTTAATTCGTCACTTGAAGCTATAAAAAAGGGATTTCACATGGTAAATGGACCTGTACTTGTATAGCGCCTTTCTAGTCTTCTGACCACTCAGAGCGCTTTTACACTACGTGCCACATTTACGCTTCCACACACATTCACTCAGTGATGGCAAAGCCCATCAAACCGAAACTAACTCATTCATACACATTCACACACCAATGCATGGCATCGGGAGCAATTTGGGGTTCAGTAAGGATACTTCGACATGTGGCATGTAAGTTACACTTGAAGTCAAATGTCCTGTTAGTCAATCAGTTTCTTTGTCAATACTTTATTAAATAAATGATTTGTTATCATTATTGGGCTGTCTGTAGCTGTTGCCATCAACTACACATTTGAGATGAAGTTGGTAACCTCTGTTTCCTGCATACAGAACAACACATCACGACAGTTGGCTGCAACGAGGGATGTTGTCTGCCAGACCAACCTACTACAGAGACACTGCTGGACTTTTTTAGCCTCACATCAATACTACTTTTAGCTACAATGAGCTGTAGTGGCTACTAAGGAAGCTGTTTTAGTCATAATTTGCCTTCAATCTCATTTTATTAAAAAAATCATATTCAGAAATTCCTATTGTAAATGGTAAATAGACCTGTACTTGTATAAATGGCAAAGAAGCAGTGCCATTTCACCGATTGTAAAAGTCACCACGTGTGAACCATAATCACAGTATCAGACAGTATCTCAATCATAAATGTCAAAAGCTTTTATCTATGTTTTCTCATACACTACTGAATATATTTAATGTCACACTGAACCCAATTTCCATTTCAGCTAATCCACAGCCATGTAAAAGCCCAGTACTATAGATTAAGAAGGCTCAACTCACACTCTATCTGACAACAAACCTAAACAAGCTTACCCCACACAGTCCAAACACACTTGAACCAGTCTCCACCATGACATTGCATCGCCCTGGGCTGAAGGGGGGGGTCAGCAGATCGCATTACAATGTGTGATTGTGTCTCAGCAGAAGGAGGGGGAATACAAAGGTTTGATGGCACTTGTCAGTCTGCACTGCCCTTCAGTGGTCAGAATCTGTTAAAGCACATAGTCTGAGCTGTCAGCAAAGTTCAAGTGACATGAAGTTGTGAAGGCACAAATAGATCTGAATTTGTTTCATGAAAATCATCAAACTTGGTTTTACTTCTTCTGGCCACCAACATGCAAGTTTTAATGTACACTGTTTGTATACATACAAACACTATATATGAAAGACCATTTTTCATGCACTATTTTACACTATAGGCCTAATTTTCAGTTTTTATAATAGAATGTTAAGTAGCCTGGTTTTTAATCATTATACAGCACAAGGTTTTATTACAAAAGAAAAGTTTACATTTACTTCATGTTACACACATTGAAAAATATAATTGTAGAATAACAGAAAATTATTAAAATAAAATAAAATAAACCAACATACAGTTATTTATATATATATATAACACATACACACAGGAAATAATTTTGCAGTGCATCTTTTGTGTCTGGTTGAATGTCAACAGCAACAAGATTGTGATGATAATATGGTTTCATCTTCACATAAAATCCATCCACTTTCACTGCGTTTAAGCAGTCCACCTTCTCTCATCCTGCACTCTGTCGGCTCCAAACGCAGTTCGCCCATCTAGAGCTTGATCCAGGATGTTGATGGAGCAGATCTCTGTAAAGATGTCAGCAGTCCAGACCGGACATAAGCCAGTCCAAGCTGGACAGCATGGCTTCCATACGGCTCTCTTCCTCTCCTCCTGGGACCCACTGTAGTGGAACTGGTCCCACTGATCCGGCCGGGTGGACTGTCCTCAAGGTCTCTTTATCTGCTGCTCTTTAATCCACGCTTCCTTTTCCAACCAGAGGCGAGGGCATGATGCCACGTCCACAACATAGATACACACAGACAACAACTGAGGTTACGGCTAAAGGTATATAGGCAAGCATCTCCACAGTTCCATATATATACATAGAAGCTGCCTGAAGTATCCAATCAGAGGAGCCCAGAAATGAGTTCAAATGGTGAACAAAACACCTTGAGCAAACACACACGGTCCAATTATCTACAGCGCTCAACCAATCCAAAATAAAGTTGTGTTTCATAGCGAGTACACCATTATCGGTATCTGTATTTGTTCGTCCAACTAAATTATTTGTATTTGTACCTATACCCAGAATGGGTGGGGCTTAAATTATATCTCTGTACTACTGTTAGGATATAGTTAAAAGTTTCAGCAAATATGAAAAAAAATATATTTCTATAAAAATTACCTACAGCTTTAACATGTGTGGTGCCTTAAACCTTAGTGGGCTGCACAAACCAGGACGCTAATTTCAGCCTGACTGATTGATTGATGGGTTGATCAGAAGTTGCTATATTTACAAGATATCAATCGAGCTTAAGAGCAATGTAACTACATAGGTTGTGAACCAAGTGAAGTAGTTTTATATCGACATTGGCAACCAAGTTTTCCCCGCCTGCAGTGAGAATTGAATCAACTTACCCGACGGACATCCAAAGGCGACTTGTTGTCGAAGTTTTGTGAGTTCAGTGTATAATAACTGTTTTTACAGAAAACGTTCTTCAATGCTTAGATGTTGTTGTCAAAGATAACGGGTTCTTTCAGTGGTTCAAGGTTGTTTTCAAGTGAACAAGGCAACAAACAGGGTTGAAACGACTGAAATGATTAAACTCTGAATATCTCTGTCCTTATACTGATGACATGCCAGACTGCCGCCCATCAGCAGTGAAGCCAGGGGGCGCAGTCAATCGCAGATGTGCATTGTCACCTGCCGTGGGACTCTGGCCTCACATGGGTCCCCCTCTCCTCCTGAGTTGGGTTGGCATGGGTCTGTGTGCCAATCTGTGACAATAAATGGATTGTGACATGTGACACTGACAGATGTGTAGTTTATTGTAACTAGTCTTGTAAGTTCAGTTGTAGTTAATTTCATGTACTTACCAGGACTAAAACATGTCTGACTTGCCCTTACATGCTGACAGGATGCCAGAGATGAGGGTTTCTACGGTGGCCAACAAGGGCAAACGGCAAAACGTTTCAAACACGGGAATGATGTAAATCCAAAAACACACAAACACATAAAACAAATCCAACAGAAAAACGCAGCAACAGAAAAATGCTGCAATCACAGAAACGAAGCAGAAGCACAAACTTACAAACCCACAAAACAAATGCCAAAGACAAAATGCTGCAAATACCAAAAACACACAAAACCCCAAAACAACTGCCAGATAGAAACGCTGCATATTCGCTCGACAAAACGGAAGTGCGCCAGGCCACTAGTGGGACCCGACCTGAGGGATGGACCAGTCCTGTGGGACCAGACCCGAAAGAAGAAGAAGAAGAAGAAGAAGAAGAAGAAGAAGAAGAAAGTTGGCTACGTTTTGGAGAGGACAGTAAAAAGGTATGTTTTCCTTTATGTCTTTTTTAAACACTTGGCCGTGATCTTTTATAATATTATAATATTATAATTATATGATTTAATACTATTTAATATTATAGAAGAATATTATAATTATTATAATATTATATAATATTTTTATAATAATATAATATTATATTATTATAAAATATATTATAATTATATTATTATAATATTATATTATTGTAATATTATATTATAATAATATAATATTATAGAAGAATATTATAATAATATTATTCTTCTATAATATAATTATAATATTATAATATTATAAAAGATTACAGCCAAGTAAGTAAAAACTTACCTTTTTACTGTCCTCTCCAAAACGTAGCCAACTTTCTACTTCTTCTTCTTCTTCTTCTTCTTCTTCTTCTTCTTCTTCATGTCTTTCGGGTCTGGTCCCACAGGACTGGTCCATCCCTCAGGTCGGGTCCCCCTAGTGGCCTGGCGCACTTCCGTTTTTTGAAGCGAATGTGCAGCGTTTCTATCTGGCCGTTGTTTTGGGGTTTTGTGTGTTTTTGATATTTGCAGCATTTTTCTTTGGCATTTGTTTTGTGGGTTTGTAAATTTTTGCTTCTGCTTCGTTTCTGTGATTGCAGCATTTTTCTGTTGCTGCGTTTTTCTGTTGGATTTGTTTTATGTGTTTGTGTGTTTTTGGATTTGCATCATTCCCGTGTTTGAAGTGTTTTGCCATTTGCGGCACGTTTGCCCTTGTCGGCCACTGTAGGTTTCTCCAATGATTGCAGTGACCCTTTCTTGATGTGGCATCAATTCTGGCTTCCTAAGCCCACACCTGTGGCAGCCAGGGTGCAAACATGGGAGCCGGGGGCGCTCCCCTAAAAACATGATAGATGAAATTTTGGGAGAGATTCACTTTAACAACGATACTGCTATTCTTACTAACACCACTGACTGGCTGTACAAAAACATTAACTTCAGAGTAAAAAAATATCAAAAAAGATACATAAAATAAACTTTTGTAGCCTAGTCAGTCTGTGTACCGAATCGCCATTATTTATTTGATCTATTTTCAGTAATCTGTATGTCAGTCCACCACCCGCAACAGCTAATAGATTGAGCTTCCCCGATAGCCTCAGTATAGTTTGCACTAGCAGCGACACTCTGTCGATGTGCAGTTGCTCATCTTTTGACATCCGCCTTGACATCTGACCACTTTTCTTTATTTTGTACGGTTGTACGGTTCTCTGAACTGGCTCCACTTGTTGCTTATTCCAGAGGACAGACCACCAAATACATTTTTGTTTTTTACTTCCACCTTAGTAATCAGCACCTCAATCTCACACTCAGTGAAGTTTTTTCCTTTTTTGCTTGTTTTGCAGCATGATCGGCCATTCTGATTTAGACATAAGATAACTGCAGGGGTGTATTCGTAGTCATTTGCTACAGTTAGTTAATTATGGGAAGAGGCTAGCCGGAGCAAGTGGCTCATTCATGTGCAGTCAATTTCACATTGATTGAGATGTTTAAAGGAAAGGTATGGCTTGTCCATATACGTGATGAGGGTCTAACTGAGTGAATCATTATGAAGTCATAAAAACTCCAGTAGTGAGTGTGATAGTGGGGGAGACTTTTTTCATTTCAGAGTCAGAATCACTTTTTAGGGCTGTCCCCTAATAGACTGTTGATGGAAGAGAAGAGTCTTAGTCAACTTTTTAACCCTTGCTGGTTGTTCTGACAAATTCAGAATCATTACAGCACTTGCTGTTATCATTTAACAGGTGGCTGTTAAAACATACATATTGAGATAATTAAATTAACATTATAAACGTTGCTGATCAATGGCTTGAACTAACAACTACTAGTTGACAAAGAAATTCTCTACCCACTTATTTTTCTGTTGATTACTCCATGCAGACAATTCAGTGATTATGTATTTTATCTATTATAAAGAGCCATCAAGAATTTGCAGCTCAGTTATTTCAAACTGGTCCACTGCTTTGCTCCCCTCTTTCTACATTTGAGGTACTTCATATTATTTAAAAAAAACTTATAAAAGTGAAAACAATAGTTTCCTACTATTAATCCACAGAATTAAACATGGACAGATAGCTTGCTACACTGGTATAATTTACAATTATGTATATATATATTATAATTATTTTAACAAAATTACTTGACAACTTGGACAAACATCAGAATGGAGTAAAACAATTAGTGAAACTTTTATTCATTTTTAAGGAAATGACCTACAAATAACACAACATAAGAATTGGTTTCAAGAAAACACACATCAGTGTAGAACATATGTTCAACAATACGTCAAGATCAAGTTGACATGGCTTTCATTGAGCCCGTCAGCATTGTAAATAGTTCAATAAAATCCCTCATAACACAGTATGATGCCTGGCATTAGCTTTGTGGAATGTGAATTGCGAGCCTTTGTTGTGCCGGTAGTGGGGCAGGTCAGCCTGTTTGGACTCTTTTTCTGGGTAGACGTACCACATGACAACACCTGAGGGATTGATGGAGAGTGTAAACTCTGAGGTGGCGTTCAACCCCCTCACAGTCGAGCCAGTAAACACATCATAGGCCTAAAAGCAAGAGAAGAGCATATTTAAGGATAATATATATATATATCTACACATAAAACAATATTTTTGGCAAACATTGATGCATAGTTTAATTTTGTGACATAAATTGAACAAAAATTTAACTATACATGAATGTTTGTCTGCAATGTTTCCTGTGCCACTGGCTGTAACACAACCATAATGGCCCAATTATGTTTTTAGTTTTTGTTCAATTTATGTCACAAAACTGAAAATATCTTTGAAATAAATGTCATTGATGGGACATTTTATGTTTGTATTAGGTGGTCAAATTATATGACATATTTACATCATGCTTCAGGCTTTAATTTATGTTCAGTATATTTTGAGTTTGTGTGATTTGGGCTGTATATGAAGTGCTTTAGCAAACAAGTCTATATACTTACTGTCACAACATAAGTAAAACAGTATCTGCTTCTACTGTTTGTTTGTTTTTTAGTTTTACTCCTCTGCTGTATCAACATGCTACATGCTGACTCTCGTGTTGCTTATTGAGGGAGTTTAGCTGGCTGTCTAATTTTTGTTAGAAAACCCCAGTAGGAGGAAAGTACAGTAAAAAGGCAAGTAACCAGCTGGTGCAACAACAACCACTGCAACAGATTAAACACAGTGTGTTGAAACTGCATTATGGATCCAGCCAAAGAGAATGACAGAACCTCTCAAGTCAGACACAGACTGGTGGTATCAGTCCTATAGTTAAGAAACTTCCACATGCCGTACAGGAAAAATGGATATATCATGACTGCCTCTTTCCTCCATTCATTTTCTTCAATAATATAAAAGATAAACCAGTCTAACGGACAGGTAGAATCCCAGTATGAGTCCACAAGACAGACATCTCCCCAGACATTAAACATGACACAAATATCTCTCCAAAACAAGTTGAGAATCCAGGAAAGAATTGTCCAATCCATTGTAAACCACACCTATTAAGGAAGTGTCGTGGATTGAGAGCAATCTCCCATTTAGCTAAGGACTATAAAGTCTCTGTGAAATGCATCAAGTGTGGTAGTGATCAACATATAACGGCTATGCATCCTGGTCCAGCATCTCTGGCATCTAAAGTTCCAACTCCGGCACCAGAGCACAACGAGGAGGGAGAAGATCTTATGTCTATATCTATTATCACCTCCAACTGCACCGAGATTTGTGATGAAAGGCAGCCAGCAATGTCCTGCTCTAAAACATGCCTGGTTCGAGTATTTCCCCAAGGCCATCACAGTGTTTCCTCTATGTTGATCTTGGAGCAGCAGCACGCCGCTGTTAAATTTCTGCCGCCACGGTATCTGAAATGGGGCAGGCGCACAATGTAGTCACGGTTGCCTTTTAAATGATCCTGCCGACATAATGCACCCCCGTTGGCTGCCGCTCACATTGCAATTTGCCACCACTGCTAAAAAAAATCCTAGAGGAAACACTGCATCAATATATATGCCATGACCAGAGCAACCGCTCTATGGCAAAGCCAGAATTGTTCGAGCTATTTGATGTCAAGAGCCACTTCTCTCCTTACTCATTAAGAACATGTACTGGAGTCATCGACATGTCAGGCAGAAAGGTGGAGGGATTTCAGATTGAGCCACTGAATGGAGGAGCTACCTTCACATTCCTTGATCCTAACGCCCAAATTTTTTTTGCTAGGGAGAGACATTATAAGGCCCCCTTTTCCCAAAGATTGGATTTGGGCTGGGTTGTGGTTGGGGAAGTATGCCTTGCAAACACCCACAAGTCTAACGTGAGCACCTTCAAAACCCACGTGTTGAATGGACGCCCTTCTTACTAGACACCCTGCAATAGTATCATGAACCTGAAAGAAAGAGTGTGTCATGGACACAAATCTAATGTGGAGAGAGTTACAGAGCATAACCTGGGTCACAGTGTTTTAAAACAACTGAAAACAACAACAAGCTTGCACTATCCATTGAAGATACAGACTTTCTAAGGATTATGAAAGCAGAGGTGTACAGGGATGAGAAAAACAACTGGGTTGCTCCACTTCCCTTCAGGGTGCCACAAAGATGGCTCCCAAACAACCGCAAGCAAGCACTCACTCGCCTTGCTTCACTGTGTTGAACCGTCGACAGGAAACCTGCAATGAAGCAAAAGTTCATAGCCTTCATGGAAAAGGTTTTTGAGGATTATCATGCAGAGCCAGCCCCCCCTCTGATGGAAGATGAGGAGTGCTGGTACCTGCCAACATTTGGTGTCTACCACCCTCAAAAACCAAATCAAATTAGGGTGGTGTTCAATTCCAGTGCAGAGGAAGACAGAGTATCCCTTAACAATGTGCTGTTGACGGGCCCTGACCTCAACAGTAGCCTGTTGGGAGTCCTTATCCATTTCTGGAGAGAGCAAGTGGCAATCATGGCAGATATTCAAAAAGAATTCCACTGCTTTCTTTTCTGAGACTACCACTGCAACTTCCCGAGGTTCTTGTGGTCCAGGAATAATGATCCAACAAAGGACATTGTTGAGAACAGGATGAAAGTCTGTGTTTTCAGCAATAGCCTTTACCTTGAATTGCCATCTGAGCTTAGACTTGCTGCAAAAGAGGGCAAACATGAACATGGTACAAATACACAAGAGTTTGTAGAGAGGCACTTCTACATGGACAACAGGCTCATGTCCCTGCCCACTGACACAGTGGCTATCAGTCTCCTCTAGAGGACCCAAGCATCTCTCGCTGAGTCAAACCTCCGCCTTCACAAGAGACAGCCCAGCAGTAATTAACACTTTCCCACCAGAGGATCATGCTCAAGGCAAAAAATATGACCTTAGTGAGGAAATCTTAAGAACATTCATTTGGGGTCAGTGAGCTCAAGGCATTCACTCACGTGGGATCCTTCACCATAATAGTGATCCCCTTGGTCTGGCCTCTCCAGTCACTGTACAAGGAAGTGTTCTACTGCGGGAACTCACCAGTGACACATCCAATTGGGATGCCCCACTGCCAGGGGAGAAACGGTAGTCTGGCGAGACGCACTCCAGGAGTTGAAGCAGCTGCATATCCCACGCACCTACACACCAGAATCCCTCTCTAAGGCAACAGGCACAGAACTGTGTGTGTTTTCTGATGCCTCTACCTAGACTATTGGTTCAGTGGCTTACCTCAGGGTCATTGGCAAAAATGGAATGTGCGTAGGTTGGCTTCATCCTAAGAAAAGCCAAGCTAGCTCCTATTAAGCCCAATGAGCCCTATTAAATGTCCAACCAGAGAGAAAAACATACTGGATCACTGTTACAATACAGTCAGCAGAGCTTATCACGCCGTCCCCCGCGCCTGACTGGGCCTCTCTGACCACGTCATGGTCCACCTGATTCCTTCATACAGGCAGAAATTAAAACTCTGTAAACCTGACATTAAAGCAGTGGTCCAGTGAAGCTGCAGATGATCTCCAGGCGTGTTTGGACTCTACAGACTGGGATGTTTTCAGGACTGCTACTGAAAGTCTGGATGAGTACACAGAGGCTGTGACATCATACATCAGCTTCTGTGAGGACTGCTGTATACCATCACGCACCAGGGTGAGTTTTAACAACGACAAACTCTGGTTTACAGCCAAACTCAGACAGTTACGATTGCAGAAGGCGCAAGCGTTTAGGAGTGGAGACAGGCACAAGTTTAAGGAGTCTAGGTACAAGTTTAGGAAGGCGATGAGAGAAGCTAAACGACAGTACTCTGAGAAACTTCAACATCAGTTCTCAGCCAACGACTCTGGTTCTGTCTGGAAGGGGCTCAGACAGATAACAAACTACAAGCCCAAAATCCCCCACTCCATCAACGACTTGCGCCTGGCAAATGATCTAAATGGGTTCTACTGCCGCTTCGCCAGACAAAGGAGCAGTCCTGACACCTTCCCCCGTGACACCCCTCAACAGCCCCACCTCACCAACATGGCCCTGCACTTCACCCTCCAGCATCTGGACTCCCCAGGAACCTACACCAGGATCCTGTTTGTGGACTTCAGCTCTTCGTTTAACACCATCATCCCAGCTCTGCTACAGGACAAGCTCTCCCAGCTCACTGTGCCTGACTCCACCTGCAAGTGGATCACTGACTTCCTGACTGACAGGAAACAGCACGTGATCTGGGGAAAAATGTCTCTGACTCCCAGACCATCAGCACCGGTTCCCCCCAAGGCTGCGTTCTTTCTCCTCTACTCTTGTCCCTGTACACCAACAGCTGCACCTCCAGTCACCAGTCCGTCAGGCTACTGAAGTTCGCGGATGACACCTCATTGGGCTCAGCTAAGGTGGAGATGAGTCCGCCTACAGCTGGGAGATTGACCATCTGGTGACCTGGTGCAGCCAGAACAACCTGGAGCTAAAGCTCTAAAAACAGTGGAGATGGTTGTCAACTTTAGAAAGAACCCAGCCCCACCCGCCCCCATCATCCTGTGTGACTCCCCAGTTGACTCTGTGGAGTACTTCCGCTTCCTGGGTACCATCATCACCCAGGACCTCAAGTGGGAGGTGAACATCAGCTCCCTCACCAAGAAAGCCCAGCAGAGGATGTACTTCCTGCGTCAGCTGGGGAAGTTCAACCTGCCAAAGACGATAATGGTGCACTTCTACACCGCCATCATCGAGTCCATCCTCACCTCATCCATCACCATCTGGTACGCTGCTGCCACTGCCAAGGACAAGGGCAGACTGCAGCACATCATTCGTTCCGCTGAGAAGGTGATCGGCTGCAATCTGCCATCCCTCCAGGACCTGTACGTCTCTAGGACCCTAAGGCATGCAGGCAAGATTGTGGCTGACCCCTCCCACCCCGGCCACAAACTCTTTGACCCTCTCCCCTCTGGCAGGAGGCTACGGTCCATCAGGACCAAAACCTCTCGCCACAAAAACAGTTTCTTCCCGTCTGCAGCTGGCTTCATCAACAAGGCCCCGACCTCCCACTGTCACTGACTCTTATACCCATCCTGTATATATGCATTACATTAATGCACTCCCGTCTTCTGTACAGTTTTCCTATCTTTTCTTATCTTTCTTATCTTTATTTATCTATATATTTTTTTAAACGTACTTTATTCTTGTGTGATTTTTGTGTGACTTGTATATTTTTGTGTGATTTATATATTTATCTTTTTATTTTTTGTGTGATTGTATATTTTAAGCACCATTGCACCAAGACAAATTCCTTGTATGTGTAAAAATCTACCTGGCAATAAATCTCATTCTGATTCTGTAATACAATACAATACAATATTAGGTACCTCTTTCTCCAGCAGGCTCCCCTTCAACATGCCAGGACATCTTTTAGCCTATCTTGCTTTGACCCAGTGTTTGTTTTGCAAGTACTTAAACAGGTTATGTTGAGGCAGCTTGTATTTACAGGACAATTGCTCAAAACTAGAGAATATATCTTCTGTGTATAGGTCCCCAATTATTTGAATGCCTTTATCAACCCAATTTTTAAGTGTACTGTCTGCGAAGATGAATTCACAGGGTAATAGTGTTCAGACCTCATAGTTGCCAGCATCATAGTTGAGTTTAGCCAAGGAGGTGTGGTAGAGGTAGGGCATGTCTGTCCGACGACTCAGGAACACAAGGGCACTGGCTGAATGAGATAGAGGCCTCCAGTAAACCTCAATCCGACTCTTCTCCTGTGCAACAACACAACATAAAATATAAGCCTGCTCTTCAAAGACCTTCCTTGATTTCATTTTTTATCACATATGTCTAGCGAAATACAGTATCTGGCCTAACAATGTATTTTTGGGTGTTGATGGCATTTCCTGAGAAACAATAAAGATTCTGCACTCTGCACTCAGAGGCATTAGGGGTGCACGATAATTATCGGGCTGATAACAGGAAATTATTACGTCATTCCGATATCATGACGAATAACATATATAATTTTGTCAGCACGGCAGTGCCCCGCTCCCACTATGAGACCTGAATGGCCTGCAGTGAATGCTGCGTTCAAGTGACATTGGCATAATCAGAAAAACTCTTTCTGACTGGGAAAATTCAAGAGTACCCCCTCATGTCGAAAATAACTCGTTAACTCTGTCATAATTTTGGTAGTTGCTGACTTGAAGTGATATCCACAGTATTTTTCCATGTTACACATAAACAATAGAAACACGAACTTAAAAAGGCCAAAAGAACGACTAGCAAACGTGGGAACAGGGAATTACCGTCACACCGCGAATGCAGCAGAGCGTGCTTACGTTTGAAAACAGACAACATGGCGTCGTTATCGTTTCGGTTTTAAAAAAAGTTATCGTGCATCCCTAGCATACACTAATTCTGCATCCAATGAAATGCTTTCTTTATGTGTCACTGGAACATGTTTCTGAGGGACCATGTATTACAGACAAATATACCCTGGCCTCACTGACTTTATTATGTGATTTTGGTGAAACCGGATCATATTTTATAAAGAAAATATTTTCTGGTTTTCCCTCTGATGTCCTCCAGCTGCTCAGCTTCAGCTCCCTGTGATTTACAGAGTTCTAACTGTAACTGATGATGACCTGCAAGAGGCGTCTTCCCTGGATACCCAAGGGGTCCTGGTTGATGGCAATGGCCACTTTGTTTTGCAGGATTGCTCTCTCGATGTTGCCCAGGTTTCGAAGGTCATTAGACATGATGAGAGGGGCAGCCATTATTGCCCACAGAGCCATCTGAGAGCGAGCCTGGTCCACACTGAGACCAAAGTTTCCAATGATGAGCTGAGGAGAGATATTAGAGAACATTACAGTGGAAAAACTGTTTTCAAATGTGACCACATCATAGTGGACATGTCTACATTCAAAAAACAAGTTACCTGTGTACCTTATGACCGTATATGAGTCAAGGTTTGCTTGCGATTGGGTAGTTTGAACCGAAACAAACTAAATACAACTGGAATTACCGCCCCGTGGTTGTATGCCTCCGCCAACGAGTCAAGTTCCAATTTAAATCCATATCTGTCCTGACTCATATAAGGAAAGAATTATAGAAAAAAAGGTATAAAGTGTTTTTCATGGTACCTATGTATGATTCCAGCAAATATGCATTTTTTAACTGATTAAAAGACCAGTGAATAGAATTTAGCATCACCAATTCAGTGTCCATTAAACATCTGTGTGATGCGTTGACTGCATTTATTCTTGTGTTATGATCAAAAACATATTTATCAAGGTCATTTTGAGCTAACGGTGACCTTTGAACTTTGAGTGAAAAGTTTCACCAATTAATTGTCTGACCATTTGTAAAATATGGTCATCAATCAAGCTAGGGCCAAAAATGTGTTTTGTGATGTTACAGTGGCCTTTGACCTAGTCTAATCATTTCATCCTTGAGTACAAGTGGACATTTGTGCCAAATTTGAAGAGGCGTTCCTGAGATATTGGGCTCACAAGAATGGGACAGATGGATGGACAATCTGAAAACATGATGCCTCCAGCCAGTGCTATTCTGATTACCTGAATGATTAGTTGTGTAATGTCTTAAGGTATATGATCAAATAATAAAACAAATGCATCATACCATGTCAGGGTCATTCCATCGTCCAGGCCCTGAAGCCGGCTGCAGATCATCCTGGTTGTTGGAGAACCACTCAACAATGCCTTGCAAACTGTCCCATGAGTCCTGGATATCATAGTAATTCCTCCACAGGTGACAAATTTCCCCCAGCAGAGAGTAGTTCACCTGGTAAAAACAGGGAAACAGACTGTTAACCCCACACCATATCCCCGGGAAATAAACGCCTCATATAACACACCCAAAGTGATGAAACTTTGATAGGTAAGAAGCTAAGAAATGTGAATCCATTGTAAATGAACCTATTCCAGAGTAAATGAAAATACAATAAAGGGAAAATAAGATTTTCCTCCTCACCTATTATAAGATCTAAAAGGTCCATTATAATCAAGATAATATTGATAATAATGCAACTGAAGGTCTTCTCCCACTGTAACTGTAGATTCATGAGAAAATCTATGAAGACACACTCTGGTGGTCTTTATGTTTCGTATCATATAGCCATGTTATATACATGAATCTGAACATTGAAAAACTAACAAACACAATGATATTGATCAATATCTATATATGACTGAAAATGGCTATATAGGCTGATAAATATAGAGCACAAGGCACTAGAATGATGAAACAAGTAAGTATCACCAGATTCATCTCATTTAGGAGTATTTCAGTGTTGTTTAGTTTTTTACTGCCAGTATGTCAATGCAGCCACCAGATGGTGACAAAGAGCCACAGTCTCCACTGTAGTGATTCAATCTGACTGGAGTAACATGCCAGCTGAAATCCCTTTGATGGTCACTGTGACTCTCCGTTGATCTAAAGTTGCGCACAGAAAAGTAACTAAAATCTGCCATTTAAAAAAAATAATAATAATAAAAAATATACCATTCAGCCTTGGTGAAACATCGTGGCAAGAGCATAGAATTATGTCAGTGTGACTGTAAAAGGTTGACTAGATATTTCACCCTGAGGTGTGTTTAGTGTATTAGAAGGAAGTATTAAAATTTCCCAGCGATACCATGTATGTTATTGTGGACTGATAAGAAAAATTATTAACAAAACAAGCAAAAATTCAGTCTTGTTTTCAGTCTTGTGCCAGTCCACTAATTCAGCTCAACCCTAACCCAAAACCCAACATGACCCTAACCCTAATTCTTTGTCATTTTGTATCCTTTTTAGTTCTGTTTTCTTTTGCGTTAAACCATCTACATGTTTACAAAGAGACCCAGTTGTTTAGGAGTACCTAATCAGCACTGCTGTATGCAGGATTTTAGAAATACAGAGTTCCAAAAACTGAAATTGATAGGGGTTATTTTTAGACAATTATTTCCTGGATTTTTATTGTATACCCCGTGGTAAAAATACTGACTCACTGACATGAGCTGGCTATGGCCATGCTAACCAGAGGTGGCAGTACTCAATAATAAGTAAAGGTACTCATGTGGACAAAAATCAGATGTGCTGGTACTCAGTACTGCCAAGGCCCATTTCAGGAAGTGCCAATGACCAAAAAACCTTTACAGTGATGTAGAGATGACACTCACAGCAGGTGGAAGTCCTCCCACATAGACGGGCCAACTACAGGAGTAGGCTATAGGTCTGCCTGTAGCATTCAAAGCCTTGGACATCAGAGGGTAACCTGTGTGACACAAGAAAAAATAGCTTCTTGTACTAAAGAATGTTAATGATTTCATTCCATGCAATTCAGTAGGTTAGTAGATGCTCTTACCCAGCATTTGTTCTAAAGGATTTGAGTAACAGCTGTCAAACTTCAGATAGTCTACCCCCCAGCTAGCAAAGGTCTGGGCATCTAGCTCAATTTTGTCCAGTGTGGTGCCAGGAAATCCCATACATGTGTGAGTGCCCATGTCTGCATAGATGCCCAGCTTCAGCCCACGGTCATGGATATACCTCGCCAGTTTTCCAATGCCCCCTGGAAACCTGGAGGAAAGCAAGAACACACTTACTTACTTTAGAAGGAGAAACAAAAATACGACCCCATAGTATAAAGAGGTTTCAGTTACAAATGCCCTACTTACATTTAAGAAACCGACTGCAAGCATTTTGGTTTTATCACGCTAGATAAATATCAAGGTAAGCCACAACAACACCACAAAAATAAGAACCCTTTCTGAATAACCTGTAGTCAAACTATTAACCCATAACACAGCGATTCCCAACCTGGGGGTTAAACCAATAAAGCTGAGGGTTTGCGAGCTGATTTAAGGGTTGGATACTCCATACCAAACTGGACATGGACAGCAAACAAGAAACTGCTTATGCTACATTGGGTGTCTGCATACTGGAAAGTGTAATCTAAAACCATGTCTGTGGGAATTCAGCCCATTGATGATGCCCAGTGAGAGGGCCTAGCTCACAATTGGTAAATGGTAAATGGACCTGTACTTGTATAGCACCTTCCAAACCACTCAAAGCGCTTTTACACTACATGCCACATTCACTCTTTCACACACATTCACACAGTGATGGCAAAGCCCATCGAACAGAAAGTAACTAATTCATTCACATTCACACACTGATGACGCAGCATCAGTAGATGTGTTTCAGTATCTTGCTCAAGGATACTTGGACATACATCAAGGAGGAGGAGCCGGGGATCAAAACAACAACTTTCCGAATGGTGGACGACCTGCTCTACCTCTGAGCCACAGCCACTCCTAATAATTAATTGGCAATCTGATGCTTCGCAAAGGGTTCAATGCAGTTGAGGTATGTACAAGCTAACTGGGTTCCTCCACACCAAACTAATCTAAATCTAAAACTAATAAATGTCTTTATGGACCACACTTTGAGCAGTCATGCTGAAACAGCAAAGGGCCCTCCCCAGACACTTGTTATATAGTTGGAAGCGCCCAATTAGCTAAAATGTCTGCGTATCCTGTAACATTAGGGAAACCCTTCACAAGAACTAAGGGGCCATGAAAACCCTTACCCTTACTTACTTAGTAGGCACTATGTATTTTGGTAGGTAGCGTTCTTCTACCGAACGGGGGATGGGGGAGCCTATGTAAGACCTTAAAGATGAGGCAAGCATCTGCAAAATGTTTCAAACTATTTAATAAACTGTACTTTTGTATTATAGCTATTGGCATTTCAGTCAAATGTTTACAAAGAGATTGGTTTCAGAGTTGCCACACTTGTTTGTCACCAGACGCAAAATTAGCCAGGTTGAATTTGTTTGTATTGGCTACCTTTTTAATATGTATGTAATATGTATGTATCTATTCCAGGGTATTTAAAACAAGACTCCACCTGAGCTTTTCTCCTTTAAAAAGTCTCCATTGTGCTTTCAAGGCAAATGATTGCACAATAGTGAACGTTTACAGAACAGTGAAGGAAGTAGACCAACCTGGAGGGTTCAGGCTGCAGCTTCCCTTGTTCATCTCTCAGTCTGGACATCCAGCAGTCGTCTATGATTACATACTCATAACCCAGCTCCTTCCAGCCGTCCTCAGCCAGCCGGTCAGCCATGTCTCTGAACAGAGTCTCGCTGTAGACAGGATGGACATGGAAAGAAAAGTGAGGACAGTTTATCAGCCATTCATGAAACACATTCATATACTTTTTTAAAAAGTCGAATTTCTTTATTCTTTGCATTTTTAATAAGATTTGAATAAAATAAAAGGGTATTTTGGGGGTGTAAATGACACAGTGGGTTAGTGGTTTGTTTTCTGGAAATACTTAATAATTAGCAAAACAAAAGAAAACTATCGTATCCCGAGATAATGAGAAAGTAAAGACTGGCTTGAGATAATGGGATACACAAACTGAAACCAGCCACCATCTTCTATCAGTCAATTCTAAATGTAACGCATTTTCAACATTAGACAGCACAACAGCAAAATAATAAATCTATATGGCTGTAAATCAGTGTTTGAAATTTTCCCTGCATTATGCTAATACATTCCCAGACAGGGTTTAGTAATTCTCCAAAAATCAACAGGACTAGCAATCATCATCTGTAAGTAAATCATATCACATCATCTCTATGCATTGGCTGTTTGCATGTTGATGTCTTACTAAACCCAGTATCTGCGGGCGTAAATATTCAACTTCCCATTCCAGTATTGTCAAAGTGACTATAAAATACTTCCTCAGCAGTCATGGTAAGGATTTTGTCTGACACTTGTCTCATGTTCAACTGCTTCAACACCAAAATCATGAAAAAGGAACCAAGTACTAGTGGTGTAAGAAAATCTATGTGCACCATTTGACACTAGAAGGATGTTTTCACATTCATCATATCATGTTCTTTATACTTTGACAGTTTTCCTGAAAGCAGACAAAAAAGAAATTGTTTTATATTGCCTGGCTTTTAGTATCGCAATAGTTTGAATCATAACCCCTGTATCGTGATACATATTTTATCAGATTCTTGCAAATAAAAAGCCTTTCTAAGTTCTTTTTTTTTAAAAACTGTCTATACCTGTATGTAGTCTGGTGTGCACACTCCTCAAGCACTTTAGCACAAAATTTGACAGAAAGCAAAATTAATTGTTTTAGCCCATATCTGGAGCAAAATATCCACAACTCTGACCGTATTCTCTTCATCACGCCCTTCAGTAATTGGTGGACACTGATCAGTTACTACCTCTGTCTCTCTTGTCAGTGATTAAGCCTTCAGTATCTTTGCTCATTATCCAAAATGAGCTGAATCATAGAAATTCCCCAGCTGATCATTGGTCTCCCCACCCCCAACCTCTCAGACCTCAACAATAAAGCCATTACACGCAGAGCACACAGTATAGCACACGACCCCAGCCACCCCCTCAACTCATCATTCATACTGCTACCATCTCAACGCAGATATAGGACTGTAAACGTGTTGCTATGGCAGGAGTTTTGTACCTTCTGCCATAGCATCTCTAAACAAGGCACCCCGGTAACCACCGTGGGTGGGTGCTATGCACAGGACAGGGAGGGGTGAATGTGCTAAATGTGCTGCATTAAGTGTTTATTCTTGTTGTTATGTTGCGGTGTCCCTATGTATCTTGTATCTATGTATGTACAGCAGGTAAAATAAGTATTGAACACGTCACCATTATTCTCAGTAAATATATTTCTAAAGGTGCTATTGACATGAAATTTTCACCAGATGTTGGTAACAACCCATGCGATCCACACATGCAAAGAAATCAAACCATAGATGTCCATAAATTAAGTTATGTGTAATAATGTGAAATGACACAGGGAAAAAGTATTGAACATGACGAAAGGGAGGTGCAAAAAGTAAGAAAGTAAGAAAGCAATCCTGCCACTTGTCAGTGCAAATTAATATCAGCTGGTTCAGTCCCGACTGATGGCCTATAAAAAGTGTCTCATCACCAAGGTGTCACACAAGAAACATCTCATGATGGGTAAAACCAAAGAGCTCTCTCAAGACCTTCGCAACCTTATTGTTACAAAACATACTGATGGCATTGGTTACAGAAGGATTTCTAAACTCCTGAATGTTCCAGTGAGCACTGTTGGGGCCATAATCCGAAAGTGGAAAGAATATCATTTCACCATAAACCAGCCACGACTAGGTGCTCCTCGCAAGGAGTGAAAAGAATTATCAGAGGAGTTGTCCAAGAGCCAAGGACCACATGTGGAGAGCTTCAGAAAGACCTTGAATTAGCAGGTACAATTGTTTCAAAGAAAACAATAAGTAATGCACTCAACCGCCATGGCCTGTATGCACGCTCATCGCGCAAGACTCCATTGCTGAAGAAAGAGGGGTGTGATGCATATGCGCATGTGTAATTGTCCATGGGTGCGTGTGTGCACATAAGCCTGGAGAGTCGCTTCATCTAGCCTCTCAATGAAGATGAATCAAGAAGATGAAACGAGCGTGGACATTTCAGCAAGACAATGATGCCAAACACACAGCCAAGGAAACTCTCAACTGGTTTCATAGAAAGAAAATAAAGCTGCTAGAATGGCCCAGCCAATCACCTGACTTGAATCCAATATAAAATCTATGGAAAGAACTAAAGATCAGAGTTCATAGAAGAGGCCCACGGAAACTTCAAGATTTGAAGACTGTTTGTGCGGAAGAACGGGCCAAAATCACACGTGAGCAATGCATGCGACTAGTTTCTCCATACAGGAGGCATCTTGAAGCTGTCATTACCAACAAAGGCTTTTGTACTTAGTATTAAATAAATTTCAGTAAGCGTGTTCAATACTTTTTCCCTGTGTCATTCCATTTTATTACACATAACTTTAATTTCTGAAATTATTTATTTTGGTTTCTTTGCATGTGTGGATTGCATTCAATACTTTTTACCCGCTAAGCTACATACAGACTGTGGTGACAAATTTCCTGTGAAGAACATTAAAAAGTACCTATCTATCTATTACTGATCGTACCTGATGCAGTTCTCTGGGTCATCAGAACAGTCAATGTCACAGCGAAAACGCTCCCAGGCCATCCATCCCATAGGTGGAGTCTTCAGCAATCCATTGTCCAGGGCCACAGTCAGTGAGATCAGGGCAAGGAGCTGGGTTACTGCTATGGGCCCCATTTTTCTAAAAGAAGAAATGTCCAAATGAAAGATTTACTTAACATTCACTGACATACACAAGCAATCCAGACAATTCTGTGGCTGACGCAAAGAGAAAACTGGGACGATAGCATGCCTCAGCCAAAAACACAGCCATGGTATTGTCCTTACGGACGGCCACAGCCTGAAGTAGCGAACTAAACAGTGGATGGGATGTGGATGTGTTTAAATATTTTTTATGAACAAATAGTTTTATTATGCCATATTTTATTGGGTGCTGAAGCCCCATCTGCACTAGTGATGGGAATTCCGGCTCTTTTTAGAGAGCCGGTTCTTTTGGCTCGACTCAATAAAAAGAGTCGGCTCTTTCGGGTCCCAAGTGGCTCCTCAGATTTTTTTGTGTAAAACAAATTACTAATGTAAATACATGCATTATATCAAATGTTTATTATTTATCTGGATTTATTAATATACTCAACATGGAACAGAGTGCTACAAAAATAAATTATAAAATACAAAAACAAAGAACCATCTCAATTAGACAAAAAGCTGCTCGATATGACATTTTTAACTGTGCACAGTCTACACTCATGAACTGTCTATCACATTCAAATGTGTCCAAACTTTACTGCATTACCTGTCACTCATTTTCCTCACCTTTCCAGTGTGTAGTCTCTGTCTATGTAGCACCAAGTTCCCCCCCAACCCGCACCCACCCTTACGTCAGGAATTAATGGCCACCAGGCAGCCAATCAGAATCCAGTATTCACCCAGACCATGGGGTATAAATGAAATGACTTTATTAGCAGCTCTTTAATATGATCATTATCTCTACCCTCATATGTCTTGTCTCTTTATTATAACAGGAATTATGTTTAATTCTGTATCTTGGTCAGAGAGATAATGAAAGAACACTCAAGCAGCAGAGATCCTCACACACACTCACACAAACAACAGTAATACAAGTCTATTCAAGATTTTTTCTAAACATTGTGAGCAATAAATATTGTGAGAATGACGGTCTCTGTTTACCTGAAGCTTCAGCATGCACACGGCTGATCTGTGTCACTCTTGTTGTTGCAGGCAAATGACTGCACTCTCTTCTTCCTGGACTTTCCCCTCAGCTGCAACGTCTATCTCTTCCTGGTAAGGTAAGCTGTCATGTGACTGTTCTGCGTCACATGATAAACCAGGAAGCATGTTGAATAGGCAGACAAATGGCACTGGTGATATGTTGTGTTGTATATTCTTGTGTTGTAAATTGCATTTTTTAACTTTTGTCACTTTCACTTGTTTGTATTCAATATTTTTGTTGTTGTTTTTGTTGTTTCTGCAGTCAATATGCTGTTGGTGTTGGTTTGAAAGGATGACAAGAAATAAATACATAATGAAGTCATGCTTTCAAGAAACAATACATCTGTTTTCTGCTCTAATAAAAAACCCAAACTGAGAAGGAGTCGTGTTGGAAACAGTTTGAATTCCTTTGTATCTTACAGTTGGATTATCTTTTTCTTCATCTGGAGGCTCAGACATGTACCATGGAATACAGGTTTTGCCACTTTCTGCCACACACTCCTCATCACGTGTTGGCAATACTGCCATAAATCTATCATATCTCATTCCTATACAGGTTCCCTGAATGTGCCTGAGAGAAACTGAACTTCCTGAAGCTGAAACTTAAGAGGAAACACATACACCTTTCACTGATTGCATTATACATTCTGTTTTTCATCCAAAATACTAAATCTAATGTGAAAAGTCACTTGGCTGAACTGACCAGAATCTTGTGCAGGGGTGGCACTTGCATTATTAAATTGAATTAATAAAGATTATCACACAGTCGGCCCACGGGTACAGACATGTAAAAATACAAAAAAACGTATAGCACTTTTTAGAGGACTGCTGAGGTTATTTCACTATACTTTTGCTTAGAAATGCATAATAATATTCATTATTGAAGGATCAAAGAAATACACAAAAGAACAATTCCCAATGCAGGTCAAAGTGAGTTCCTTTAATGGGTGGCATTTTTCTTTAACTGACAGAATCCATTAGCTCATACTAAAACATAGTAAACAAACTCAAAACAGAATAAAAAGGCGTATTTCTTCTTGTTCAGACATCAGTTTGGTTCTCATATGATGTTCCCAAGACATATTGTCAACTTCAGTATAAAAACATGAAATATTTTACAACAAACATTTCTTTCACTTTGTGTTAAATGTACACCATTGTCCATTTTCACCCTTGTGTCCTCTCTTTGAGCTGATTCTAAAGCGTCACAAGCTGCTTCACTAGAGGTACATTAATTCAAATAAAGTATGTAGCGCTTACCAGTGCAACAGTGTGGCTCATTAATGTGTTTTTAATAGTTTTTGGACAACAATGGAGCTCTATGGCACAGAAAATATAAATAATCACCACACTTATCCTTTAAAGTAGAGTAACTTTAACAGGTTACCAGGACAAATGACAACCCAGTCTCACTTTAGAGTTGTCAAATACTGCAGCTTGGTCAGTGGCCCTCTGCTTTAAAATTATGACACTGTAGGTACCCTACGAGTGTCATTTGTGGAAGCGACTGCCATCAATTCAATTCAATTTTAATTCAGTTTTATTTGCATAGTGCCAATTCAATCACAAACAGTGTCTTGGGACACTTTTTTAAATAGAGCAGGTCTAAACCAACAGTTCCCACCATGAGCAACAGGTCTTTTTTATTATGTTAAAATGGATTGGTCATAGCGAAGACATAGGCCACAGGCACCTGCAGTCCAATGTTAACAATATGCCATTTTCCAACCCCCAGTGCTCCTATAACCAACCCTGCTATTGTTCCCAGAGTTCCTTGCCATGAGGACCACCTTCCAGCCACAGCCGCCGCTGCTCCCACAGACACCCCCGCTGCTCCTACCACCCCCAGCAGTGCCCCAGCTTTACCTCCTCCTCCCAGCACCGGGGCGAAAACCTCTACCCCAGCCAGTAAACCCAGTGCCACAAGGGCCGCTCCAGCTATGACTTTCACCTCTCCGGCTGCTCGCCTCACCAGCGGCCCCCCCACCGTAGCCCCCAAACCCAGCTCACATAGTTTTGCCACGAAGAAAGCTGCATTCAGAGCTTCAAGAGAGGACTGGTGGTTCATACGAGCAGTGATGTTTTCTCTTGACTGACCCTGCCCCGCTGCTCTCATCTTCATGGCGGTTGTTACGACCACCTGGCCAGCGTGCAGTGTGAGCATGGCGATGACAAACGTTGTGAGCATTCCCATGCACCCGACCAACATCCAGAACTTAAAGTCAGATGAGTTCAGCAGCAAATAGGCTATGACTCCAACCAATGCCAGAAGTACTATAAACACAGACTGGTGGCCTCCGTAACCAAACACCCCAAACCCTGATGTTACTATGGCAACTACTGTCATTGGTATCCCTGAGAAAGCCAAGAAGTCCACATATTTGACCACCACGGTGTTGATCCAGTCTTGGATGGTTCTTTGCTTTATCTCTGCCTCCTCACTCTCCATCTTCTGCCTCTCCATCTCCACTCTCTGCCTTTGCTCCGTGGTCCACAGTGTTCTCTGCTCTGTCCCGCTGATGCTGCCTCCCTTCTCCAACATCAGGATCCTCTGCTCTATCTCCACAGCCACTCTCTGTCTCTGCTGTGACTCTATGATCTCAATTTGTTCCCTCTCCCTGGCCCTGAATGTAGGTCCCAGAGTGCAATAGGACTCTCCCTGCTTCCAGAGGAGCTTAAATACAAAGTGCAGGGGCGGTTTGAGCACGGTGAATATGCTCAGTGCATACAGGAGGCCCATCATGCTGTAATTCTTCACAATCCATTCGATAGCAACCCCGAGTGTGGCTCCACTGAGAGTGGTCCCGAAGGCCCCAGCAAGTCCTGCCGATGCCCACAAGCCAACAGAGTTTATGTGGGAGGCACCGCAGCTCTTAGTGGCCACAAACACTGAAGCTACCGCTGCTGCCAGAATCACACCAGCTACAACTGAGGTCATTGCTGTGGTCAGTGCTGTGGCTCCAATAAGGGCCCCCAGCCCCAGAGCACCAACTTTCCTGGCTTCCTCCATCACTGGTTTCAGTGAATCGGCTGTAGTCATCACTGACAGGGTCTCGTCCACTGGGTCCTCTGTGGCTCCCAGTATGCAGCCTGCCACAGCTCCCAGTGCAAAGCCCACAGCTGCCTCCATTAGAGGGCTCCTAGCTCCTGGAACATGACAACAACACAACTGTTAACCACTTAGGAAATATAATTTCATGTGATGCCCTACTTTACTTGGTTTCTCTTTTAAAGGTTGTCTAATTTAGTTTTCTTTTGGGCTGAATTTTACTTTATGGATATTTTGCTAACTTTTAGCATGATGTATTGTTTTAGGCTATGTACTTAATATTTACTTAAAGCTGCAGTACATAACTTACTTAAAAATAACCTTTTGTCATATTTGCTGAAACATGTACTATATCCTGACAGTAGTTCATGAGATAGATAATATGTGAACAAAAGGTTCCTCTGGCTCCTACTAGTGCTCCTTATGGCATTCGCAAGAATCTACCGGGCCTGAACAAGAACAACCAATCAGAGCTGACAATCAACCAACCACCAACCCAAAGCATGTTTCTATCTTTCTTGGCTCTGATTGGTTGTTTTTGGTCAGGTCCAGTGGATTTAGCCACTTCCACAAACTCCAGACCTAAACCAGTGCCTTGGTCATGAGCCTTATGATGCCAATTTTTTGCCACAGATCAAGCTTACCGGTAAAACAAGCAGCATTGGTGGGAAACGTGCCAGGTCAGGGTGTAACATAGGATGTACAAATTGATGAAATGTTTTAAGAAAAAACATATTTGTTGTGTAATGGCAACACAAAAATCACTGTAGGCCTACAATAAGGACAAATGAAAATAACTCTTATTCATTCACATCATTTTTTGTCAAAGCCACAGGGACCCACTGGAGAGGGCTGAAGAGCTGCTCTGGAGCTACAGGTTGCCTACCCCTGTCATAGCAGTATTTTGTATTTTATTTTGATACATGTGATGAGCAAGTATTTGTAATATGTAACAAGAAACTTTTTGATGTATTTGTGCCAATCTCTGGTGCAGATGCGTCTTGCTGCAACTTTGTTGTTGCACAGTCTTGGACCTTTTAGTTTTTACTCTTTCTTTGCTCTGCAGGACTACACTGTGGTCTTGTCTTCCAACCACTCAAAGCCCTTTACCTTACATGACACATTCACTCATTCATGTACATTGATACACTGATGGCAGAGGCTGCCATGCTGGGTCATCAGAAACTAAACCATTCACAAACTAATGGGTCTGCCAATATGGGGTTTAGTATTTTGCCCAAGTACATGCAGCAGGAGCCAGGTATTGAACCTTCAACCTTCTGATTAGTGGATGACCCACTCTACCTCCGGAGCCACAGCTGCAAAGCTTCACATTTTTGTGTTAAATGATATATATGACTAGAATTCCTATTTATTCATTTAAATGTACAAGTTCATGACATTCTGTTGAGATATGTGAGTCCAGTCACTATGCTTGTGATGCATGGTGAGCCTGCAGTCAGAGACTCAGCAGACTGGTTGATCAGGTTTAACCAGCTGAGACAGCATGCTGCCATGATTCCTATCTGCTCACACTCTGCATGTGACTTAAACACTTAATGACGGGTGGATTGTAAAGGTAGAGAAAAGGAACAATAGACATAGTAAAGCTTTGAAGAGTTTCCATGCTATTACTGTAACCCTCCAAGGTTCAGTAACATTATACACTTGTACAGTTTACACAAGCAAAGCAGGCAACCATACATTGCAACTTTCAACCAGTAACACAGAAATGAATGAAAACACAGATTAATAAAGTCTAGAATGTCTTTACCCAGTTTTGTTGGTGCCATGTTGCTCTGAGATCTTCTTCCCCTGAAGTTATGTCAGGCTCTCTCCTGACCTGTGTCCTAAGTGAGGCTACAGCACCCTGTGAGTTATAGAATGCTTGAAAAGTGCTTTGTTTTCCCTGTTTATATGACACCAGCCCAAACAGGACACGCCCACTACTGGTTTTTCTCTTATGTATACTCTTTCCAGTTCATCCAGTCCTAATCCCCAGCATCTCTGCACTAGGCTGGTGTTCAGGTCACCATGTGAGACAGCATTCCAAAAGAGTAATTGTTCCACTTATGTCCTGAAGTTGAATCTTTTAAGTTAGAGCAGCTAGGCCCCAAATGAAGATATTTGAACTCACAAACATTACATTATTGTTTATTGTTTTGTTTGCGAATTGGCTCAGCCATGCCCCCTAAACTCAGCCCCAAGACACGTTTGACTGATACACGCATGTATCATGACGAGACAAAAAGGTCTCTTGCATCCATACCCCAAACCCAACAAAGTGGGGTATTTTGAATTCTGTGGTCATTTGATCAAATGAGTATTATCTTCAGACCTTAACAATTAAAAGTTGTGCTATTTGTGATTTTGAATGGAATAATTCATTATTTTACAGTTACAGGGCTGAACTCGAAGCGTTAGTGGGAGAACTACATTCTGAAGAATCCATTTTAAAAAGGACACTGCTAAATAAAGAGTGTTGTTTTGCATACATACAAAACTTTGATATATTGGTAGAAGTAAATTCTGAATTCATGAAAAGGTGACAACTTCATTAACATCCCACATGAGTGAACGCATCATTAATTGCCTTCACTATTGTTATTGTATTGGCCAGTGCAACTCCATAACGTCCTGCAGATCCCAGAGCAGCTGTCAGGAGTCCACCAGCTCCCAACACTGTTGCTCCCATCATCACCACACCAAGAATGGCAAAACTCAGAGCAGCATCCATTAACATACACACCCTGGTCTCCATACTGTTAATCAGCTCATGGGCAAAGGGCAAAGTCAAAGGTATGATGAGATTATTGAATGAGAGTAAATTATTGTCAACAGCCCGCAACAATATAAGAATCAGCACAGCGCCAGACCAAAGTTGACCTCGTGCTGACATGACAACAAGCCCCAGAGAGATCCCAGAGGCTGCAGCAAGGCCTGAAATCAGTCCTAATTCTCCTCCTGTGCCGAGACACCACTCAGCGAGACTGTGAAGGTTGAAGTGTGGAGTGTCTACATCTAGATAGTATAGGATCACACCTGCAGGGACAGAAATCCACAAAGACAGTGCTCGGTCTGTGTCCCAGAGGCTAGCTGACATCACACCTATAAGAGCACCAATCAGTCCAGTCAGCATCTCCACCGTATAGACCGCGGATCGAATGGTGTAAAAGGTATCGTAGTATAGTGGCACTTCTTTAGAGTAATTTTCAATCCCTAGTCCAAGCAGGAGTCCAGTCAGTGGTACCAGCAGCACAAAGCTGAGTGTTGTGTATGCAATGGGCTTCTTGAAGGCCAGCATGTCAGCTAGAAAGCCCATCAGAAATGCTGATGGGAGTACAAAGATCATGGCAAGATATAATCTTGGTTGATTAATATCAATGTTTTGACCTGACCAGACTCCAAGGAGCAACGTTATGAACGCCACAGTGGAGAAGGTGAGCATTCTTGCTGGAGTCGCCATTGTTTGCTGTTGTTTCTTATTCATGAGGAGTAAGTTGAGGCTCAGGATAAAGCCCATCAGACAGAGACCTTTCAGTCCCAGGGCCATCAGTGTGGTGGTGACCAATCCAAGGAGTGCTCCTGAAAGTCCACATCCCAGAAATATTGCCAGCCCTGCGCAGCCAGTCTCCAAGCAAGGTTCATTTCCCTTCCTTATCATCATAGCGGCACCGTATCCCATCACAATCCCACAGGCTACAGACAGGAAGGCCAGGCAGAGTCCAAGACACCCTAAGAGAGACGAAAATCCATCCAGACCTGCTACTTGGACAAGACGGTGAGCTTTAGGATACCTTGTCACAGCTGTCACCTGCACTGCTCTCTCTGCTGCCAGGTTTAGTGCAAAGCTTGCAGTAGTCACTTTTGCCACGCCCAGTATTACCTCTGTGGGACAGAAAGAAACAATTTTTACATTTCAGTTTAATTGGCTTTATTGGCATGACATCTTAAAACAAACATGTTGCCTAAGCAAAAAGTCTCATATAAAATGGTTTGGATTAGTTGGTCTTTTGGAAGGGTAAATAAAGTCTGTGATTTTGTAGTTGAATTTGAGAAAACTTTCAAAACTTTTAGAATTTCATCTCCTGTTTCAAAATGGGTACAGATTATCTTTGTTCTTTCTAGCTATTCTTTTTTATGGCGCCCAGTTTCAATAGCAAGTTTATGGTCACAAAGCTTATAGCATTATATCTCTGGTACTCCCAAAAACTAAATGACTTACCCATTCTTGTGGGTCGTTCTCACTCTGCCAGCACTTAGAACAACGACTTAGCACAAGTAAAACAAAAACTAAGTTGGTCAGAAGTCATGTGTATAGGGTGGAAAAGAAAGTGAAAGTTATTTCCAACCTTTATTTAAAGGAGCCTGACACACACCATGTGTTACACCTGGTGTCAAACATAGACTCCCTGATTCTACCATCATGTAATATATGCATGGTGAGGCAGGAGAAATGCCCCTGTGTTCAGAAAGGTAATTTAGAGTAATAAAACAAGGCACTGAGGTCACACTCACTGCTCATATGGGCATTAGGGGTAAGAGTGGACAAACTGGCCCAACAAGCTGTTCAGAAAGAAAACATAGACACCCTTTCAAAATCAGAGAGAAAGGGCATTGTATGGAGGAAAAGTAATAGAGTGGCAACAGCACTGGGATCAGCAGACAAGGGAAAGACATTCACATGTAGAATGAGTATTGTGAGAAATAGGGGAGGAAATAAGAGGAGCAACAATTACTATATTAACATTACTTACTTTTCTTATTGCAATTCTTTCTGGTGTGATACAAATGATTGACTAGAATTAAAAATATCTTCTCTCTCTCATTTTACCAGAAATGATATTACATTTGGAATCATCATGGAGGATATGAAAACTGAATTTCTTTTATACTTCATTTATTTTAGGTAAATTGGCATTGTTATCCATAAATGTAGGTGTATTAACTATTAGTGTGAGTATAACATAAATTGAATTAATTGTATTCATGTATTTAAAGGTCCATTATTACCACCTGGGCACCCTGGTAGTCATAATGTTCTGCAGCCCCATACACAACAAACTGTGATGCACTTTGTGTTCTGATACTTTTCTATCAGAACCAGCATTAACTTTCTGTTCTGTGTTATTCACTTCACCAGTCAGTGGTGATAATGTTATGGCAGATGGGTGTAATATTTATACGTATGTTTTCATTAGTGTATAATCACCTGAATATAGTAATTATTATGTTTCTGTTACCTTAGAATGAGCCGTTTTTGTCTTTAGATGCTGCAGATCGCCTTCCTTGGAGTCCGCCATGTTGAACTGCCATGTTTCTACAGTAGCCCAGAATGGACCACCCAAACACTGGCTGTCTGCCACTGTAGTTTCTCCTTTGCGTATTGGAAAGGGAGGATGAAGCGATGGAGTGGTAATCTGCAGTTAGACTGCTAGATGCCCCTGCTAGTCCTACACACTAGACCTTTAAATGTATTCAGACAAAACCTTTACTGGTGGTTTGTATGCACTATTTCAAATCACTTTACATTAAGTATGTGGGGGAAAAAACAGCCAAAAGAAACATTGAACATTATCTATCCCTTAGAATAAGAGACCTGTTAGCTATTTCATTCTGTTTTTAATTTTATTCTTTGACTTTCATTGGTTATAATCCTGTTTGCGTTGTGTACCATGTTCTTAAGAGCCTGTTGATGATGTATCACTTGCCATATACTATTGACTAGATTAAGAATAGGTCACAGCAATGCGACTATGGTATCAGAGAGGAAGGACGCGGTCTAACACGAGGAGCAAGATTGGGACAATCAACAATTGGGGATTTGGTCAGCTTCTCAAGGATGGCATGAGGGGGAAATGTGACACACCGAACACACGAAGAGTGAACGACCTCCACAAGGTGGCAGTAATGCAACAATAAGGCGCCTCAAAGCAGAAGAAGAAGAAGAGGCGGAACCTTCGTTGCTTGGTAGTAACTTGGTGCTTTACGGACCGCTTTTACTGAAACGTCATGATGGCAGCTGTGGTGAAAACACATGTGCGAATATCTGGTGAGTTTGAAATACACAGTTCAGTTGTGTTGGATCTGAACAAACACGATGAAGCTGTTTTAGATTTTTAGTCTAACTGATATTAGCCAGCTAACGCTAACGTTAGCTCCTGTGGTCTGCTCTATGTTAACCATAGCTATCCACAGCTAGCCAGCAGAGCTAACGGACTGAATGTAACGTTGTTGCTGTTCGGTGGAAAAAATAAGAAACGTAGTCTAACGTGGCGTTACTAGGTAACCAATGCCAGAGCAAGGAAAAGGACATTGCAATAATCTAGTTGCTAATGTGGCGAATGTACAAACGGAACGGAACGGAACGGAACAGCAACCCTGGTTCTCAAAGTAGTAAAAAGCCTTGAGGCTTATTACCGAGCAGGCTTTAACCTGTCTCACTGTGACATATTGGATACAGCTGTTTGGTCGTGTTTCCACACTACAGAACACGTGAGACAGGTTAACACACTGATACAGGAGCTGTGGAGGTACAGAAAGAAGCCAGGGAACGAACCGTGTTTCTTCCTGTGACCAGTGAACTCCTCTTTATCATGTTGTGCTTATATTTACTCAGACGGTTAAATGACAACAACAATGGGTGAAAACTAGAGCTGCACAATTAATCGAATTATTTTGTTGTTGATGAAGATAAACTGCTCGATAATGAAGGACTGTAGACACGCAGAGATCCTCTGATCTACAGATCTTGTCCTCCAGATGTAAGAAAACTAAAATTTGACATCATGATGATTTTAATAGTGTTTTTTCAATGGAAATGAAACTAAAAATGATCATTCCCATACAAATCATGAATAATATCGCAATATCTGTCAGTATAATTGCAATATAATGCTTGTACCATATCGTGCAGCCCTAGTATAAATCCACTACTTCCATTTCTGAGGAGCTCTGTAAACAAATTGAAAGCTGCAGATATTTCCCCCCCGAAATTAGCAAAGTGAATTTCAAAGTAAGAAATTATGAGTTGGGCTTTAGAGTTGAAAATGCATGGCAAGGCTGATAAGGGTCCTAGTTTAGTAGTTGTAAAAGAGGTTAAGTCTGAAAGAGTGAAACATTTGGACATTTAGAGACTAGTTTCCCTGGAACTGTATTTAAATGATTTGGTCGTCCTGGAAAACTCCAATTTTAGCCTGTGCTGTGGCCAAATTAATGTTACAGTGAGAGGAAAACCTCACGAGCAGAAACTCACTCAGTGTCCCTTTACATGCTGACCACCATTTATGAGCAAGTGCTATCCTGTATATTCAAGAAAAACTCCTGGAAAATGTCCTGGAAAGCAAGGAACTGTTTCAGCACCAATAAAGTGTTTCTGAATTAGCCCAAATAAAATAAATGAATAAAGGCTTCATCTTTTCGTGCATATGTCAGTAAATAAGTCTTTACATAATAATTTGTATTTGTGTGTGTAACTCAGGAGATGATGCAAAGCCTCAGTTTGAGGATGGAGATGACCTGAGTGATTCTGATGTAGGGAGCAATGAAGAAGCGAGTGATGGGGGAGAAGATGACGGAGACGGCAGCAGAGGGAGCAGCGGGGAAGAAGCAGAGAATGAAGAGGGAGGAGAGGACGAGGATGGAGACGACGGTAACGCAAATGCTGGGTGGGCAGAGGCAATGGCAAAGATCCTGGGAAAGAAAACTCCTGAGAACCAAAGCAGCATCCTGGTGAAGAACAAAGAGCTGGACAAGAAAAAAGAGAAGGAAAGACAGGAGCAGCTGGAGAGAAAGAAACAGGTCAACACGTCAAATTCTTTATTGGCTTGTCTGTCTGTGTATCCCACATAGTCCTAATGACCTCCTCCAAAACTGGATTTACAATACTGTTCTGTACCAAAGGTCCTGGAAAATGTTAATAGTATGTTAGCATCTCACTCAGATCACCTACATAGACCTATGTGCATATTTAGTTTGAAAGTCGACTGTTGCTAGGATACACTCCACAGTGTTTTGTGGCCTCCTCTGTCTTGGCTCTCTTCAAATGAATGAGAGTGTGTTTTTATCACACAGGGTTACTGTCTGTCTAAATGTGGCCTTAATGAGCACCTTCATTGGTCCAAAATTAGAGAAGCTAAAAGAAACCAAAGCAATAAGAGGTGGTGAAAGATTTTATATTGAACATGTATAAATGTTGTACAAGCTGCATTTGGGAAGCTAAAGGTGAGTATGTATTTGTGCCTCTGTCCAACAGGTGGACAAGAAGCGGGCGTGGGAGATGATGTGCAGAGAGAAACCGGACTTGGTGAAGGACCGTGAGAGTGAAAGAGCTCTACAAAGAATTGCTACCAGGTAGGGCTGTAACTGACAGTTATTTTTATTACCCATCTGTCCATTATTTTCTAGATTCATTGTGTATAAAATGTCTGAAAATAGGGGGAAATGTTTCTCATAGTCCAGGGTCACATTTTCATGTTTTGTCCAAAGCCCAAAGATATTCAATTGAATATGATATGAAACAGAGAAAAGCAGGCTGAAAACTGCATTTTCTGCCATTATGACAGATAGCAGATAGATCAAAACAGTTGGCTATTATTTTCCAGCAGTCCACTAATCAATTAACTGTTGCAGCTCTACAGCCAGATGTCTAAATCATTATTTTTTCCACAAGGCTTTGTTCCACATTCTCAGACGCAGGTGTCAGTGCTGATTCCAGTGTGTACTTTTCCGCTCAGGGGGGTGGTACAGCTCTTTAACGCTGTGAGGAAACACCAGAAAACAATCGATGACAAGGTGAAGGAAGTCGGCGGCTCTGAGAGGAAGAAGGCCAAGCTGCTTTCGTCTGTCTCAAAGAAAGACTTCATTGACGTGCTAAGAAGGACGGAGGGAGGCGGCGGAGTCTCCGTCAAGATGGAAAAGGACGTCGTAAGTTCAACAACACCTCGTCATTGCTTCATCCCAACACACTCTACATTATAGAAAACCAATAGATAGGACAGTGTTGGGTTGTAGTGAACCAAAGAAATCTAGGTTGAGTTAAATCCTGCCTACTCTTCTTCCATTCATTGAGGGGTGGGGAAAAAACACCTGCGCTTTATTTCTAGGTTAGCTAGATGGACCACAGTGCTCTCTACCTGTTAGCTGCTGGGTGCTAATCAAAGCTACATGAGATTGCCAAGAAAAGGAATTCCTTCAGTTTGACTGTCTTTTTCACATGTAACCTTCAGGACATTTCTGTCAAGTGAATTTACATACAAAACTGGGAAAGGAGTGCTTCATTCCAAATGAAATAACATTATTTCAAATGTAACTAATCTCCATTGCATGTAATCAGTTATTACCCAACACTGTTTTAACTCCTTATACATGTGTGATCAATTACCTTGTACATGAAACCAATGATAGAGAAAAAACAATTGAATTATGTCAAACAGGATCAGAACTGTATCTTTTAATGTCTGAAAGTTTCCGTGACTGCTCTCATGGTGTCACTGTTGCATCATGAAAGCATGGATCAGACATGGAGCAGAGCTAGAAGGAGTACAGAGTGTGTGGTGTATCAGGGCATCTTAAAATTCAACTATCCAAATATTAGACCCTTAAAATGTCTTCCATATGATTTGAACATTTGATTGTGGGGCGGCTGTGGCTCAGAGGAAGAGCGGGTCGTTCCTTAATTGTGGGTTCGATCCCCGGCTCCTGGTGCCACATGTCAAAGTATCCTTGAGCAAGATACTGAACCCCAAATTGCTCCAGATGCCGTGCATCAGTGTGTGAATGTGTATGAATGTTAGTTTCTGTTTGATGGACTTTGCCATCACTGAGTGAATGTGTGTGAAAGGGTGAATGTGGCACGTAGTGTAAAAGCACTTTGAGTGGTCGGAAGACTAGAAAGGCGCTATACAAGTACAGGTCCATTTACCATTTACCATTGTTGAGTCTCATTGCCAGGGTGTTAAATACAGACGTTTATGGACCCTGGACCCTCACCCAAAGCATCTTGCTGTGTTTAGTGGCTCTGATTGGTTGTTTTCGTTCAGGCCTGGTGGACTTTTCAAAATGTCATCAGGAGCACTAGGAGGAGCCAGATTGTTCACAGATTATCTGTCTCATGTACTACTGTCAGGATATAGGGAAGGTTTCCGTGAATGACAGAAAGTTATTTTCTAAGTTATCTACTGCAGCTTTAAGTTCAATTCCTAATGGTCTTCAGTTTAACCTGTTAAAACCTGCAGAAACCCAGGTAGTGTAACTTGTGTGTGTGCGTTTCTGTGTGTGTGTAGGCTGGCGCAGCAGCGGAGAAGCCCGCCTGGAGCGTCCTCAGAGACGACTTCATGATGGGAGCCACCATGAAAGACTGGGACAAAGACAGTGACGGAGAGGAGCCCAACACACACTCGGGAGGGAAGGCGGAGGAGAGCCATTCAGACTGAGGGCACTGTGTACACACGGCTGCAAGGCTTTCAGGGACAGTCTGGGAAACAGAAAGCCTGACCTGCAGAGTACAACTTCAGCCTCCATGACGTTCTACATGTCTGCGGTTCGAGATGAATTCATGGGGAAATGATGTAGTGGTTGTCCTTGTGATCAATGTGTGGTCATTTTTATAGCATCCTACATATTGAATATTGTGTAGAGAAGGAAAGACTGTAAAACATGGAACTATGCGGAACAGGATGTAACCGATATTGATCCTGGAGGAACTCAAAGAGGCTCCTCACTGTGTGGAGCTGCAGGTAATGAGCTCCTGTCTTCAGATCAGTTTGCTTCCATTTTGACTGCAGATATTTTATTATTGAAAGAGCTATGATGGTGTAAACTGTGTAAATAGGAATGTTTTGTACAGCGCTAGTTGAATAAACAGCCAGTCCATTTATCTTCAGTGCTCTGTGGTCTCCCTGGAGACTGGACTTGTGTCTGGTCAGAAAACTTGAGCGCTCAGGTCCCTTCCAGTGTAGTGTCAGGTGGAGATCCCTTTATGGTCAGCAGGGAGAGGAGGAATTGTATATGGCATGTGAGTGTTGTATTAATAATTATTCATTAATACCTGGAAAAATCCAAACCTATTCTTTAAAACACTCAGACTTTCACAGCACCTACCAGAATATATCACCACTATTATGACCAACATTAATAAATATCTATATATATATATCATTATATATTTATATATATATATATATATATATATATAATGATACTGTAGCATCCTGACAGTATTAGCCTGCTATACAACAGTATCCTTACGTTTTTGCCAGTGTGGATGTAAAATAGGTCTTGTAAAATACTGACACTGAGAATGAGACTCAACTATCAACTATCTTAAAGCCACCAACCTCAAGCGTCTTCATATCTTTCTCAGCTCTGATTGGTTGTTTTCATTCAGGCTTGGTGGATTCTTGCAAATACCATTAGGAGCACTAGGAGGAGCCAGAGGAGCCTGATTGTTTCACAGATCATCTGTCTTATGTTCTACTGTCAGGATATAGTGAGTAAATCTCAGCAAATATGATGGGAGCTCTACAAGAGCATGCAACATACATAGATATGAGGGGTTGTAAAAGGGTTAACAGGATAGAAGAAACTAAACAAGTGTTTTTATTTTTCAGGGATTATTTTTGCTATTTTCTTGGGAATTACATGATCATTTTATGTCTTTTGGCCACTAAAACTTAAATACATTACACAACCGGTATACACATATGTATGACTGTGGTTACAAGCTTTGTTTTAAAAAGTCACAATCCAATAAGGTTGGGAACTGCTGCTATAAGGGATAAGTCCCACAAGAAGACCAAAACCAACTATGTTAGTCCATCGCTCATAATACATTCTGACATCTTCACCATGTCTGTGTTACTCAGCTCTGTTCCCCTGGTTCATACTGAAGGTTTAAATCTTGAAAAACATGACTTTTGCATAATCTTTTTTTAAGCCTCTAATATCCTAAAACAGCTCATCACTGTAGTATTTAACACACATTACTCAAAAAGGAGCAAAACTGCAATTTTGTTGGGAACTATTTTCAGCAGCGCATTCATTAATGAACAACAATTAGGGGCGGCTGTGGCTCAGAGGCAGAGCGGGTCGTCCTCTACAGTACAGGTCCATTTACCATTTGGTGCTTTGGTGTATTTGTGTCAGCAGGGCAAGCAGGAACACGTGTGGCTCACTGGTGCTCTATGGCACAGAGGAAGAAGAATATGATAGAATATGAAGATTTTTGAAGCTTTGATACACACATAGATGTGTACATTATTGTTTACATCTTTAATGACACATAGAAAAATATTAAATATAACCAGACTAGTCCTTTAACCTGAATTGATTGTAAAGTGATAGTGGATGGCATAGCACACATAAATCCGTCAGAATTTATGAATAGAAGACTTTTCTGGGACACTGAGTTTGAGCCATTAAAGGGATAGTGTTGTATGAGGTGCTTATATAGTCAGTGGATTACCTACAGGAGGCCATTGGTGTGCCTCCAATTTGGAGAAACAGACTGTAGGTTGCACTGACTATGGATAAATACTTCAAACAACCTCACTTGAAACTTCCTGAACTAGCTCTTTAAAAAGCCACATCGTTGAACTCTAGAAACTGCTTTGTCCTTCAGAGCTGACCCAGGTGAGCCAGCTGTTCTACACTGATGTCCCAGCAGCCTCCTCCTCAGGCACTGATCAGTGAGGTGAAGTGGCGCTGACACTTCTGCTGACTCTTCTCCCTGACTGGTTGTACCGCGGGGCTTCCTGTGTCTGGCCCTTGCCGACAGCACAACCGTGGAAATATTTGCGCAGGGTGTTATCGGCAGAGAAGGGGGGCGGTGACGCGTCGGTCTGTCTGCACCACTCTGGGCGCTCGTCTGTCATGACAACGCTGCGGCCTGCCACTCTGGTATGCTGCCTTTTATCCCGGCCCTGTTGACACACAGCCCGGGGATCGGGCTGCAGTGTCGCCTCATTTACCACCTCGACTCTGTCTCTCTCCGACACTTGTGTCTGCTCGCTCGCAGCCACCTGCCAGCTGGCTCCATTTCAACTGCAGTGCTTTGGTGAGATATTCTGAAACCAGTGGCTGATAAATCTATTTTTACAACTCAGGTCTTAAGGTCACATTAGCCCTCTGTTCAATGAAACTACCCCGAAAGGATTGTCAGGATACATTCCAGACTTTTTTGACTGGGGTGGCACAAGTGGGCCGCTAACTTATGCATATATGGCATGAAGTTTGTGTCTCAGCTTTCCATTCATTCCCAATTTATGGAAAACTTTAAAACAGAAAGGATAAGGATAATAAGGTGGCACTTCGGTTGGCCAATCAGATTTCAAGGATGGCCAGTGCCAACCCAGGGACCACCTTCTGGACTTGCCCATGGATACACTGCAGAGAACTTCTCAGTTTCTAAACACTGCATCAACTACTGGTCGACTCTGTGAATCTGCCTGTCGAAGCTGAACAAAGACGACCTCTCACCTGCAAGAAAAAGCCATTTAGGAGCACTGCTTAGACCCAAAGGTGGCAGCGCATGTTTTACGGATGATTGCTGCAAATTGCAGATCATCTTACGAGTTTTACTCAGCCCCTGCATGGGTCACAAGTCTTAGTTCTGATGAAATAAATTTGAAGATATGTACAAATTATCTAATGTAGCAAATCGCAGCTTCCGTGCCAAAAATTAGCCCCTGTTTGGGGGTTCTGGTTTCAGGGGCCTCAGAGCTCGCATTACCAGGTTCCAAAACAGCTTTGTCTCCCAAGCTGTTACCCATAGGAACCTGGCTACCCGGTGAACTCCACAGACTCTCTTTGCACCAATGCCATATTTAAATACTACCTGCACAGACTCAGCTCTCTCATGCACTCCACATATATAACCTCTACTTTATGTCATACAGGTACATAACCTGTATCATCACCTTTTCTTTATCTTTTGACTGTTTTGGTGAAGCAGCAACCACACATTGTTAAATAACATTTAAGTTCAATTGAATAGGGGCCCATGGCTAATTTTTCCTGGGATCCCAACCAGGGTAATCCGGCCTTGGTACAATGTTATCATGCCTGATAGGAATAATGGCTAAAGCTATAAAAATAAAACTCAGTTGGAATAAAGTGGAATGATGCTTTAAACTTAACACCTCCTGAAAGTCTCGTCCTGGCTCACCTCCAGTAGTGTAACTCCTCAGCTTGCTGCAGTGATGTGCTGAGTTACTGTTTGTGTGGACTGACATGGAAGTATTGACAGTGTGCATGAGTAGATTTAGGTTTGAAAAATTATGAATTTAATTTTTCTGTCCCAGTACTCAAGGTATATTTATATTAGAGCTATTTATATATTTTTTCAGATTCAGAATCAGATTTATTGCCAGGTAGGTTTTTACACATACGAGGAATTCATCTTGGTGCAGTGGTGCTTAAAATATACATTCACACAAAAATATACAAATCACACAACAATTACACACAAAAAATAGAGTACTTTTAAAAAATAAATAAAGATAAGAAACTGTACAGAAAATGGGAGTGCATTATAGTAATGCATATGGTGGGTTTCAGAGTCAGTGTCAGTTGGGGATCCGGGGCTTGTTCATGAGGCCAGCTGCAATATTAGAGATCAGTCAACTCATTGATTTAACAGAACAGAAAATATGGTGGAATGCATGAGTTTGAGTTTTCAACTGTATTTAAAAAATTATATATTATGTAAAAAACGGTCACTATCTGTGAAAAAACTAATGTTTTCACATATTTTACTGTTCAATGCAATGCAAAAATGTTGAATATATATATATTTTATATTTAAAAAATATATACTATGCTACCTGTTACTCACATAATCTGTAGAAAAGTACCATCCTTATAACATAAATCAGTAGATTTACAGCCAAAAGAGTGACTGCAGACTAAGCATTTTCAAGAACAGGTACAGTAATAGTATGAAACTAGGACATTTTTCACTATATTCTGACATTTAATGGACCAATCGATTAATGTAGATAGTAGGCAGATTTACACATAATGAAACTGATCATTAATTGCAGCCCCAATTTATATAACCATATCAATTACAATGGAAATTATACAACTGAACTGCTTATGAAGACTGTATTATACAGTTGAAAGCTCTGAAACAAGTGAGTAAGTAGACCTAGAGTTGAAATAAGGGCTTTCCCTAAAATTATTTTTATTATTGATTATCCTGTTGATCATTTTCTGGATTAATCAATTAGTTATTGTCCGTAATATTTCTAAAATTCGTAAAATGCTGATCAGTGTCTTCCAAGCCCAAGCTGACATCCTCAAATGTCTCTTTTTATCCACAACCCAAAGATATTCAGTATACTGTCACAGAGGACTAAATATATTCACATTTAAGAAACTAAAATCAGAGAATTTGGACTGACTATTTCTGAAAATGATAACTTGATTATCAAAACTAAAAAATTATTTCACATGACAACTAATGCATTAATCAACCAATCATTGCAGCTCTAGCTGAAATGATTTGAACAGTTGCTGTTTCCAAAGGAAACTGTCAATTTTCAAACTGCTTTAGCCAAACAGATCTGAGATTTGTGTTCATCACAAGACAAGACAAACCTAAAGGAGGTTGCCTTTAGGAGTTTGCTGTGGTAAAGACTCTTGGAGGTTCAGGTGCAGAACTTGTTGTATAATCTGGTGTTATGGTACAGATGAGTCTGGGACAGAGTATATTTAGTTCATGTGCAGAGCTTTGCTGAAAACATCAAATCCTATCCTGCATGTTCCTCCTGTCTCCTGCTGCAGCAGTTTTTCCTCGAGTGGAACAGGTGTTGGAAGGGACACTCTCAAACACACACCTCGCTCACATCTGTCTGTGTGGGTACTGATTTAGTGACACCATCTGGTTTGCAGCAGCCTCTGGATGCAGAGAATTGGAGAGCGGCTGTCGGGCCTGATGGATGGCTGGCTTTGGTCCAGTAGAGCGTGGAGGGCCGGCACCAGGCTTTGGCAAATAATGAAAAAATAGTGGGATTTTTTAAGTGGGGTGAGTGAGAGCATAAATCAAGCTGGCACGCAGCAGGCTCAGAGTATATGGGCGGGGGAGCACATGGTGGAACCGGTCCTGTCTGGTAACATCTGACATGGTATCCAATCACACCCTGATCCACCAATTTTGCTGATTCGCCGTTGTGGTCCCTGTCAAAGACACACTTGATTCTTCCACAAATCACATCAGGTCTGCCTGGGAGGTCTGATGCATACAGCCATCTGCATCCACCCTGATGTTTAAGATCCTGTCAGTGTGAGGAATTTCTAAAGATTTAACTTTCACATCAGTTGGCTACAACAGCGATCCCCAGCCAGGGTGAGTTAATGTGTGTATATCCACTTACTGAGTCAGCTGTAACAACACTAACGTTATGCAGTATTAGCAGAGAGGAGAATAAATGGTTGAGATGGATAGCTAATTATCAACTATTTATGCATAACCTATAATAGTGGCAAATTGATAAATGGTTGAAATTGTTAGCCGAGAGGACCAGTGTGTAGAATTTAATGACATCTAGAGGGGTAGTTGCAGATTACAACTCCCACAACATTTTTGCTTAATTGTGTTCAGTGGTAGGAAGTGGAGACAGGAATGTCCATCCTTTTTATGTCGATGGACAGACTCCGTGGAGGATCTGCTCCCTCTGTAGAAAAAACTGCTCAAGGTAACAAAAACACTTTCTATTTTTCTATTCTTATTTTTTAATTTCATCATACACAAATAAAAACATACCTATGAATATTATATTCCATTCCTGACAATTGACCCTCCTAAATGTTCAACAAAAAAAATGAAGGCAACAGTTTGTATCGATCTTTTCAAGTTCTACTGAAATTATGTTCAACAAATGTACTACATTGAGTTAGGGCAACTAACTTAAATGAACTTGTTAACTAGTTCTTTCAAATAATGTATGTCAACACAACTCATCAAAATAATGTTTGCAGCCTAAAAGGTTTATCTAAATCAATCAATTAGATGTTTTATCTTGCAACCATTCATTTATTAAATAGTGACAATTGGTCCATTGAATTACTTTTTAGAGTGAAAAGACCATTTTGTAATGGACAACAGATAAACACAAATAGCTTCATTAGCAAATACTAGCGGCTAACTGATACTAGCAATACTTGTCTGAGGAAGTACCCTTTAAACAGGACAGGCATGTTTTTATGACTAAAAAAACGATTCCATAAAATAAGGACAAGTAAAAAATAGAATGGTAGGTCCAAAAAATCCTAGAGAATGTCTCATGATGTTTGTTCTGCACTGTGGACTCATGGTGTCCTACCACTTGTCCATCCATAGTCAGTGTTACTCAAGAAATCAGCTGCTGAATGTCAGCATTTTCATTTCACAAGCTAGTTTCCAGCTTGGTGGCATTCACTATCACAAAAATGAATCCAAGAATGTGATCGGACTGTTGGATTTCATATCAGTAGGGGGTGACAGCAAAAGGAAGGTTGTACCTAATTATTTTTTGGGGGATCATTATAATATTATTATTTAAACGTATTAGTAATTAGTTACACTACTAGTTACTGTGAAAAGTAATATTATTAATGTAATGTTATTACTAGTAATGCTTTACTGTCCACAGGTGTGCAAAGGTATAAAAGAAAAAACATTGACATTCTGCAGTGTTTCATGTGTTCCAGCATCATGATGGAGTGCCTATAAGCTCAATAACCGTCAATCAATAACTCATCATTAGAGTTACATAAATGATAAACAGTGAGGATACATAGGGTTTAAATAAAAGTTGGACCAATGGAACTGTAACATGGACAGAAACTGAGACCGATTCAGGAGTAGAAACTAGAGAAAAAGGAGTTTCAGACTTCGCTCTGACCGGCTTTAGGACCCTGCGCCACGACGCACCGGGGGCCAATGGGCCATTAGCTGTTGCAGCGATGTCCCAATGGGCACAGCGAGCACTCCTATTTACAATAAATCGTCTCGTAACGTGGAATTGAAGGGGTCCCCTTCTCCGACAGTGATGACCACAACCTCGGTTTGAAGCGGGCGGAGGGGGGAGCACGTGGTAACTTTAGTCCCTTATAAATCTCCTACAAGCGGCCGCTGCTGTCCGCTTGGCACGCGTAAAGGACGAGCCATTCCCCAACTAGATGGGGTGAGGGAAGACGCGTGAAAGTGCTCCGCAGTCACACCGAAGACAAACTCCGAGCTGGCTGTTTTTCCACTGAGCTGCTTTTGAAGGAAGACTTTTTCAGATCGCAGCTTTGTGTGGATTTTTCACTCCGTCTTAACGCGTCAGCCAAACTTCTAAAACGTTCGCACCTTGCACCCCTGCTCAACGCCAGGACCGCGTTGGCAGTTTTGATGCTTTTAAAACAACTTTGTGATCTGCTTGGAGAATTAAAAGGCAATGAACTGCACATCGAGCCGATGAGGATTGACAGATAGAGAGCTCGGAGCAGTGCTGGTGTTGGCCGAGGTGCGGTTGAAGCTGAGCGCTCTGATGCGGTGGAGGTGTGCTCAGTCCCGCAGGCTAGACGGCTGTGCGTCCCGCTGACGATAACCCCGCAGCTGTTTTGAACTCTGTTTTCATCCACACACTTCAGATCCGTTTGATGGCCGCGTGTCCACCTCTGGAAACACTCAGCTGCACCTTTACGCACTCTCGCTGTGCGTCTGCCGGGAGTAGATCCCTTCTGAACGAATAACGGGTCTCTCTCTGTGCCGGGAAAGTTGAATGGATTTTCAGGTACACTTTACTGAAAGTGGGGAATTTGAACCATACGATTTTCACATAACTGTTCGGGGCCACTTGGCTCGTGTGCGTAAATGCTCTCAACTTTTATTTTTGTCCAAGAAATGCGTCTGACTGGCAACATTTAAACCGCCTTGGTTGATATTTCCCTGAATCTGTTTTTCTGTTTGAGATTTGAAGACGCTGGAGGAGAAGATGAACCTGTGTATCGCCAGTCTTCTCCTCACTTTGGATTTGGCCACCGTGGCGCTCAGTTTGTCCACATGCAGCACGCTGGACATGGATCAGTTCAAGAAGAAGCGCATTGAGGCCATCCGGGGGCAAATCCTGAGCAAACTGAAGCTCACCAACCCCCCAGAGGACTTTCCCGAGCCCGAGGAGGTGTCCCGGGACATTGTCGCCATTTACAACAGCACCCGGGACCTTCTGCAGGAGAAGGCGAACGAACGGGCAGCGACGTGCGAGAGGCAGCGGAGCGAGGAGGAATATTACGCTAAGGAGGTGCACAAGATCGATATGCAGCCCTTCTACCCGTCAGAGAGTAAGTGTGTGTGTGTGTGTGTGTGTGTGTGTGTGTGCGTGCGTGTGTGTGTGTGTGTGTGTGTGTGTGTGTGTGTGTGTGTGCGTATGTGTGTGTGTGTGTGTGTGTGTGTGTGTGTGTGTGTGTGCAGGCCCTATGTGGCCGCACTGATGTCACAGCAGTGTGAAGTTAAAACGTCTCAGATAGCTTAATAGCTTGTACGTGGTCACGTGTGTTTGTGATTGTCTTGGAAATTATGTCCCATCATGCTCTGCTGGATGAGTGCAGGGGGAAACTGCCAGATAGAGCTGCCTTTCTCAACATCAACAACTTCTCCTCCTCTCACTCAGAGCTGTGTGTGAGGTGGCAGCTTTATTATCTGTACCATGGCCAGAACCCGTTCAGAGGCCACCGCCAGTACTCTTGTGCAGAACCTGGTGTTCTGTGTGTCAGTCAATTTCAATTACTTACATTAGTCCTTCATTTTGATACAGTGATACAGTGTCCTGCAAAATAGGGCCACCACAATATAATGTAGGACCTGTCTTTGTTGGTACTTAAAGCTTCTAACTTTTAGTCATATTTGCTGAAACTTTCACTATGAGACAGATCAACTCTGGAAAAATCTGGTTCCTCTGGATCATCCTAGTGCTCCTAATGGTATTTGTAAGAATCCCCCAGGCCTGAACGAAAACAGCAAATCAGAACGTCTGTGCCGTCAGTGCCTGTGAATTAGACTCGGCAATCAACTGTTTTTCTTGGCTGTGATTGGTTGCTTTAATCCATGCCTGGTGGATTCTTGCAAATGCCATTTGGAGCACTAGGAGGAACCAGAGGAACCTGGTTTTTCACAAATGATCTGTCTCATGTGATACTGTCAGGATATAGTGAAAGTTAAAGCAAATATGACCAGTATGACCTGTCTGTGTTCAATGGAATTTGCAGGTTTGTATTTTCAAATCAAATGTGATATACATCAATGGCAGACTGAGGAGCAGTGTGAACAAATAGAAAGGGCACCAGCTTAGTCAGGGTGAGGATTAGTACCTTAGAAGGTGCCAAAAAACTGCAAAAATAATTGTAATTTTTAAAAATATAATTAATTGAAAATTGAAGGCAGCTTGCTCCAGTGACAATAAAACCGCTAGTAGTTGGTGATTGGTAAGATTTGCGGAAAAGTTGCGGTGATCTGACAAAATTGCAAGCTCATACAGAATTCACAGGAATTAGTTGAATTTGCTTTTTTCCTATTTTCTGGAAGGGCTACCCTATAGGGCACTTTATCATGTTTTATGTCCACCAGTGTATATGTATGTCCCTGTTAGTAGTGCTGGAATTTGTTTTCTGAATTTCACTGTCTTGTTGAACAAGACGAGAATTAAAAAAATATATTTTTGCCACTTTAACTTGACCTAAGTTTTTTTCTCCTCTAGTGTGGGCCCACTGTGTCTCTCCATGCAGACAGCTTTTGGTTTTGTTCACTCAGGTTTAGAGTTAGATGCCTCTGAGAGTTCTGCCTCATACCCACTCACTGGAACTACTTTCTACTAAAATTATAATCCCTATAAACTGTTGACTGTGTGCCACAGTAGCATGGACACTTGCTGAATTGACAGTGTTAGGCACGTTTATTCTCACTGCACTCCCCTTAGTTGATCAAGTTCCTCTATGAAAACTATCAATCATCTAACAGAGAAACCCAGTACACCAGCATCCCAGCTGTTTAGCAGTAAACAGGACAGACTGGCCCTGCAGTCTGCTGCTCTGTCTACCTCACTGTCTCTGGGTACACTTCCCACAGCAGGGTTTAAAGCCTCATTAAAGAGCTGATTTTGGGCAAAGTTGGATTAGGACTCAAACACATTGTTGCAACCAGAGTGATCATACAGATTCATATCTGTTTTTTATTGTCCATTTGATGTGAAAGCAGCTGCAGAATGCAGCTTTTAAAGCAGAAGGGAGTGAACTGAACAGAATGTGATGATATTGTCATCAAATTTCCAAATGCAGGTGCTGACTTTAGAGGGGTGGCATCATGACAGTGATGACTAGTAAAGACAAGTTGTTATTGTACTGAGTATTGTGAGCAGTTAGGCACAGACCACAATGAGCACATATTTACCCTTTTACTCTTTAACACTGGCTACCTCATGTTTCCCAACCCTTTTATTCAGATATACCCCCACAGTCCTGCCAGATCAACACCACCAATTATATTCCAAACCTTTTCATTTGAATTAATAGAATTTTTCATACAGTTTAGTTGGCTGCACTTGATTTTGACTCGTCTGTAGCAGGAAACAACGGTCACACAAATATTGTATTCCAGATAAACAGTGCACTAAAATATGTTTGACATATGTTTTGACAGTTTGATCTGAGTTTGGTGCGTTGAGCTGGACAGACTCACTGACATTGACCTGTCTCTACTACAAAGTAGCCACGCCCTAAAGCATACCCAGCTTTATCGTCTATTTTGCTCCTAATGGGACCATCATTTACCATAATTTGTATCATGCTGTATGGAAGAAGACTGAAACTAGAGATTGGGACCATAAACTCATTAGGGAACTGTTTATTGAGCTAATAAATCAAGTCAGAAGTAGGGTCATTTCTCCATAAGACTCAATACTATCAGACTTCTTTGTTGCAACCAATGGAGCTGCCCCCTGCTGGCCATTAGAAAGAATGCAGGTTTAAGACACTTCACTTCCCAGACCTGGAAACTCTGTCCACTTATTATATACTGTCAGTGTAAAGTAGTATGTAGTGAGTTGAATATTGGCATTATCATCACTAAGAAGCATATGCAAGCTCTTTCTCACTCTTTCTCCCACTCTTTTTTACCATTAGGCAGCTCACTGGAAAAAAAATGCTTCTGCCTGGCAATATTCGACCACCGCTGTGAATATCTTCCTTCCTATCTTAGACATATTCATGACCCATTTGTCCTTGTTAACAGTGTCTAACTTGGAATCCCCTGTAGTTGACGTAATAACATGGTGTTGATCTTTGATGTTTCTAGGATTTTTCCATGTGGACAATTTTAATATTTTTATGTGTAAAGTTTGGTGGAGCATCCCCATAGGTACTAACATCAATATCAGCCTTAAATGACCAGTTTGTAGGATTTAGTGGCATATATATCAGAATAGTTGCAGATTGCAGCCAGCTTAATACTGCTGACCTTCCAAGCGTGTAGGAGAAACTGTGGTGGCTATGAAACTCATGAAAATCGGCCCTATCTGGAGCTAGTGTTTGGTTTGTCTCTTCTGGGCTACTGTAGAAACATGGCGGTTCAACATGGCAGACTCCGTGGGGTTAGGGTTAGTGTTGTGTGATCAAGCCTAAATTCAGACTAAATGCATCAGGCATCATGCTGCACGCTGCTGCCCTACCGCATAGCTGGTGCCCTTTTTATTTTTTTTGCCCCTGCCCCTCAAACAGCCTAAAAAAATTCCAACATTTTCAGATTGAACTAAAATGCAAAAATGCATACTAACACCTGAAAGCTCCTGACCTTTGACCTCCCATGTGGAGAAGATGAATTTCTCGTTCAGCAGATCAAAGAAACATCACAAGAAAGGCACGGGTGTGGAAACAAAATAATTATATTAGATGGAACTGTAGCACTATTAACCCCAAAATGTTTTTTCCCTTCACATCAGAAATGTGAGCACATGAACTGAAGCATAATAAATTAGTGCAACATTTTGTATGCCCCAAGGTGTATTTTGCATTAAATGTTATGCTTGGCCCTGCCTCTTGTGTAAATACCTTAAATATGAATAGATCGGGCCTGATGCCAAGTATAGCCAGGAGAGCGTTTACAGGGTATAAATAATACTGAGTCAACACGCAGGGAGGAAAGAGGCCAGAATTGATTCCCATTCATGTGAGCTGGTGACACTGGCCAGGTCCTCACATCTGGAGACAGATTCTGACAGGAGAGAGATCAGGCAGTTAACCCTTCAGCGGCTCTATTTATTTAGTCTCTTTTACTTGACGTGTGAGCGTGAGTTGCTGTGAGAGTGAATATCACACACACACACACACACGTACCACACAGGGTATCTGCCTTATTTGGTTGGGCGCCAGGAAGTCCTCAGAGGCAGCAATGTGGGGCACAATTGCCCTGGAAGCCTTACAGAAATGCTGGGCAGCAGGGTGAGGGGGTGTATATGGGCATGCTGGAGGCACTGTCCCAGGTCTCACAGCCATCTATTTAAACCCAGTTAGCTCTGAGGCATTGTGTGTGTATACCCGGCCTGCCACTCGCTCTATGGAAAATTCCAGCAGAAGAGATACTCTGTTGCTGGGCTTTGGACGGGTAGAAGGAAGACCCCTCCAACTGCCACTACCTCCCCCCAGCCAGATTCTATTCCTTCCCATCCTACCCCTTTGTCATTCTACTGGCATTTATCTGCAGAGTTGCAAATAACTTTTAAGGTCTGTTATACTGACATCACAAGTTAAAGGGGAATTCAACTAATTTTACACACAAATGTCATGAGGAGTTCTACTCAGCCTGTGAAAAGACTCACAATGTCTTCTGTGGCTCTGGAGACTTTGCCAACTCTAAGTAACCCCCTGATGATGTCATAAGCTGGACATTGTCTAGACATTGTCTAGAGTTGCCCTTTCACACACGTAGCACACAGCAGGACATTGTCCATGTCAGACATGCTCTCACCTACTGGAAACACTTTGGGTTAGGGGAGGGGTGGCACCAAGGTGCGTAATGATTTTGTATTGATATCAGTGCAACATCTATTTGGACGTATCTGTGGTATCAACGAGAGAGTGGAAAGAAACAAACACGCAGGCAGAAAAGAGTAAGGAGCAGCTACAATCAGACATTGCACAGACTTTGTACCACAGAGGTGGCAGGGTAAAGTCAGTTTAATGTCCAGTTCAACTGATTCAGACTTTTGCATTCTCACATACAGCTCCTCTGGGTAATGTCGTGATATGGTCTGGGTTGCATTGCAAAGGGACTAAAGTGATGCCATCAGGGTTGTTTTGGTTTTTATAAAATTGATACCTACCTTGTTCCTACCTTTTTTTTTTTTTTTTTTTTTTTTTTTTTTTTTTTTTTTTTTTTTTTTTTTTTTTTTTTTTTAAAAAAATAATTTTTTTTTAAGTTTAATTAAATATTTTATTAAATAATAATTTTTTTTTTTTTTTTTTTTTTTTTTTTTTTTATTTTTTTTTTTTCCCTCAATTAAAAATTAAATTTTTTTTTTTTTTTTTTTTCTTTTGAAAAAACAAACCTTCCTCCCCTTTTTTTTTTATTTTTTTTCCTCTTAAAATTTCAAAATTTTTTTAAAAAAAAAAAAAAAAGGGGTTTTTTTTTGGCAAACATGGGTGTTCTTAGCTTCCTAAAGGGCATCACTCACTGATGTATGGCAGTCTGTGGTTTTCTATGTAGGCCTAAAAACCTGCATGTGTCAACTCTTCAGAAAAGCAGCAGGTCTATCACATATATTCCCCAGATGGGCTACTGTACTTCATCTGTCTGTGAGGCATGTGTGATGTGTACATTGGGACCAGTGTGTGTTGCACAAATTGACCTCTTTTATAACAGTTTGCAAGAACCAGTTTATACATTCAAACCATACTGAGAATGTTTCTTACATATTGAACTATTCCTGTAAATGTGCTTCATAGCAGACCCACATTTTATCTTGCTGAATCACTTTTTCCCTTTTGTGTTTTTCCTGCTGAGAAAAAATCTGCAGTCATCAGATATTTTGAACACTACGTTTTTAAGTCAGTTTTTCAAATGAGTTATTATTAACTATGCCTTGAAAATGGTGCTTTGCAGGAATTAGACAGGGCAGAGAGAGGTAATAATTGTGTAATACTCGATTGTGCCCTTTGACCTGTTGCTCTCTGTTATGAACACTGCAGCAGTGAAAACATCACAGCCTTTGGTAGATTCTGCACAACTTGTTAGTAACTACAATTTCACAAAGATTTTCTTCAGGAGTGTCTCACCTTGACTGCAGCCTGTGTATGTGTGAATGGCTGTGTGTGCCTCAGCTGTATATCTGGGGCTGGCCGACACAATGTTTTGCTGTTTGTGTGGCTGTAATGGAGCTGAGTGGATAGAATGCCTGTGTGCCCTCCAGCTGATTTTATGTCTCTGGAGTGCTATAGAGTTCCAGCTTCCTCCACACTTAGCCCATTTCCACACACATGTGCTGGCTTGGCTTGTCTTGGTTTGGCTATGCGTGATATTACAATGGGGCTACCCCTTTGAATGTGTGTCTTTTACTGATGATGCGCTTGGCTTGAGTTGGTGACAGTGGCAGTGTACTGAATTGTCAGGCTGTTGTTACTCGGTACAACTCGGCATGTTTAAACTGGTAATGGAAACGCAAATCAATGCGGAATGGTTTGCCAAAAGTGCCAATGGAAAAACCAACTGAGCCCACTGTTCTTTTTCCATGAAATTAGCTCTGGTTCTTGAACCTGTTCTCTTCAACATTCTTGGAACCTTGGTGCTATCTAGTGAACCAGCCTGCGTTTCCACCAGAGATCAAGAGTGGAACCATTGTATGTATCTGTATGTATCAGATGAATGATCAACAGGGGGCGCTGCACAATGCACGATCTGTAGAATCTGATACACCCATTTTGTTATGCAAGGAAACTTGATACTTTTTGGTTCCAGCTGGGAATCAACTTTTCAGGGTCTAAAATAATTCATTTTCAGTCAAAACGTACTTCAAAGCTAGATGCATGAACTGTAACTGGGTCCTTGTTCATGGAAAATGTGTTGCATCTTCTTTGACTGGTTGTCTACGCAACAACAACAACAACTTTATGGACCTGTACTTATATAGTGCCTTTCTAGTCTTCCAACCACTCAAAGCGCTTTTACACTACGTGCCACATTCACATACATTCACTCAGTGATGGCAAAGTCCATCGAACAGAAACTAACATTCATACACATTCACTCACCAATGCACGGCATCAGGAGCAATTTGGGGTTCAGTATCTTGCTCAAAGATACTTCGACATGAGGCACCAGGAGCCGGGGATCGAACCCACAACCTTCCGATTAAGGAATGACCCGCTCTGCCTCTGAGCCACAGCTTTTGTCTACACTAAAACGTGTATTTTATTTATGATAGGAAAGAAACTTGTACTCAAAATGTGTCACATCTATGCTTAAATTACTGTAGTGCTGCAGAAATGAGTCCTTACACCCGGAACTGAGTTAGCATTTTAACACCTCCAGTTACCTCTCCTTGAAGTCAATTGGTTTGTCAAATGGTGTTTTTGGTTAGATGTCTGAAATAAGGTCTGTGGTTAACACAACCTTAAGAGATTTTCATTTGTCAGAGGTTGTAGTGGCATTAAAACAAAGACCCTCATCTATATTAGATTAGGCATTAGACTAAGACAACGAAATGTAGTTAAGCATCTAACCAGAAGTGCAAAAAGCAGTAAAGTGCAGAGTAATGTGCATATGTACAGGGATATATATATAAAAAATAACATTATAGATATGTATATGAATATACTAGCAGGATATTTAAAGTATGAACAGCATCTACTCGCTAGTCCACCTTATAGGCACACTCTTGCATACTATTCTAATTCAAACTTTACAACTTGTAGATTTTAATTACAAGATTTAATCACAAGTTGGAAGTGCAGTGGTGGTGACATTGAAGTCATGCGTCCGTGGTGCAATATTTTATAGCCTAACGTTAGCTTTTTACTTCTGGCAATCACATTTACGCTTCAAAAAACATAAAAGTGGTTTTCATTTGAGAAGAGTATCTTGCTGAATAAAATGTGTAAATATCATGACTTTGTTCATGACAGAGCTGATTTTCTGCAACAATCCAACATCCGATGGAGAAATACCATAGGCTTTTGGTTGAAGGAACCAGGGTGATGCTAACTTCAGGGTTGGACTACAGAAATATATCATCCCTACAGCACTCCATTGTGCACCTGCAGTATATGATTTGGTGGTTATTGAATGCTGCAAAGAATCTCTTTATACTGAATTGCAAAACAGTGATTATGCTCAGTAGCAGCATTCATGCTGCAAGAGGTTTACATGTACCCAACCCCTTCTTGATTGTCAAGTTCTTACCTGTCTTGTTCTTCAGAGCAGAATAAATGCCTACAACCTGTCACTTCATCTTGTGGTAAGGAGAGTTTATACCACTGATCATATGTAGACGGCTTCAACAACTGCCAAACATTGGTAGCGCTCAATTTGCACCTTCCAGATAACATTAGTTAACCTTGCAAAGCAGCTTGATCACAAGATCACAAAATCATGAGATCATGCGAGAATCCATCTTTCCAGGCTTTAAGCTAAGTGCTTGTGTCAACCATAGTGGTCTGGACCAATCAACATCCGATGAGGGATGCTGCTAGCATCAGTTCTATCAGTCTATAGAGAGTATTTCTTCATTGACAGAAGAGCAAAGAACGGCACTGAAGGCTTTTCTCCATGGAAAAGATGTTTTCTCTCTTCTTGCGACTGACTTCAGTAAGAATTTGAGTACGTTATATGGTTTGATCTAGTTGGTTGGAGTTTGCCTGTGATAGACACTGATAGACAGATGGTTCATCCAATCACCTGCCAAATATTTTTTGAGTGCCTGCCCTTTTCCATACAGTTCATTAGTTGGATATTAACCGAATTCTTAGGAAAATAAGATTGAAAACCTCTCCAACCTGCAGACCAACTCCATCTTTAGTGATACGGAGTTTCTGGTTTTGTACAGCAGGTTTCACTCAGCGTCCTTCATACTCCAGCAGATATTGTTGACTTTATCACAAATCTGCAGAAGATGTAAAAGTAGCAGAGTTGTGTTGTTCCTGTGGTGTGCAGAGATCGGGAGTGTAACAGTGTGAAACGATAAAGCATATCTGTCCTTGAAGGCAGACAGGCTGCTCAGCAAGGCTGAGCACACTCCAACTGCTCCCCTCAGCAACTGATAAAAACCTTCTTTCTCACGGCCAGTGTTTGTCTTTAATGATACAGTATGTGGCATCTGATTTACACTGCTGTTTGCCCAGGAAACACAGGCACATTACAGCACAAATCCCTCATCAATGCATCTGACAGTGACACAGAGTGCCCACTGCTGTAAATATCCTGTCAGAACACTAATAAGCTTGGCAAGCATTTCAAACAGCATTTAAAGAAAGCCTGTTTGTTACAGGGAGTGAACATGGAGAGCCAAAGATTTACTGCTTATTTACAAAGCAAATGTGGACCACATGTTGCCCTCTGCTTTTATTTAGTGAGTCAAATTCAAAGGCAGTAATTAGCTCCCCATCAGGTAACAATTCACCACATTACACACTTTGAACCTGCTTTTTAACAGCATTTGTGTTGGCAAAGTCACATTAATAGCATTACATGAGAGTTTGCACTTCAGTTAAGATAGCAGCAATATTCACTGAAGCAAATGAAGGGAACTGAAATAACAGATCTGCTTAAACAATGAAAGTACTTAGTGCTGGCAGCCTTGTTGTCTGTTCAGGTATTAGCAATATGAAGAGACATTCCTGTGGCATGTATACTTCCGGGGGGGGGGTGCTGGCTTAGGAAATAAAGTGTTGTTTGGCAGAAGTTTCATTTCAGCCCCTAATCAGCTCTTTAAAGAGTCTACAGGAAGGACGTGTCACTTTTTTTAATAGGAAGCAGAAAGACTGAAAGGAGTAGCCCTGTTTATATGGACAGTTAATGCCATGTGTCTGCTGTGGCAAACTGTGAGCAATGGACTAAAGCCCTCTGTCTGAACCCCACCCCCACGTAAAAAAACATGTCTCTGAACATAACTTGAGGAAGGAATGAAGGAGGGATGCAGTGATCTGACGTTTTGTGACTATATGTAACTGATAGTGGAAACAGAGAATTTTATAATGCCGTTGACAAAGAAACTGTATTTAATATAATTCAGTCACGTCTTGATAAGATTAGTGTTGGTCCTGAGTTCTTATTGCATTTGACAAAACAATCCACATAACATTCAGGTCCACATACTAGTTTTTTAGGGTTTAAAGGTTATATATACAAAATTTACTTGCCACAAGATCGTACTAGAGCACCAAAGCAATAAACCAGACTCCATTGACAAAACCAATAATTTCACCTAGCAGATATTTGTAAAACACACTTATATAATAAAATAAAACTCACCAAAACTGTCTTCGTTAGCCTTTCCAACAATCTCCAACACTGGAATGGATGGATCATTGTGACATCATAAACTTCATTCAAAGTGGACATAAACTAAATAAAACGCACCAACACAGCCTTTGTTAGTCTGTCCACTGTTTCAACAATCACCAACTCTGGTTTGGCTGAAATAAATCCTTGATTCATGCATGTATGTGTATGATGTAGATGATAAAAACAGCAGTTTCAGTCGCTCTACTCAGCTGCACACAGAGTAGACCAGCTATCGAAACAATCCACAGAGAGGCTGCGACACAGCACAGGCAGAGGGAGTGTGACACTATGAGAATAGTTGTATGCTGCATGTATAACTTTTAGGTGTCTTAGTTTTCTGTGCAGAATTTAGCAGTGCTGGTGTTGGTCTCCCATTCCAAAGTTGTGATGTAAGGTTGTTAAGCTAGCAACAACATGTATTCTTTCCTCATTCATAGCAGCTCCTACTATTGTTAGCTTCCTTTAGAAGAAGCTGTAATAGCTGTAGTAGCTGTAATAGCAAAAGATTATAGAGGGACCATAGAGGGTCTGAGATACTAGAGGGCCTGCTGGCTCTCCTCTGGTATTCTGTTTATTTGTGTGTAGAATTAGAGAAAATGGGTATGTGTTCGTGTTTTGAAGTGAAAGTGCAGGTTTGGCCACGTGGCTCTTTGTCAGTTTGCCACACTAGCACTTGTGTTTGTGTGTTTGTGATGTGTAGAGCCCAGTGTGCATGTTGCCTGTGTGTGACGGATGGTGTTTAGTTAGTCCGAGTGAAACCTCTGGCTAATCTCCCCTGCACCTCTCTAAATAAACCCAGTCGTGTGGCGGCTGTTGGTTTGTGAAGGGAGACTTGTAAAAACAGCCAAACACACGAGCACAAACACACACAGAGATCAGGCATGATTCAGCGCTGGGAGGAGGTCCAGAGCTCACTGATAAACAAAGATACAGAGGGTTTTTTCATCATTTCTATCAGTCTAACTATAGCAGTATACACTCATACAATGGAATTAATGTTGAATGCATGACCAAACCAAACTCTTTATGTTTTATACAGATAGGTCAGTGTGTATTTTGGTCATTCGATTTTCTTTTCAAAATTGGGCATTAAAATACAAAAATTCAAATGAAAATACATGATGTTTTTTTTCTTTTTCATGGTCAAAAAGTGAGAAGTGACATTTTAAAAACTGTTTGATTTTCATTTTTCTATTTTCTACAAAAATGTGTATAATTTGTGTATAAAATCACTAGAAAACAGACACAAAAAGTAGGGTTGCCAGTGTTGCTTTAGCCCAGAAAATACACCCAGACTCTTCATAAACTTCATGGCTCACTCAGAATCATCCATTTGGACAACAAGATGATTTGGCTGAAAGTCAATCGAAGGTCTTGAATTACTTCCTGATACATTGGGATACCCCTAGCTGATACCCTGTGGTTCTAAACATCTAACAAACCTGAAATTAAGGATCTGAGAGAATGTTACACATAAAACAACAGGGAATCGGCAATGTAGAGTGGTCCTGACCCAATTAGAGCTTTATATACAATAATTGGATTTCAAAATGAGCAAAGAAGGCAGTGTATTTAAGCTAAAGTGAGTGGTGTGCTCTCTCCCCCTCTCTCTATGTTTTTTTTGTCAGGATTCTACCAGCAGGATTAGCCTGTCACTAATTTTACGAAGACCAATGAAAAGTGTGTTACTAAGCTAAACGTGTAAATTTTCAGCAAAGGCTGAACCTTGCCAGTGAGATGCCAGTGCCTTATGATATAAAAGAAAGCTGTATTGGTTACATGGTATTCTCTGAGTCATCAGAGTTGATATATCAGAGAAGACAGCAATGTGTGGCAGATAACAGTGCTCCTGGGTTCTTGATGCAGTCTGTAGAAATATGAAGAGGATGCAGAGTATAGCCACTGACAGTGCTGTGTAAATTCAGTTCACACAGATTGAAGTGAACTAGTTCATATTTCACAAATTAAAATTTTGAAGTAAGTTCACAGTCCCAAAAAATGAACAGTTCGGTGAAATGAGCTTCTTTACATAGTGTTGTGAGTTTTTCTTGGGTGGAGGACCTTGCAGCTGTTGGCTCGTGGTCATACACTGTTCATGATTTCTTGTGATCATCATTCACTTAATGAGCCATTTTTTATATTGCATAATGCACAAGCATTGCTCATGTTCATTCGCTACAATGATACATTCACGTTTGGATACGTTCAGTCCAGCGTTCACCTAAGCTCAGCTCTTGCTATGAGCTTAGATGCATAATCTTGACTTTAACCATTCTTGTTTTGTCTCCAGAACTAAATGTAAGTCCACCTATGGCAAATTCAAAAGACCGGTCATCATTTAAAATTTGTCTTAGTAAGGATTTACTATGAAGTCCAAAGAAAGAGCAAAACCACTTTGGTACAAAATTAGATACACTTCAGCTCAGGATGCTGTTACATTTGGTGCTATAGCCTTAGCAAAGTGTTTAGTATGCATTCAGTCCTATTCTTTTCACATTTTGTACCTATTTCATCCAAGCAGAGTGGAAGTCCTCTGCTTTCCCGGAGCTGGAACTCTCTGAGCTTTGTGTTTTCTTCAGCTTATGTCATTGTCACTATGATGGATCTCGTAGTTTTCAGGGCAGTAATAGAACGTGCAGTCATAGTGTTATTGCAGCGTTGCTGCAAACAGACTGCATGGTAACTGACCATCATTTTTCATTTCTGTAAAGTGCCAGCGTTGGATTGCGATGACTGCAGGCTGGGATTGTTGTTTTTGTCTGTGATTCTTAATCAGGATCATCCATATTCAGCTGAAATCCTCTTTTCCTGTGACGGAGTGAACTGAGGGAGAGAAGGCAGCTGCAGGGAGAGCTGAAAACTTTTAAGACCTCAGTGTATTTGCCTGAGTGACGGACCTCACCACAGGGTTGTTGTTGAGAGCCCGCTTTCTGTTCACTTACGCAAGACCTGGGCGCTGCTGCCATTTGAACTGCTCAGCCACTGTGGCCAAGCAGCATTGCGTAACAGGGGAGAGAAAGAGAGCAATTGAGTGAGAGAGTTAAAAGAATAACAAGATCTCCTCCAGCATTTTCTGTATTGTTTACAGCAATGGCACAAGTCCTGTGTAAGATGATAGTCTTAATAGGAGCGAGGAGGAAGGGGAGGTGGATGTTTGGTGCACAAGCTGAGGCTCAGACTATGTGGTGGTGTGGTGGTGCTGGATAGGAGTTTGGACAGTGTTCTGGCTGTGCCAGTTCTCAGCCTCAGTTTATGCAATAGGCTGGTCGAGCAGAGTCTGCTGGAGCTGTGGTCATGACAGTGTGTGTCATTCACTGAGTAATGAGGCAACATTCATCTGCCCTGCTGCCACTCTGCATGTGCACAAACCACACTGTGTGTGTGTGTGTGTGTGTGTGTGTGTGTGTGTGTGTGTGTGTGTGTGTGTGTGTGCTATGCTTACTAATTGCCTTGTTGCCATACAGCAACAGTGGAAGTGAGCCATCCCAGCAAGCATTTGACAGCCTTCACCATGCAGGGGGAGGCCAAGTTTAACGTCAGTCCACATGAACACCAACCTTTCAGTGTGTGCTATTAAGGCATAGGCAAATTTATATTAAAATTGAACTACAGAGGGGTTTGAGGAGCACGTATCAGAAAGATCATTTGACAATACAGTTATAAAATACTGCAGGAAGCAGCTACAGATGACACAAAGCATTGTCTCAGCTTAATATTTGCTGCTCAGTATTCCTAGGAAATAGTGATGTGCGAGTCATAAGCAGTGGTGGACTGTTTGAGTTGAAGGGGTGACAACAAAAACAAAGGGACCCAGCACAGAAAGTTGTGATGAATTTATGGTGAAATAGTCAAATTAGAGTTAGGATTAGCACCCTAGAGGGCACCTTACCATGTTTCCTCTACTGGAAAGGCACCCTAAAGTAGGGCTGGGTGATAGGGCCTGAAAATAAAATCTCAGATTATTTCACGCTACATCTGATTTACAATTTTAAATTAATTTTTTTTTCTACAACAGACATGTGAAACACCACATCTGTAATATCTTACCACTGCGGCTCCCTTCTTCTCATATAGATACCATAGGAAAATGATTCAACATGTTCTGTGTACAAGAGTGACTTGAGTGGATGAGGGCTTGTTAGTCTTTAGCAGCTGTATATCCCTGCATTATAACCTGCATTTGTAGTTTAAATCTCAATATTACGATTCAGCATTTATTGTGTCATTTTAAAATGGAAATTTGAAGTCATTGATTTACCAGTTCATGTATTGTTCTACCTATAGGGACTTTTTTTACTTTTAAAAGTTTTACCTGCCATAGGGGCATCCAAGAGAATGCCTAATTTTTTTATAACATGGGGGCACAAGTGCCCTAAACCTGCATTCTTTTCATGGCCAGCAGGGGGTAGTTCCATTAGCTGCAAAGAAGAAGAGAAGAAAAGAAAAATGAAGTCTGATAGTACTGAGTCTTATGGATAAATTAGCATACTTCTGACTTGATTTATTAGCTCACAACAGTTTCCTAATGAGTTTATGGTCTCAATCTTTAGATTTAGAGTAAGATAGACCATAAAGCAGGGTAGGCTTTATGGCATGGCTACCTTGTGATTGACAGTTCATTGTCAGTGAGTCTGTCCAGCTCAGCGCACCAAACTCAGATCAAACAAGGCAGCGCTGATCAAATATGAATCAAGATTCTGTTACTGTGTTGACTATTTAGCGCCTCAAATCTTTTCACAAACATATTTTAGTGTACTGTCTATCTGGAATACGAGAATTCAATTCAATTTAATTTAAACCTCGGACAGACTATGGATCTAGGTGGGTGGTCGTCTGCCTCAACCAGTTGGGGTGAGAGAGAGAGACAGAGAAAGAGAGAGAGAGAGAGAGAGAGAGAGAGAGAGAGAGAGAATAACAAATAAACTAAGTGAAACTAAGCGTAGCCTTGAGCGCAACTCAACTGGCATACATCAATTCAATTTAATTCAATTAAATTTTATTTGTATAGCGCCAATTCATAACAGAAGTTATCTCAGGACACTTTTCAAACAGAGCAGGTCTAGACCGAACTCCTTATAACATTATTATAAGGAGTCTGCCTCGACCAGTTGGGGTGAGAGAGAGAGAGAGGTCGTCTGTCTCACCCCAACTGGTCGAGACAGACGACCACCCACCTAGAGCCGAAGGATCTGTCCTAGGTTTCTGCAGTTTTTCCTTGCCCTTGTCGCCAAGTGCTTGCTCATGGTGGTACTGTTGGGTCTCTGTAAATAATGTTATAAAGAGTTCGGTCTAGACCTGCTCTATTTGAAAAGTGTCCTGAGATAACTTCTGTTATGAATTGGCACTATACAAATAAAATTGAATTAAATTGAATTGAATTACATGTGGAGAGTACAAGAATTTCGTTTTTTTTTCTGAGTTTAATATAAGAAAATTGCAGCTCATCCAGGATTGTATGTCCTTAAGACATGTTTGTAATTTAGATAATTGATTAATTTCATCGGGCTTGATCGATAGATATAACTGTGTATCATCTGCATAGCAATGAAAGTTAATGGAGTGAATCCTGATAAAGTTCAAAGTCAGCTTCAGATATGCTATACATGCATGACATACAGCACAGATGAAATTTTAGTCCTCTTGGACCCACGGTGCAAACAGGCAATAAAAAAAATTATAATGTTGCCTAAAGGAAGCATATATAAAGTAAATAGTATTGGTCCAAGTACAGAACCTTGTGGAACTCCATGACTAATTGCTGGCTCCAAAAACCCAACATTCCGACAGCCATAATGCTGAACTCAATGCTTCAAAATGATACTTCACCAACCAATGGGTGACATCAGAAAAGGGTCACAACTAGTGAACACATTTTTCCTACTTTGATTGTCTGGATCACAAGGACAACCAAAGCAAGTTAGTGAAATACCGAACTGAATGTCTTGTACCGAACGGGTTGGGACACATACAAGTACCATTATACCCCTAGCACATAAATCTGCATTACTCCATGTCTATACGTGTGCTTATGTGTTCCCGCAACATGTATCTGCATTGTGTATATGTGTGTTTATCTGTTGCTGGGAATTGGGCCTGTGGAGACTGACAGGCAATGGTGGATGGGCCTTCAAAGTGCTGGGTATTTTTAGTTCCCAGGGATTATGTGTGGAGTTGTTTTCAATTTGCTATTGGCAGGTGAGCGTCAGGGCGGAGACGTCTGCAGGGAACCAGACAGGCGGGAGCTCACATTCCCTCACCATAGATCCTTTTTCTTTTCCTCTCTCGCTCTCAGCCTCTCGTCTTATTCTCAGATTTTTCTTTTATTCTCTCGCTCCCAACACCTCCCTCCCCTCCTCTTGCTGTTTCCTTCATTTCCTCTTGGCTGCTGTGCGTCTGTAGCCGTCTGCTCCTATCTGTTGCACTCTTCATCATTCTTTCATTCGTCTTCATCCTCTTTGTCGCCATTACTTTCTCAATTTGTCCGGTTTCCTTTTCCATAAATCACTTCTATAAGCCTCAGATTCACTGTCACCACAAAGGATTCTTTATTCCACAACTGTGAAAACATTTACCTTATATCATATCATTTGTTGTTTCATGTGCTGATTTTTCCTTCTCCTATTCTCGCTGCTGCCCAAGGATCTAATTTCCACTGGGGATGCGCACTTTAAAATCCTATTCTTGTCCAACCTCGGTTTTATTGTTTCGGTTTATCTTACTCAAATCTCTTGAAACAGTGTCCTATTACCGTCCAGCTGCCAAAAACCAGATGAGAGAAGTTGATAAGAATGCTGATCATCTGAGTTGGCTTCAAATATTATTTTGCACTCAGAGCAATGACCTTAATGGGCAGCAACGAAAGCAACAAAGTGGTGTGGCGAGTGCTTTCAGGGCCTCTTTTTTTGCTTTTGGTTTCTCCTCTCAGGTACATACACGCTGCAAACTGTTGGTACTAGAGCTTTGATTAGGTCAGTAAAATCAGGCCCGAAAAAATTATATGCAAGCCTGAACCGAGGCCCAACCGTGGGAGCAGACCGAATATCTGCTTAAACTAAATCAATAAATCCTTTAAATAGTTTATTACAGGCTAAAGTAAAGTACAGTGTACATATAATATATTGCAAATTATTATCAAAATTAATAAATAACAAATTCACTCATTAATCACCGTTGCATGCATTATTAATGAAATAATAAATATATTATCACATCGAATTCTGTCCGAGCCCAACCTGAGCCTGACCTACCACAGCAGTTTTAGATAGATATTCCTTTATTTGTCCCACAATGGGGAAAATTCCAAAATTTGGGCCCAAATCTGGTGGGTTGTGTCAAACTTGGCCCGTTTTCCATCAAACTAGTTCTGTTTCTTAAATTAGTTCCTTCAAGATTTGTGGTACCATGGTGCTATACAGCAAACCAGCCCATGTTTCCATGCATCATCAACAGAGGGCACTGCACAATACACAGCAACCTGTAGAATATGACACGCCCACTTTGGTTCCCAAGGAAAATCTGCTATTATTTGGTTTGGTGAGAAATAATGAATAACTAATTCAAAGAGCTTTTTTTCCCCCTTTTTTTTTTTTTTTTACATCTGGTGGGCCAACTTTGGGCAGCCCTGATCTTATCTATCATCACTATCACGGAAACTAAACATGATTTAAAGTAGTGTTTGTGCACTAATAATATCAGCGTACAAGACCTCCTCCAACAAATCAAACAGAAATCCTGATCATTGAGCCTAAAAAGTATCCATCCAAGTTGACAAATACTATCCTCAGCTGTGTTAAAAAATGTGGGCGTCACCTTGACTCTTCTCTTAGACCTGGGTCATCTGGGTAAGTAGCTATCAGCTATCAAAACAGTCCACCAAGTCTTCCGACCACTCAAAGTGCTTTTACACTACGTGCCAAATTCACCCTTTCACACATGATCTGATCGAATAGAAACTAATGCATTCATACACATTCAGACTTGGGGTTCAGTATCTTGCTCAAGGATATTTCGACATGTCGCCGGGGATCGAACCCACAACCTTCCGATTAGGGAACGACCTGCTCTGCCCGCCCCCTAAAGAAGCTGTATAGTATCCCTTATGAGAAGAAAGGGCCGTAGGGATATGACATTACAGATGCGGTGGGGTTTGATGTTGAATATGATGTCTTATGTAGTTTGTTTTTAATAAAAGAAAATTTACTAAAATCATAAATTGGTTGTGATTTGAAAAAAATCTAAGATTTTATCGATTGGCCATATCACCCAGCCCTAAGATAGTTGTTAGCCAGCTAGCTAGCTAAACTGTTATTGCTGTAATTAAACTTCTAAATAAAAATGCTGTTGTTAGAACAGAACCAACAGTGTTTCTGATTTTATATATTTTATATTTATAATCTTCTCTTTCTGTCATTGTCTTCTTTCATAATTTGTAGTGATTTGAGACACTAAAGGGATTTTTTTTATATTCTTCTCTTCCCCAACGCATGTCTTACAGAAGTGAGAAATACTTTAAAAGTAGGTCAAATACTTTTCCCTCAAGTCAGTCCCATCATTTCAGCCCTGCAGACCAATATTTAGTCCTGTTTCCATTCTCAAATGGTAAGAGGTAGTAAACAGTTGCATCCGGACATGAATTTGAGTTTGGGGGAATTTGCACAGAAATAGGCACTGCACCTTGCCGACACAAAGAAAAAAATTAAAATGAAAAAACCCCCAAAAAACAGAATATCTCCTCATAAGACATATAGAACCTAATGTTATGTTATATTAAATCTACATGTTTTGCAATAAAAGTCTCCATGGTAACTGAAATGTTTAAAATATTACATGGAACACCCAATAATATCGCCATATGTGTGCGAAGAGAAAGAGATGATAATGATGATGATGTTGGTGCCAGAACCCACTACCAGTGCTGAGGAGACACATGTGCACATGTGGATTTCTTCATGCCAACACATCTGCAAAAGCAGTCACAGCTGAATTCCGAACAGCTCTGGATCACAGCGTAATTATTTCACAGCAAATGTTTTCATTTATGTATTCCCACACTTTGAATCTGTTATTGTTCAGGTCGTGGATAGAGCTGAATAATATGGCTGCCACCTGTTCCGGTCATGAAAGAGAACCAAGGTTTGGAAACTAAAAATGGAAATGTTAAGAAAACCCTTTCATGGTCTAGAATTAGTTTTTTTTTAAGTGCTGAAGTGGAGTATTGAGGCTGCCTAAATCCTCAATAACCGACTCCAAATGAAACAGTTTTAGCTCAAATTGTTTCTTCCTGTCTTCAAGGTCAGATGTTTGCCCACTGCAGGTGTTCTTCTCAGCCTCGGCCAAGACAATAATGACCCTTTCATGTTGCAACCTCCAACTCCCTGACAGTGCGTAAAGTAGCCCGTAAAGTTGAGGCCAGCCGCAGCTGAATCATTACATCTTTTCCTCAGAAACCATGGAGTTCGGCTCAGTGTGGAAAGACAAGAGAGTTTGGTCAGCTGTAACCTGTAACCGACACATCCACAACTCAGGAAGTGTATCTGTGGTCAGCTAAGGTCAGGAGGCTGCTGGGAGGGGCTGTCCTTCCACGCTGTTGCAGCTTTTATTAGGTCATGACCCCAGCTCTAAAACTTAAGACCATAAGACTTTAAGTAAATATCCAGAACTGCTTGAAATCATGCATGCAGGTAAAAATTACAGGGACAGATCTACGTGTGTTTGTTTTTATCAAATTGTTATTGTTTTTTAACAAAGTCCACCATGTTAAATGAAAATCCAACTGTTTTTAACCGTTCTTCAATAGTGAAACATCATCACCCCCAAGTAGGCCTACTGCTCCAATTCAAAGGCAACATTTAGTGGATTTGTTAGTTGACTAATCAAAATCAGAATCAGAATCACTTTTATTGGCCAGGTATGTGTGCACATACATGGAATTTGGCTCCGGTTTTACGTTGCTCTCAATTTACAAACACAGACTAACAGCATAAATAAACAGAACAAGTTCAATAAAAAAAAAATAGACTTATATGTACAGTTATACATACATATAAACAAACATTTGTAGACAATAGACAATAGTGCTAGTGTTAGCTACCATTATGATGGTGTTGATTTTAGCTAACAAATTGCTAACAATGTAATGGTACAAAGCAAACAACGATCTAAAAACAGGATGTAAAGGCTGTACCTTTACATTCAGGTGTCTACTACATAATGAAATGTGTCATGGCTGCTAAAGGAGCATTAGCCCCACAAATATTACACATAGATAATGTAAATCTGCTTTCTTTAAAAGACAGTGGTGTCTCCAGGTCTGGGGACACCCAGGGGTCTTTGATATCCCTCCAGAACATATCCAGGATGACGAATAGTTTAATATTCTGTAGTTCTATTCACTAGAAATAACCCCAATTAGATAATATTTAAGAATGACCACTCTAATCATAGGTTTCACTCTAATCATACCATCTCTCCATGTGCAGTGCAGCCTAATGCTGTTTTCACATTGCATTTCATATGGAAAAGATGTAGTAATGACAGATTATCCAGAAGTCCAGCACTCCGAGCGGTACTAACTCTGTCATTGCAGAGTGGAAGAGGTCTGTGAAGCCAATGGTTTCTGCTGACAAAGCCACTAGTCATAGAGTTTGTAGGCTGGGGAGGAGAGAGTAGCCAAGCATAGCACTTTCAGCCCTCTCCCCTCAGGAAGGAAGCCTGCATTTGATGGATCCTCACACAGGTTTCCTATGAACTCCAAGGTCCTTCAGTCAGGAGGACGTTCAGGGTTTTATTATCTGAAATAGATTGGTCACTGACAGATCAGCCCCGCTTTGTTTCCGGCTCACTATTTAAACTGTACTTGGGGGATTTCTGCGTATTATCATACTGTGTCAATGTCATGTGAAGGATTCCTTAATATAAAGCACATTAGATCTTGAAACCTTGAAACCAGCCCTAACTATAAGCTTTATCAAAGAGGAATGTCTTAAGCTTACTCTTAAAAGTGGAGATGGTGTCTGCCTCCCGAACCACAACTGGAAGCTGGTTCCACATCTCATTCACTTCTTTCCACTTGCTAATCTAAAGTTGTTGACAGATGACAGTGAAATGTTTCAGAAAACATTGTATGTTGCATTACGATGTGATCAATTTGTGATCAAAGTGTTAACATTAATGAAGCCCCAGAACCAAAGAACTAGTGGGGTCACGTAGATGGTTTGCTCCATGTTGTCATTATTTAACAGCTTTGACCAACATAGAACAATAACTCATAAACTCTCTGTACTCTTTTGTTATGTCCACATATCACATGCTTTAGTGCTTTGCCATTGCTGTTTGAGGTAATGGGAGTGATGAGTAATGAAGTGACTGATTACAGGAATCAGGGGCCCTGTGTCGGCCGTGTGTGACAGCTCTCATGTGACATCAGCTTTTCTCTCAGAGGGAGGAACTGCATGAAAGAACAGAATCCATGTCACCGAGTGTGTGCATGTGTGATATGACATCACTCGTCTCACTCCTGTCTTAGTCTTGTCAGTGTGATGAAGCAATGCATGCACACACGAGCACACACATAGACGGACCACAGTGGCGGCGCCAGTTGTGGTGGATCATTTTCATGTCAAGTTTGGATAAATCAGTGGTAATGTGGGCTGACTCTGCTTTATACTGCTGCCTGTAGGCAGTCATGCAGTGATTTGCTTACACCCCACACCCTCAACCAACCCTTGGAATTTCCCTGCAGATCTCACTTTACTTGAATACCCAAGTGTATTTCAACCGGCAGTCCACTTACTGCACTGTTTGTGAGGACTTAGCTGTGTTAGCTGAGCACTATTTGTGGATATATGACAAGTACAGTACAACTTTGTGGAAATCCACAAAGAATAGACCAATAAATCAAGCTTTTATTAAAATGAAGTCCCATTATCAGAGACTATAATGTCCACTTCTCCACTTAAGCGTTAAAGTAATATTTCAACATTTGGGAAATATACGATACACCGATACTCACCAAAACTGAGCGGGCGGCTGTGGCTCAGACACAGAGCGGGTCGTTCCTTAATCGGAAGGTTGTGGGTTCGATCTCTGGCTCCTGGTGCCACATGTTGAAGTGTCCTTGAGCAAGATACTGAACCCCGAATTGCTCCTGATGTCGTGCATCGGTGTGTGTTCATGTGTGTATGAATGTTAGTTTCTGTTCGATGGACTTTGCCATCACTGTGTGAATGTGTGTGAAAGGGTGAATGTGGCACGTAGTGTAAAAGCGCTTTGAGTGGTCGGAAGACTAGAAAGGCACTATACAAGTACAGGTCCATTTACCATTTTACTACTTCTGTTTTTATTCCACATTACTTTTTATTGCCTATTTGCCACCTCCTGGTGAGACACTTGCTTGATTTTTTTTTATGTTCTGCAAAGACCTGCTCTACTCTACGTCTGATTGGCAAGTGCTTGTTTCCCTCATTGGTTTGGTTGGTTAAGTTTAGGCATGAAGAGTCAAAATGTCTTCTTAAAACTGATTTTGAAAAAACAACAAAAGTATTAGGGTTAGGGTTATGGTTGTGCTTAGGCTTAAACATTTTTTTTAGTTTGTTAGTTGTTTGTTGTTGTGATCGATTCTGAGTATGTGCAGCTGTCAGCAGTGATTAGAAGAAGGTGAGATGCCTCACTCTTTAACTACTTCCATCATTAGCTCCATACATGTGTTTAATTCGTTTTTTGCCCTTTGTGGCATTTTACTTACCCCAGAAAAGTGGACAATCCTTATTGTTGATTACAAAAGCATGATTCAGCCCATCTGTACAGTTCTCCCTGCTTCTTTACCATATCAACAAATTAATTAACAAAAACAAACTTACCAGAATCTCAAACACTTCAACACCTCACATTAATTCAATTTTCAATTTTCAATTTTCAATTAAATTTGATTTGTATAGCGTCAATTCATAACAGAAGTTATCTCAGGACACTTTTCAAATCAAAATCTACACCGTACTCCTTCTAAAAGTATTCACAGAGACCCAACAGTTCCCACCATGAGCAAGCGCTTGGCGACGGCGGCAAGGAAAAATTTCCTTTTAAGAGGCAGAAACCTCAGACAGACCCAGACTCTAGGTGGGTGGTCGTCTGCCTCGACCAGTTGAGGTGAGAGAGAGAGAGAGAGAGAGAGAGAGAGAGAATGACAATACTGCTATCTGGTCAAAGATACAGCCTTTAAAAAAGAAGATTTGTACCTTCTACCATAGCAAATGGCCTCTCTGACACTGTTGTAAACTGGATGGTAAATGGATCGGTACTTGTATAGCACCTCTGTAGTCTTTCGACTGTCATTCATGCACATTTAGACACAGATGACAATTGGGAGCGATTTTGACAGTTATTTGTATGTATAACAGTATGTTTCTGTGTTTTACTGGCGGTAAGAACAAATCTCCCTCTGGGACAGTAAAATCTAAATTCAGCGATGAAAGCGAAAAACATCAAATAACGGTCCAAGGCATGTAATGGGCTCTATTTGTGAATGTCCATGAGGTGTGTGTGCTTGCATGTGTGTCTCTACATCTCTCATCTCTCATCTTATCTTATCCGGGATCGGGTCGCGGGGGCAGCAAGTCCAGCAGAGGACCCCAAACTTCCCTTTCCCTGGCCACATCGGCAAACTCTGACTGGGGCATCCCGGGGGGGGGTTGCCAGGCCAGTGTTAAGATATCTCTCCACCTGGTCCTCAGTCTGCCCCGTGGCCTCCTGTGTGTCTACATGGCCCGTCTCAATGCGCCCAGTGTTGTGTTGTAGCACAGTGGTCCATTCATGAGGCTCTGAAGCAGTTTGTCTAAACAGTTCACCTTCAGCTGGTCCTCCAGGAGCTGGAAGTGTGACTTTCTCTGTTGACGAATGGGAAGGAAATGAGAAAGAGCACCGTTAGTCTTGGCTCGTCTGCCTCAGCTGCTCACACTGCATACTGTTTAATGCTGGCAACTGATCAGCACCGGAAGGAGCAAAGGGATTAAAAACATGATGATGAGTGCTTGTTAGATCAAAGAATTGCTTTAGAATTCATTCAGCTCACCAGCTTTCCATAGAGTAGTAAGTTTATTTTTTGGTCAGATTTTGTGCTGAGGGTCTAGAATCTCCATGTCCAGCTGTTTCTCGCTGTTAGCACAGACTTCAGTCTGTACTTTTAGTATTTAGTAATTTTTGTTCCTGGTAGCAATGTCACTTCTCCAAAGCTGGGCAGTCAGACTTGTGATAGAGTGGTCTGCCCAGGGTGTTCCCTACCTATCATACAATGTGTGGACGGATTAGTGCTGCAACTAATGATTATTATGGATTAATCAATGAATGATTTAAATGTCATAAAATAGTGACAAATGTCTATTCCAATTTCAAAAATTACGTCTTTAAATGTCTTGTTTTGTCCTAAACCCAAAGACATTCTGTTAAAGATTATATAAAACAGAAAAAAAAATCTTAATTCTTAACATTTGAGAGGCTGGAAACAGCATTTTCTACTGTTTTTGCATGAAAAATTACTTTAAAGATTAATCGTTTATCAAAATAGTTGTTGATATTTTCCTGTCAACTACTAACTAATCATTGCTCATTCTTCCTTAACAGGTTAAATTATAAGGATAGATAGAGAGAGAGGTAGACTCTCTGGAGACAGCCATGTTGAAACACAGCAGCAGCAGCAGCAGAGGTATTTCACAGGTGGTTGTGAGAGTTGGCTGGACAAATAATCAGAAGCTGCAACAGACACTGAATCCCTGTATGCTTCATCCTTCTGCTGCAGTGTGTTCCTGCTGTCTAGTCCCTTACATAGATACTGTAACTTTTTCTCATCAAGCTAATAAAAAGGTTTCCCACTGGATTGTCCAGTTAGAATGTGAATTCTACCCACATTTGACCCATTCACAGACTGCAGCATGTAGGTGTTAGAAGACCTGGATATTTTCTAGCAATATGGCTGCCCTTAGGTTTGTACATGGCTTGCACAGTGTCAAGTCATAAGCGAATAAGTCGGTGCAGGCACCTGACCAACAACTTTGATTACAACATTCAATCACCAAATTTCACTGAGGATAAATCTCCACAAATCCAATAAAAGAAAACAGATCTTGTCTCATAATGATCAGATTTAGACTTTTTCATCTGTACCAGCAGCAGTAATGTTTATTGCTCTCTGCTGCTGTAGTTACAGTGCAAACAGGAACTGCTTGTGGGTAATGAAGAACCACTTGCATTTTTGCCAAAATTTAAATAAATACTGGCTCAAAAAATAAACAGCAGCATAAATAGTTTTAAGTGTAATATTTTTTTTATACATTTGTTAAGGTTAATCCTCAGTAACCTAATTCAGTCTTTATCCATCCTTCCAACCACCTCCTTATTTGTCGCTTTTTACGTTATCTCTTTATCATGATGCGGATAGGTTACATAGGAGTAACATTCTGTCACCGAACTGACTCTAGTGCATAGGGCAACATTAAACTAATTGTTTACATCACCAAAGAACCAAAGCATCTCAAACAGACTCTAAAGGTTACCTTGTGGAACTAGGTAAGAACTATCTAAAATGACAAAAAACATCTTTGGGAAAAAATTATTTGACTTGTACTTTGATTTTTTTTGTTTGGCCCCTTTGCTAACATGGAGGCAGCAGGCTTTGTGTCCATACTGCAGTCAGCCACCAGGGGGCAATCCAGATGTTTTGGCTTCACTTTGGAGAGTTGTCATGTCGTCCCTCTATGTCGATGGTAGCAAAAGCTGTCTAGCTAGCTAAATGTCAAGAGTGCAGCAGCTTTGTTGCAGACCACTACCAGGTTAGCACTGATGGTTTATGTGATGAATGACGTTTTGATTGGCAGGCAAGGAGAAAGATGGGTATGGCATATAAGATTTTGATATCCCTGATGTCCCCACGGGCCCCCACTTTGAAAAACACTGCCCTGCCCTAGAGGGCACATTTTGTCTACTGGAAAGGCTGCCTAAAAGACACTTTATCTGTTTTTATTCCACTGGCTGGGCACCCTAGCGGGAAGTTGTTTTCTATTCCATTCTTTGGGGAAAACACTGTGCCAGTCTGTCTTTTACTAGGTCCCTTCAATATTATGGTTATTATTCAGAAACAACACTACCAAAGCAATATACAAAAATGGCAACTATATCAAAAAAATCTGTGAAAAAAATGTGTGTTTCCTGTCTCCCTGCCTGCTCTGTCAGCTGGTCCTAGTCCATGTGCTTTCTTGGTTGCTGTGGTTGTATATTCTCTCTAAACAAACCACAGTGTCTCGCTAATCCCAGGCTTCTGCCTTACGTTACAGCCATCAATTTAAGACCTCCGGGCCTCCTAATTCACCGTGCTGTGGGACACTGTCAAACACTCCTCCACCACACACATGGTTTCCAGTATTACACTGTACGTGTGTGTGTGTTCTGCAGCATCTGTCAGACATGGCAACACATATGGCTGTCAGTGCTGCACGTGTCACCTCGGTACTGTGTAAGCGTCTGTCAAACACTTCCACACACATGGTTCTAAGTAGTATATGAGGGGGATTGTGCTGCTGCTACTGTGCATGGTTGCTGTCGTACTAAAGGGAGTGTGTGTTTTGGGTGTCAGGGTTCCACTGATATAGATTTTAAAAGTCTGATGACTGTAGAAATATAAAGTAGGATGGAAACTGATCCTTAAAGTCATTCCATTTAAAAATGTAATTCTTTGTGTTCCTACAGTGTGATGTCTGACCTCCACTGTGCAGAATGATGTGGTAAATGGACCTGTACTTGTATAGCGCCTTTCTAGTCTTCCGACCACTCAAAGCGCTTTTACACTATATGGCACATTCACCCTTTCACACACATTCACTAAGTGATGGCATAGTCGAACAGAAGCTAACTCATTCATACACATTCACACACTGATGCACAGCATCAGGAGCAATTCGGGGTTCAGTATCAACCTTCCGATTAATGGACGACCCGCTCCGCCTCTGAGCCACATGTATGTGCAGAGTTTGACACTAGAAGGATGTTTTCACATTCATCTGCTGAAAGTGCAAAGTTTCTCTGTGCTCATTGAAAATCTAGATAAATTAAATCTAGAGAACAAGATTTGTAGGCCAAGCCATCTCTACTCTACAGTACTTTGTTTTAATATTGTTTGCTTCTGTGATTTGGATATTGCACATTTTAATAATTTGATTAATTGTGCAGCCCTAACTAAATACCATAGAGTATGTGTGTCTGTGCACCGATCCAAGAGGGTTTAACTTAAACCTAAAAATCGTATTGGATTTTCTCTAGAGATCACAAATAGATTTATATATCAAGATCTGTTAATTTGTCATATGATGTGGCTCTGGAGGACCCTTTTCTTGATAACGATGTCATCATGGTGGCTGTGGCTCAGAGGCAGGGCGGGTCATCCACTAATCGGAAGGTTGTTGGTTTGATCCCCGGCTCCTCCCGCCACGTGTCGAAGTATCCTTGAGCAAGATACTGAACCCCAAATTGCTCCTGATGCCGTGCGTCGGTGTATGAATGTGTATGAATACGTTAGATTCTGTTTGATGGACTTTGCCATCGCTGAGTGAATGTGTGTGAAAGGGTGAATGTGGCACGTAGTGTAAAAGCACTTTGAGTGGCCGGAAGACTAGAAAGGTGCTATACAAGTACAGGTCCATTCACCATAACCATCTGGGTTATCTTGGCTTAAGTTTAAAAATACATTTTTAACAGAAAGCCTCAGATTGGAGTTCTGGATTTGAAACATGTGTACCGTGCATAAACAGTCTAATAAAAAAATTTGCAAAGAGTTGCATTATGGGAAATGTATGATTCAGCGTTTTTGGAGTTTGACCCATGCTAGAGATTACAATCCAAGATACAGTATGTCGGCCACTGATGCTTTCATTTTGACAGTTCTTACTATAATCTGTCTCTTGTGAGTCTCCTTGTTTCTGGAACACAAAGTAGGATGAAAGTACATAACCTCAGTTCTCTGTATCACATTCATACATCTGCAGGTGTGCTTAGAGTTTAGACAGTTACTCACTCTCACTCTTTAGTTCTCTTACACATTGTCTGTGGTCAAAGCTGTGAGGTCCAGATCTTTAATTCTTGTCATTTATGCCCTCTTCAGTCTAGACAAGAGAATCAACTAAATGCTTCAATGTCAAAGTGAGTCTTTCCACAGTCTCTTTCCCCTCTCTTTGTTATACACCCTCACTCAGCCATTCTGTCTCCTTTTTTGTAGATGTCATCTCTCCTACACACTTCAACCCTTACTTCAGGAGGCTGACATTTGATGTGTCCTCCATGGAGAAGAATGCCTCCAACCTGGTGAAGGCTGAGCTCAGGATCTTCCGTCTTCAAAACCCTGGGGCCCGAGTGTCTGAGCAGCGCATTGAGCTCTACCAGGTACACACACTTTCCTCTGGACTGACATCGGTAGCTGTCAGGGTTCCCTACAAATGATTCAAGAGCTAGTTTTTTATTCAGGCTTCAGTTACTTTTTTTTAACATCATAACATCTGTTTAAACAGATGATATGAAAAACCTTTGTGATATATGCACCCGGTTCATTTAAAGTCCATATGGAATGAAAAAAAGCCTTTTTTTTTTAAATTACAAAAAATATTACATCCCCAGTCATATTGTACCCCTATTTAACAATGTATGCAAAAAATGTACAAATCAATTTCTTTGTACTTTTATATCGAAACATGTACACATGTACTTGATTACTACTGTATGTAGAGATGGATTCTTATAGAGTAAAGCTATACTAAATGTGCTCACTCACTCACAGGATCAAGCTCCAATACATTGTTTGCAGTCCCGTGAATCGTGTCATGTGTGAATAAATTAGTTTCTGTTTGTGATGAACCTTTACCTTCAGTGTATGAATGTGAAGGTGCTATATAAGTACAATCCATTTACCATTTACCATGAGATCTGAAATTGGCAGGTAATTTTTCAACTGGGGCCAGAAACCTATTTCCGTAACATATTGTCACAATGACATTTGTGAGTAAAAGGTTTCACCAATTCAGTGTCTGACCATCAGTAAAATATGGCCACAATCTACCCTTCTGTTCCTGAATTAAACATGTTTTTCCAGGACATTATGATGTCACAGTAAAGCTGACCTTTGACCTTTTGCGTAAAAATGTAAGTGATGACATCTTTACGTCGTTGGTACATCGTTATATCCCATTAAACAACTGTGTGACATTTTGTCATAATTTCAGCATTCATTATTGTGTTATGACCAAAAGTTATGGCTGGACCATGTTTTTTGAGGTCACAGTGACCTTTGACCACTAAAACCGATAACAGTTCATCCTAGAGTCCAAGCGGATATTAGTTCCAAATTTGAAGAAACTCCCTCGAGGCATTCTTGAGATATCGTGTTCACAAGAATAGGACGGACGTAAGGACAATCCAAAAACATAATGCCTCCAGCTACAACTATCACCAGCATGGTGGTATAAAACCTAAAAAAACTGTAATTTCAGGAATAACAACTATTGCAAGTTCTAAACTTAATGGTAATATTCACAAGGGTCCGGGGATCACTGTTTCTAACACAGTAAAGTATTAAAGTTAGTGATTTGACCCTAAAGTCACCCCTGGCTGGCTGTCTGTCAGCCTGTCTACACCAGCTAGTTCCCATGCTATGTTTACATCCAGACAAGGAGATGACAGCTGGCCTAAACACAGCTCCAAACAGGGAGATTTTCTCACGCAAACACAGCGCCTGTAAATGTGTGAGGGAGGAAGGGACGAGCCGGTACAAAGAGGGAGACCTGATAACATCCACCTCGTACATCACACACAGACACACACACACACACACACACACACACACACACACACACACACAGACTTATTTATGTCTATACATAGCTAAACTTAACACCTCATCTAGAAATGTTTGAAAATATTTCTGCCTCTGATGTGGAGTTTGGACTTGTAATAAATATCCTGTAGATGCTTCTATAGATCATACATTAAAATTAGTGCTGTCAAACTATTAAAATATTTAATCGCGATTAATCACATTCATGTCATAGTTAACTCGCAATTAATCGCAATTAATCGCACATTTTTATCTATTCTAAATGTCCCTTGATTTCTTTTTGTCCCATTGTTTTTTCTCATTTTAATGCTCTTATCAACATGGAAAAGTGGATCGGCTTGCTTTGTGCAAATGTTGTTTTTATTGAAAAATCATCCATTGTCGCCTGGCTTTGACGAGGGGGCGGAGAATTCGCATCAGCTGTGTGCTCGGCCATCAAGTGGTATTTCAGACTGGACGTGCTGCGATGATAGCTCAGTTAACAACGACAAAACACACAGATCACTTTGGTCTTGTCAATGGAACCATTTGGCAACTTTTTAAAAGTAAACTTTCCATTCAGAATATTATTGGCATCCATTTCGGCGTCTCACACTCGCCATCCACTCAAAACGTAACGTCTACTACTCCTAAAGTGTGTGCGGCGTGCCTGTTGTTTTGTTTCCGGTCTAGCTAGATCCGGTGTGGTGTTTTTCTAACGTTACTAGTTGTTGCAACAGCATGTGAAAAAAACTACAAAGTGTGCTAGGCCAAAAAGAACTTTAATCTCGTGCTAAAAAAATGTACGCGGTTAAAATGGGTTTGTGTTAACGCCATTAATAACGCGTTTAACTGACAGCACTAATTAAAATGACTGCAGAATCAGAATCAGAACGTGGCAATAAACCTGAGGGTTGGGGTTAGGGCATACAATGTGCAATACTTGTATGCATTCAAAACAAGGCTGATTATACACACCTTTACAGAATCAGAGAGTAATGCTTAAAAATGATATTAAAGAAAGCACCTTTATTTTGCTCTTGATTGTTTTTAGATGGTTAGTTAACTTTATATACCTAAAGTAATTTATGACTGAGACCTGGGAACAAAATACACAAATGGAACATGACAAGTCATCAAACCCACTCGCAAGACTTTTCAGTCCCTTCAGGATTTTGCAGACTTTTTTTTACGTAACAGGTAGCCTGCTAAGCCATTTAATTTCTGATAAAGGAATATATAACACATTGTTGTTCTCATCCACTGTCTGCCTGCATTTAGTTAATTTGTGCCCGTCCCCTTCACACTATGTTTTTGCAGCAGGTACCCAGCCAGGTGCAGAACTCTTACCTAAAATGCCTGCTGTTGCTTACTAAGAAGTTTTTCTTTTGCAATTAAATTGTGTGAGAAAGGGAACATAGCAAAAACAGCTGCAAAAAAGCAACTTGTTCCAGTGAGAATAAAATCACTTTGGTGGGTAAATATGAGACATTCCGGTTGCACATGTCTGCATGGTCTGCATCTTCACAACTAGAAACAAGGGAGTTGGTGACGTATGACGTATGGAGATGAACAAATGCACTGAAAATATAATCCAAGAAAAAAGTTAACTTTCTTCTCAAACAGCATCGGAATTAATCTCCCTCCACATTTTATAGCCTTCAAACAACATAATGCAAATTTGTAATATGCTTTAGCATATCTCAATCCTGTAAAGATATTTTACTTTTGGAGCTAGTTGATTCATTTAAATGCTTAAAGCATTGTTTTTTGTGTTCCTTCTTGTTAGGATAGTTAGGAAGTCAATCCTGGTCCAGTATGCGACTTGTACAGTGTGATGTTGAAACTTGAAGCCACCAGTGCACATCCTCTGAGAATGGACTTTACAGTGAAGTAAGAGACATCTTGTGTAAAACTTCAGAAATTAACAACATTTGCATCAGAGATTCAGGAAGCAGGAAGTTTTACAATAGGGAATACATTACCGAAGTGAGTTTTTTTGTACAGTAATCAGTGAAGTCTGGCCCCCAGAAACACTCCGTTAGAAACCCATGCTGTTGCTAGCTAGCTAACTTTTAGCTCTGTTTCGGATTTCGAAAATATAAATATAGAGAACATTTTTGTAATTTTTTTTGCATAAATAGTTAAATAGGTTTGCGAAGGACTTCACTTCTTCCCCGGAGTTCTTGTGCTTTCTCGTCTCGCATGGATCCTGGTGGAGCCTCCTGCCATGGTCCTGCTTGACTGCCATTGCCAATACTGTTGTTGCTGTGCACCTGTCTGTCTGTCTGTCTCTCTGTCTCTCGCTCTCTCTCTCTCTGCCTCTCTCTCTCTCTCTCTCTCTCTCTCTCTCTCTCTCTCTCTACCCCAACTGGTCGAGACAGATGACCACCCACCTAGAGCCGGAGGATCTGTCCTAGGTTTCTGCCTTTTAACAGGCAGTTTTTCCTTGCCCTTGTCGCCAAGTGCTTGCTCATGGTGGTACTGTTGGGTCTCTGTAATTAATGTTATAAAGAGTTCGGTCTAGACCTGCTCTATTTGAAAAGTGTCCTGAGATAACTTCTGTTATGAATTGGCGCTATACAAATAAAATTGAATTGAAATTGAAGGACTGAGGATTTAGAGGTGAAGCTTTTAATTTAAAATTTTTTTTTTTTTAATTTAATCTGGAATTTAATGCATTTCTATGCTCCTGTTAATATATAATGTAATATATTAACTCATCATGCCTTGTCTTTAGTAAAACACACTTATGTGTTATGTGTTTTTATCGGCCCAGAATTTCCACATACTTGTGGAAACACCATTAAACCTTAACACCTTAAAATGTCCATCAGTATTAGGAGAAATGTGCCTCGGTTCAACTTTTAAAACCCCTTTTGCTTTGCTTTTTAAAATATAAAACTTTTTTTCCAACTTTATTTATAATTGGAGTAAAAAGACACCATGATCAGATGAGTAGGGTTATGGTGTAGGGTTAGGTTTTAAGGCGTCTAGTCATTTAGATTGAATTTTGAATGGGATTTTCTTACTTCTGGAACACAACTTGGACCATAGTTGTGTTTACAGAGTGACAGTCACCCAAAGGGGTCAAACAGTACAATCGACCAAAGAATTATAAAATCTCTTTGTACCCCTCAACCCACCACATTATAAAACTCTTTTATCGCCAACTTCTCCATCCATACTGTTTGTGTCTGAGCTTCAGTGTCTCCTCTCTCAGGCTTCCCATACCAGCCCTAACAGGAGATTTCAGTAAAAGCAGCAGGAATAGTGTTTTACACATTAGGCAGAGATGAGCCAACATAAACACATGGTTCTGAAGGACAGCAGAATAACAGAGGTCTGTCCAGCATCTGGTTACACTCTCACTGCTCCTCCCAGACCTGGCCAATCAATCAGAGAGAAAAGAGCAGGCTGCTAGACCTCAACTAACACCTCAACCAACTGTCCTCCAAAGCTACTGTGGCTGCTTGTGTGTCTTGATGTATTGTGTACTATGTGATGCAGTGCATGTGTTTGCTAAGCCATAGAATCTGGTTGAAATATTATTCAGGCTTTATTCAGAAGCACAATTGAACATGAAAAACGATAATATTATTAGGTTAATCAAATCAGAGCCGCTAGCACCCCTAGCTCCAGACATGTGACTGAAGTCATTTGGTCCAAGTCTCAAGCGATTCACAAGTCCTTTTTTCTTGGACAAGTCAAGTCAAGTCACAGGTTATGTTAAGTCAAGTCAAGATACTGTAGTCTTACATGCAGTATCCGGCCTTGAAAAAGAGGCCATGTGTAAAAGTTTTGTAAGACATTCATGGCTCCTAGACGATGTATCCTAATGACTTTGATGATCCCCTTTTCATCGATCTAGCACTGGAGTTTTCATCCAGCAACCTAAGCAACCTTAACAAAGTAGTTTAGTTGCCTAACCCTAATCAAACCTTAACCCAGAGGTGGCAGATAAGAAAACACTCATATGAGTCAATTTGGAAGCGAATTACAAATAAACCATTTTGTTTTCAGGGTCAGAGGACTTGCTGAACTGAGACTTCTACAATACCCCAAAAGAAACCTATAGCAGTATCTTTATATAGTCATTTTAGATAAATTCCCCTTAGATATTATTTCTGGTTCACAACTGACATGCCTCTGTTTTTTCTACAGATTTTAGGACACAAAGACCTGACATCCCCAACACAGCGGTATATTGACAGCAAAGTGGTACGAACACAAACAGAGGGAGAGTGGCTGTCCTTTGATGTGACGGAAGCAGTGAGCGAATGGCTGAACCACAGAGGTGAGTTCACATTCCTCCCATCACTGTAGCACATTCCTCAACACTTATTGCATGAGTTACATTGTCACCTTGACTCTTGTCTCTCCACAGACAGAAACAGTGGATTCAAGATCAGCCTGCACTGCCCATGCTGCACTTTCGTACCATCAAATAACTACATTATTCCCAACAAGAGTGAGGAGCTGGAGGCACGGTTTGCAGGTTATTTCAATCAAATGTCTGGTGTTATATTTTGTTATTGTCAACAAATCCTATGAAAAGACCAAAACCAACAATGTGTTAGTTCATCTCTCAATACTTTCTGACTTTCCTACCACCTTTTTCTATCCTACTGCAGTGATTGAGCAACATGTACATTTTCCATTAATATCAGTGAGGTGTACAAATCTCATAGTTATAGGCACCTGCTCACATTCGTTGGCTGGACTTGATGACAGGGTGGGACTTATGTGTGGCCGGGAGCACTGACTGAAAACTCAGCAGGAGAATGGCCTTCCACCTCTGCCCCCATGTTCGAATGCTTACTAAACGCACAAGTGCCCATCTTGGTAGATAAACATGATAAATTGCCCTTTAGGGTGCCCTTCCATTGGAAAAAAAATTGATAAAGTGCCCTTCTAGTGGAGGAAACATGATAAAGGGCCCTGTAGGATGCCCTTTCAGTGGAGAAAAACATTGTAAAGTACCCTTTTGGGCGCAACCCTAACCCTGACTAAGCTGTTTCACAAAAGTACCACTTTCTGACTGGTGCGCATTTAACCCCCCGCCCTAAAACCCTTTGAGCCACCACAGCATGCTTTCAACACCATAAATAGACGTCTGATGGGGTACAACTTTAAAAAACTCATAAATATATAGTAGCTTTGACTGGTGAATAAACTACAATGTGTGTGTGCTGTAGTGTCGGACCTGTGTGTGTGTGTGTGTGTGTGTGTGTGTGTGTGTGTGTGTGTATTCATGGTAATGAAGGAACATGTCACCTAGCCTCAGTGTGGTTCGTTGATGTGTTTTTAATAGTTTTTGGACAATAAGGGAGCTCTGTGGCACAGAGGACGAAGATATATCAGGCCTTGATACACATACAGTACTTGTTAGTAGATACATTCATTGTTGGTTTTGGTCTGCACATGAAATTTGTTGATATATTAATTACAGGTATATATTTAATTGTTTTGTAATAACAGGTGTATTGGGGTTAGATCTTCAACAGAACCTGAAATTATCATTTAAAAACTGCCTTTTTCTTTCTATCCAAGAGTTTCAAAAATGGTAGCAATGATGCTCAAAACAAAACTGAAATATTTGAACAAATATTAGATGCATTTCCAGACATACTTGGGTCACAGAGGATATATTCTAATTATCCTAATTTGAGATCCCCTGACTTAACATCTAACACCACCATTAATTTACCTGTTAGCTGTATCTGTAATATCTGTAACTGTTGGATCGATTGCCATCCCATTTAGTACAAATCTTTAAGATCTCTAGAGGATAGATCTTAATGACTTTTCATAAACCATCATCAGGTCAAAACTAATGACATCAGCCTTAACTGTACTGTGTGTTTACTGCTAATTAGCAATTCAGCCAAGTCCATTATTTATATTATAGCTGAACATTCATCATTGTCAACTTGTTATCAGGCTGATGCTAACAAAGTAATGGGGGGGCGAACAGCTTGCATACTGTAGAGGGATAACATTGCACCCTCTTGGACAGTCTCTCCTTGAAGGCATTCATGATGTGGGCACTGTTCGACAAACTGACAGGCATTTCAAGAATATGAATGCCTTTAGTTTGCATACTTTTATAAAGGTGATCAGATTTTGTTTTCAAATGTCAATTAACACACATACTTGCATGCAGCCTATTGATCACTCTGTTATGTTTCCAGGTATTGATGACAGCTTCATCCATGGCGGTGACCTTAAGGTTTTTAAGAAGCGGCGGCACAGTGCTCGAGCCCCACACCTTCTCCTCATGCTGCTGCCTTCATACCGGCTGGAGTCCCAGTCCCAGTCCCCGCACAAGAACCATCGATCCAAGAGAGCCCTGGATGCTGCCTACTGCTCTAGGTAATAACCCGACATTCACAGTCTCACTGCGTAATTCCACCAACCACTGCCCTTCCAGACACTGCTTGTGATTCCACCAGAAGAATTTCAGTAGTGTCCCAGCAGCGGCTCCCTGCTCTGCTACACAGAGAATATGTGGCTAGTCTATTTTCGACAGAAGCCATGTCAAGCACACAGGAACAGCATAGAGAATCTAGTCAATTTTTAAAATAAAACATCCTGTGCAGACTCCCAATCATAAAAACAGACAAAAGAAACTTCACAGCCTACTTGGCCATGGTAGAAGCACAGAAATCAATGAAAACTATTTATGTGTTATTCATGCATGAAGGTGAATCATCAGGGATCACTAAAGATACCAACATGCATATTACACTACACCAAGTGTTGCAGGTGGCGCAATATCCTAAACTTCATTGACTTTAACTAAGCCTCACAGGACTGTTTTGCTATTTGACCTGTATTGTATAGTAGCCTATATTGTGAGGTTTTGACATGTGGAGGTTTGATACGGTCATTAGCTGATTGTTATATATCCGATGTGACAGTAAGCAATTAGGCTGTTGCAGCTATGAATGTTTCTTAAAAAAGTGAGCTCCTCAAAAGCCATGCTACAGTTAGCATACTGGTCAACGTCACAGACCTGTGACCAATGGAATCAAGGAGTGGGTCTTATCACACACCTGATGAAAGATGTCCAGTGACAGTGATTACTGTATGAGCTGTACTCCATGGCAACAGGACACATTCTGTGTCTATAGGCATAAAACTCTCCATGGGAAGCCACTGTACTGAAATCCGTCTGTGCATTAAGAAGTGACAGAGTGAGGCAGGCTTCAATGCCGAGTAAAATCTTCCCACACAAACCTGAAAAAAATCTGGTCAGGAATCAAATCTATTTTAGCTGCAGTCACATAGGAATGTCCATCATATTAGAGGTAAACATCATTAAGATAATTGTTGAGATCTGGCGACAGAAATGATCACTTGAGTACTTGACAGGTCCCAACAAAATCAGGTTAGAGTCAGGTTTGTGGTGTACAGCTTCAGGCTTGTCTGGTTTGGTTATTTTTACATTATTATATTATATGTTACATTATTTTGTGCCTCTTAAAAAGAAAAATGAATACTCTGTCAGACTGCTACTTAAGTGTCTCGACGACATAAAGGCCTGGATAGCTCTGAACTTTTTAAATTTCAATGATAAAAAGACGGAAGTGATGGTTTTTGGTGGCACCACTGGGACCCCCCCTGTAGATCTGGGTTCCTTGGCCCAGTATAGTAAACCTAGCATCACAAACCTAGGGGTTAAGGTGGACCCTGAGCTTAAGTTTGACAGTCAGATCAAGGCTGTTGTCAAATCAAGCTTTTTCCATTTGAGGCAGCTGGCCAAAATAAAGCCAATTCTATCAAGGCAGCACTTTGAGACGGTAATCCACGCCTTTGTTACCACTCGGCTGGATTACTGTAATGCACTGTATGTGGGGGTTAGTGGGTCCTCCATCGCCCGTCTCCAGATGGTACAGAATGCTGCTGCACGTCTTTTAACTGGCACATGTAAACATGAGCACATTTCCCCCATTTTAGCCTCACTCCACTGGCTGCCTATTCAATTTAGGATCCATTTTAAAATTCTTTTATTTTAAAAGAAATTATTTCGCTGAATGGTCTTGCCCCGCCCTACCTCTCTGAGCTTCTACACCCCTACATACCCGTCCGCTCTCTCAGGTCAGATGATCAGCTGCTCCTGAGTGTGCCCTAAAACTAAGCGGAAGCTCAGAGGGGACCGTGCATTTGCTGTGTCTGCTCCTCCTTATTAAGAAATGGTTTCTTTCTTTCTCTAACTGTGCCCATCATTTTCTACTGCACCACAGTTCACCTTCCCCCTTTGTCTTTTTGTAGAAACGTTCAGGACAACTGCTGCTTACGCTCACTCTACATCGATTTTAAGAAGGACCTGGGCTGGAGGTGGATCCATGAGCCAAAGGGCTATGAGGCCAACTTCTGTGCTGGGGCCTGTCCGTATCTGTGGAGCGCTGACACACAGCATTCCAAGGTAGTGTATGAGGGACAGGGTCAAAGGTTAAACAAACTGTGGGGCAGTTGTGGCTCAGAGGAAGAGCAGGTCGTCCACTAATTGGAAGGTTGTTGGTTCGATCCCCAGCCCCTCCTGCCACCTGTCAAAGCATCTTTGAGCAAGATACTGAACCCCAAATTGATCCCGATCACTGAGTGAATGTGTGTGAAAGGGCAAATGTGGCATGTAGTGTAAAATATATATACAAGTACAGGTCCATTTACCATCTAGTGAGGGCAGTAACTTGAGCATTTTATCCTACTTTACTTTGTCATGTGTATGACTGGTGTGTGTATCTGCAGCTAATATCGGACACTGTTCAAACCAACTAGCCCAAGTTTAAGAAAAAACTTGAAAAGTCTATTATATTGACTGCTGACTTCTCAGCCCTCTTAACTGACCGACAGGTGCTGCAACTGCTAGGTTAAAAACAAGGCTTACCTACTTTCAGTCAGGACCACTTTTGTCGAAAGAACTTTTATTCCAAAGCAGAATGTTATATTTGGTGGTACGGCTCTGTTCTCGGACCTCCCTGCCCTTCCACATGCAGACATGGAAAAGTTTAAGACAAGGAGAACGGCAGCAGAGACCCCCCCAGGGTACAGAACAGAGCAAGCATCAATGGCAATCAGAAAATGACATTGATTAATTAGATACAACATAAAAGGAGGAGCTGGGGTGGAGGTGGGTGCAAAAGGCTTGTAGAGGAAGCAGCAGAGATAGGCAGGCTAAAGCAGCTTAAATAAGGCGCCATGCATGATGTTTGCCAATTGGATGCTCGAGGGAATCAGCTGAGCTGTCAGCTGACTGTGTATGGTTTCCAATAGGAAGCTTAAGAGGAATCAGCTGAGCCATCAGCAGATGTGTGTTTATGATTAGCTGTGATCATCTGATATAGCTGAGCTGAGCTTGACTTTCAACTGGGACAAGCAGGCTCCGAAATAAATAACATTTTCTATATACATAATCATTTTTAAACATACAATATGGATACATACATTAGAACAATGACAAAAGAAGTTTACTTACGTTGTGAAGTAGCGTGGAATCATGGGAGTTGTTGTCTTCACCACCACTGCAATCATTGCAGTCAGCTTCTCCCTGTTAGGATTCCTTCAGTGTTCATGGTTCAGGAGGTTTCTACCGGGAGCTAGGGTGGCCATTCGTCCAGCTTTAGGCCGGACAGTCCGGCTTTTAAATGCCCTGTCCGGCTGCAGGCGCAGCTTTAAGCTGGACACTCATTTGTCCTCCTTTTGAGAAAATAACTAAAAAGGTCCGCCTTTTGACACATTACCTTGTTAGTTTAATACTTATTGGCTAAAAATGTGTGTCAAAATAAATAATTTCATTTTCGTGTGGTGACCTATCAACACATGGCTAATTTTAATATTCAAATGAGCCATGTGTTGATTAGATCACCACAGTTGCTACCACCAGGCTGTCAATCAAGCTCTCAGCCACAGAGAACGTAACATTAGCTTCGGTTGTTGGACTGAAATTCTGAAAATGCTCATACTCATACGTAAAGGCACAGCCTAGGTAAAGCCAATACATCTGAAACAGAAGGTGCTGCATTTTTTTCCCCCTTTATCTATCCAGATAAAACATTAAGAACAGTTTCTGTGTGATGTTTATTAGACCTATGTAATCTGAATTGGAAGGGCACGTTGTCATGAGCTGTATCTTGTATATTTATTATTAGCTATGTGGTATGTGTATGCACCTTTATGTAATCTGGTGGAAAAACATTAAAATTTAAAACCGGATCATACCAAACAAATATCTGCTTGCGTGTCCCCGTGTATGCAAAGTGTCCTCCTTTTTGATGTGAAGGAAATGACCACCATACCGGGAGCCCAATGATCCACAGAGGTCTCCTCCTCTCCAAAACAAACAGACCCGCTGATTAAAACCACTAAACACACTGAATAAAGCAGTTCCACCTTAACAATTACTGCTTCTCCCACGCTGTTGGACAGACAGAGGACGTCCCAGAGGGGCTGCGAGCCGAGCTGCTGCTAACGTTAGCTCAGCTTGTTTCTCTGATAACTTAAGATCCAGACGTCCGATGACTAAAATCCTTCATCAGGTTCAAATCTAGAGTTAAAAAGCACCAAGATCTAAACAGTGGATGGTAACAATGTGGCTTCAAACTGGATAAAAAGACAGTTTATGACAGCTTCTGGCAGACAACCACAACGCTAAAGCATGCATAAAGAGGATATGACTCCATTGACAGGCGACCGGTGAAACGCAGCGTTACCTGAGAAAAATGACAGATTTCTCTAAGTCTCACTCTACATATACTGTAGAACATTGCTCTAGAGTTTATAGACATTTTAAAGAGGAAATGTTACATATTATAGCTTAAAATTAAGAAGGTTCGACTTCCTGTTCCTGTTTATTGTTTCCGTATTTAATTTATACAGTTAGGTCCATACATCTATATAAGACAACTTACACTATACTGTGCTACACTCAAAAAACTGCAAATCTCCAAAAGTTGCATCTGGACGTTGTGGTAGCATTGCAGTAGGTGCTTCACCATTTCAGTGCCGAATTCAGTCTACCCCATGGCATCACTCTAATTTTTGTCTTCCAGGTGTTAGGCCTGTACAACACCATCAACCCTGAAGCATCAGCATCACCCTGTTGCGTCTCCCAGGACCTGGAGCCCCTCACCATCCTCTATTACATCGGCAAGACCCCCAAAATAGAGCAGCTCTCCAATATGAAGGTCAAATCCTGCAAGTGCAGCTAGAAGCCCTTACAAGCCAGCACAAACACTCTCTCTCTCCTTCCTTCACACACACACACACACACACACACACACACACACACACACACGTGGGTGTACATGCAGTCAAACGCATCCATACTTTCTCTTACATGCACTATTATGCTCACTGCAGTGTTTCCACACAGGAATGGTCAGGAGTGGTGTGTTGGAGAATAGAGGTACAGAACAATTTAATGCTAATTCAATGCATATACAACATACAGGGCCAGTGACGTCATGATACTAGAAACTTGACTTTGATACCAATGCTAAGTACCAGCAGTACAGTGTTGCATTGCAGTATATGGTGGACATGGGTTAACAATGACAATGACAAGCAGTATGTGTATGTGTGCAGAGAATTTAACAATGAACACACGAGTCCAGATTGCAGTTTGCCTTCAGTTTGTTGTGTAATTCTTGGCAAAACCAGTGTCAACATAAACCCATTAAACCTTCTTCTCCTGGAGGAGAGCCAGTGCAGTTATTTGGTACTGCACAATGACGACTTCTTCTTATTATGAGGCCAAACAAAGCAAACAAAAGGCAGCAAAAATGAAGAATGCCCCGACATTTAATTATGATCCTACGGCAACTGAAAACCATGAAATAATGTACACATTTCCACACATTATATGTTATGCTAACTTTAGAGAATGTGTACCAGACTGTTTTACATGTTAAAGGGAGGCGGTACAGGTCAAAAGTGTAAATATTTTCACTAATAAATATCACCATGAAACTTCCCCAGTTCATTACTTACATTAAATTAAATTATATTTTAAGTTTTGAATAAAGCTGGTCTTGTTTGATTTTGTTGACATATTAGAGTCAAGGGTTTTTACAGAAGGAATTTTGGATATTCTTTTTATCACTCTATAAATTAGAAGATACTTTCAACTGTCAACAGCCATAAAATGCGACATGAATCAGACTCTAAATGATATATAAATGAAACCCTCTGTAAAAACCTAGGGTAAAAAAACCTAATATATTGTCTTGATTGATTACTTAATAGTTTTTTGTATTACACGTTTAAAGAAATTTTATGTTTAATTATGCAAAGGAGGCATTACCTAATTTTGGTCTGTGAAAGTGTGGTAAAATAAACACTTCAATGTGTATTTTTCTGAACCAGTTGATACCAACTGACCCTTCCTCTCTTCAGAGCCTAGCAAATAGCATGTCTAATTACAGGAAAGAAGGAAGTTGACCGAAGTTCTGACCGAGGCTTGCCTTAAGATGCAGTACCACTAATGGCCCCTAGAGACTGGTTTAAAAAAAGACTATATTGAAATTATTGAGATTCCAACTGACAGTATTAGCTTGTCACAGATAAAGCAAGGTGATCAGCCAGGTTTTTTCAATAAAAAAAGTGTAAAATAAAAATGTCAACTTAAAAACCTGCCACTGAGTAAATATTTGGGTCGCAATTCCTTAGCTACCAAATATTTTAATGAAGTAGTTGCTTTGACGACAGCCCTGGTTATTGTTTCAGTTGTCTGCCTCTTCCAGTATGCATTTGCACTGCCAACTTTGAAATCATCAAATTTCAGCTGGTGGAACACGTCTGATGAAAATATGTATGTAAAATAATCTTTAGCAGTGGTATCAAAGTCATGGGAATATTTTGGTTGATCCCACTGCACAGGACACATACATGCTATGCATACATACAATCATACACATACAGTGACACAGATATGTTTTTTGTACAGGTATGCCCTTTTTTGCATTTTGAAGGCCCTGTCAACATGCATCACCTCACACACTTGTCACACCGAGACACGAGAGTAAGGCAAACACTGGAAGTATAAGTGATAAGTGTCTATATGTGAAATAAGTCCTGAAAATAACACAGAACTCCCCCATCCCACCGCTTCTCTCCCCTAACCTCACCCCTCCACAGTTTTGGTACCACACCATGTCCTCATTTGTGTTTGTCTTTGTTTGGATTCATTTGTCATATCCTAAATCTTTCCATTGTTTTGCTATTTAAAACGTTCATGGTTATGGTTCTGCAAATATTTACCCAGAATGGTGGAAAGTGTCAACCTCGCACTGATGATATATAATATCTACTCCATTTTGTACTTTACAGAAGTTGTAAAATTCTTAATTTTGATCATTGCATGAAAAAGCTACCACATGAGCAAAGATCTAGATCGCATTGGAGCGCCTTAAAAGAAAATTCCGGTCTGTTATCACAATGGTCTTATTTTTGTAGTTTTTGCTTATTCTAGACAATGCTTAAAATTCCACCAGAAGCATAGAATACCCAGCTGGTGGAATTTACGCACGCTGGTCTATTTTTGATAGAAGCCACAACCCACTCATGTCAAGCAGCACAGAGCAAATCGCACTGACAGGAAGTCAAACACAGAAACGGCATAGAGAATCCGGTCAATTTTCAAAATAAAATACCGTGTGCAGGCACAGAATCAAAATTCATGCTAGATCAACAATATTTCACCAGGCCAGAGGTCAATCAGACAGAGGATTCAAAGCAGGGAAACACAACATTTTGTGACAAAATACACAAGTAAACAACATCAGGCAGGCAACACGCACTGAAAATGCTTCTGAAACGTTCTCGTGGGAGATGCGATGTCGCAAAGCTGTGCCCGGTGGAATTTCAGGGTTAGGGGCCAATCCCACAGAAACACGTTGCCTGCCAAACCATTGTTTTCCTATGGTAGAGCGAGCCTGGCATGTGCTCCTCTCTTCCGCCACACGTTACCAGTTTCTAGTAGGTTTTTACAACAGGGCTAACCACTGGAAGGTGTGCCTTTACAGGCAGAGAGCAGAGATGGTCAAGAGAGCTCAAGACTGAATGAAGAGACAGAGCAGCATTAGCGAACAGTGAATCAAACTAATAAATGTTGCTTACCTTACTTTCTGATTGTTTTACAGCGAGGAGAGAAACTAAACTTCCAAGCACAGAGATTCAGTTAGAAGCTACTAAAGTACTGAGATCTGAACACTCAGAGACTTATAACAACGTCTGTCTGTCTGCTCATGAGTTGACAACAAAAATTAGACCCAGTTTGTAATAAACCGGAATTGTCCCTTTTAATGTTGGTAATGGACATGTCATATCTAGAAAAAAGTCAGTGAACAGAGGTGTCCTTCATGTCCCATTTAGTGTATATTGGATGTGCTTAGCAGTGACTCATGTTGAACAATTAGTGGCTTTCCACACTTAGAGAAAACTCAAAGAAGTGATGACATTTCATAAGCTTAAGAATTACAGTGGTGCTATCTTGTGTGCTCAGCACAGCCGCAATTTAAGTCTGCGCTAGCTAGGAAAGCATGGGTCTGGAGAAAGGCGAGGCTGTCTTTAGGTAAGTGATGATGGAGCCATGTTTGGAGAAACGCTGTCGGAGATTAGTGTAATGAAAGATTGTAGAAGGTGTTAATGAATAGTAGATATGACCCTCAAAAATGCTCTTGGAGCCAAAAGTATTACAACATGTACCCAACCACCAACAGCCTCTGTCTCTCTGTACTTTCAACTTCCTGCCAACATTTGTTTCACCCATACTTGCAAAAGCTGTCTGTCAGTCATGATCTTTTTGTTATCTATTAAAAACAAATTGCACTGATGCTGTTTTAATTTTACTATTTTAAAATACCTACTATCCTTAGTTAGTCAGAACCTGCCCCCCTAGCCCCACCCCCCACCCTTATCAAGTGAGTGTTGATGTAGGTGACCTGACCCCAGCCCCCTTTGGGCATTTAGTGCCAGTGGACTTACTGAATAGCAGAAAAAAAACAAGAGTTAGGCACCAACTTTGTCACGACAGAGCTGTTATTTTTTATGTGTATTTGTTGGTTTTTTTGATGATGATGATGATAATGATGATGATGATGTTATTGTGACCCACTATGCTGTATTGTAACACAGTATTGTTGTGGTGCTCTAGTGGTAAATAAATTATTTAAGTTTCAAGGGAACTCAGTGTTATGTGTGTTCTTTCTGATGCTGATTTGTTTGTCTGAAGTGATATTTAATCTGACTGCTGCAGCATGTCCTTTCTAGAAACTCTAATTCCTCCTGCACTTGTTGAGTTCTGACTGCGGAAAGCCACAAAGACAAATAAGAAGCTCACGTTCCCTTCATTTGTGTAATACAATCATGCCTTATAACGTGATATATGATCAAAGGAGGATACTTTTGTAAGACTCGAGACAAAAGGAGAGAATGCTCACAGTTATGTATTATGTGAACAACCCTCAGCATAAACAAAAGGAAATATGTTAAGAATATGTCTTTCTGTGTCCTCATCAAGGACTTGCATGTTCCTGGATTCAGACTGAAGTAAAGCCAGGGTGCCCAGGTAGTCATAATGTTGTGGCTGATCGGTATATATAGAAAATTGTCTCAACCTTAATACACACAATGATTTTTTTAGGTACATTTTGCTATAAGGTTTAAAATGCAGAAGTGGGATCTGACTGTCACCTGAAGGTGACAGTTTGATTTTCTGCATCCTATTTATGTTTATGCTTTAGGTTTATGTACAGAACATTCAACTATGAACACACTGGTTTTTAGGTAATTTAACATAATTGGGTTCTGAACAGGTTAAAACAATCGCCATATGAACGCTGACCAATGTGTAGGATTTAGTGGCTTCCTGCGGTGTATTTCCAGATTGCAACTAACTGAACACCCCTTGTATGTTTATTTGATGACCTGGTAATAAGAACAGGCTGTGAAGTGTGTAGGAGAAACTGCAAAGGTCAGAACATTTGTCCATCCTGGGCAACCGTAAAAACATGGCAGTTAAATATAGAAGGCGACCCACCACATTTGTAGATAAAAACAGTTCTTAAACATTCTAAGGTAACAAAACAGCAGCAATCCTTATTTTCAGGAGATTATACAGTAATGAAAACATACCTATGAATATTATATTCCATTTCTGACACAGATTACACACTGAACCTTTAGGGAAGTGACACGCATTGTGCAAAAATGTATTCAAATGTTTGTTAATCTAATCTGAAGCTTCAGCAGTCTGAGTTAGTTAAGTCAATGTTTAAGAGCCTGAGCATACGGATCAGGTCAAACCTACAGCCCTTTAAAATGACCTGAGTGAGAGTAACACCACTAATAAATGTACAATAACTCAAAAAGACTAGATAATCCTACAAATACAAAGGCAGGTAAATGATGTTAACGTGTGTTTACCCCTCACTAAGGCATGATGCTGACAGTGTGAAAGAGGGATGGGTGGAGCGGGGAGAAACAGGAGTGAGAGCAGCATTAAGAGTGTGGGAGGTTTTTGTAAGCCCTGGAATGAGGCTTTCCACCGTGCTCTGTATGAGGGATTAGGTCTGCGTTGTGGACCAGTGATAAATAAAGACCGTGTGGTCCCTGCTCTGTGTGGTTCCTTTCCTGGAGAGAAGACCAGGGGAGAGCCTGGCACTGGCTCCCAGTCATAATCTCAACCTCCACGAATTATAACTCAGCAGCTCAGATAGAAACTATTGAAATGTGTCATCATTTGGGTCATTGATGGTCATTCAATTCAATTCAATTCAATTCAATTTTATTTGTATAGCGCCAATTCATAACAGAAGTTATCTCACAACACTTTTCAAATAGAGCAGGTCTAGACCGAACTCTTTATAACATTATTTACAGGGGGGACAATGAGCAGTCATTATAGTAATAATAGTAACTGTAGCAATAATAATATTAATAATAATAATAACAATAAGATTAGTAATATTAGCAATGGCAGTCAAGCAGGACCATGGCAGGAGGCTCCACCAGGATCCATGAGAACCTGCGAGACGAGAAAGCACAAGAACTCCGGGGAAGAAGTGAAGTTAGTATCATCATGTTGAGCTGAACAGGGCTGCACAATCACACACACGACTGCTGATCTGGGTTCTTATCCTGTACAATTACTTAGATTTAGATTTTTGCTGATACCATTCAAGTCTTTTAGCTTAAATTTCAAATATAATCTTTTGTTTGGCTTTTTAATGTTTAATTAAAGATATTTACATGTAAGACATTGAAACTACCTATACATACAGGCAAACACAGCTATAATACAATCAGTCTTAAATTTACAGAGTGCTGTTTTCTTATATTAATCTGAATTTTAAAAGTTATAGAACCATCACCATCTGTGAAATTACAGTAATTATTGATGTTTTCAGTGATAAAACAGTTAATGCTTATACACTGATCATTAGTCAACATTCTTGTGAAAACTTCCATAATTATGTGAGATATCTGTCAATTGACAAACAAATCAAATTTAACAGTTTAATCTATTAAATTAACAGTAAATATCCGCACAAAAATTATGTGAAATAAAGGAAAGTTTCTTTGAAAAATCATTTTATGAATATTTACAGTTAGAGATTTTTCATGTTATTAATAAAATAGACATTATTCACAGGCTATTTGTATAATTGTATTAATATTTCGATGTATTTAAAAAATACAGAAAAACCTGGAAAATAAATGGGGAAAACCCTGTACACTTACAGATTTTACAGTGTACAGTTCATAACGTCACTGAGCTCATGCAGGCATTATGTAAGAACATGCGAAGCAGAAGGGCTGTTTTATTAATTTACAGCTGCTCTAATCAGTGTTTTTATGTTAACAATGGATCAAACAGAAATATCTTGAGTTTAATCCCAAAAAACTTAAATCCACAGTTTGAGAAGTGAGTCATGCAGTAGCACTATCGCCGGTCATCAAAACTCAAGAGTCAATGAGGTGTGTGAGCAGTTCCCCTCCTCTGGATCTTGCTCCAATTATCTGCAGGAAACAAGATGGCATCTTAAATGCTTCAAAGTAGTCTCTTATCCGAGAACAACAGAAGCTACTCCAGATTTATTTAAGGCATAAGTTTAATCAGCTGTGTTAGGGTTAAATATTTGGGTTAGGATATGTTATAACATTAATAATAAGTGTATTTAAAGAACACAAGGTACTTTCCAGAGGTTGGAAAATGAACACAATGAACGAACAAACTGTGAAGCTTTGGCTCAGAGGCAGAGCGGGTCGTTCCTTAATCGGAAGGTTGTGGGTTCGATCCCCAGCTCCTGGTGCCACATGTCGAAGTATCCTTGAGCAAGATACTGAACCCCAAATTGCTCCTGATGCCGTGCATCAGTGTTTGAGTGTGTATGAATGTTAGTTTCTGTTCGATGGACTTTGCCATCACTGAGTGAATGTGTGTGAAAGGGTGAATGTGGCACGTAGTGTAAAAGTGCTTTTAGTGGTCGGAAGACTAGACAGGCGCTATACAAGTACAGGTCCATTTACCATTTACCATTACTGTTGATAAATGTCTTATCTAACAATAAACATGTTTATTAAAATTACAGTCTCTAGCCTAACACGAGTATGTATATATTTTTAAAAAGATTAATAAATTAATAGAATAACATAGAAAATCAATTAAATAAATAAATTACTTTATATATTGTTTTATTTTATTTTATTTATATATTATTCTTTTAATTTAATTATCTTTTTTTATGTGCGTTGCATGAAAGAATTGCAAACTCTCATTTCATTTTTCAACTGATACAGTTGAATAACTGTATTTAAAGAACACTCTTAAGGAAGGTGCTTTCCAGAGGTTGGAAAATGAGACACAATGACAGGACACCAGACAACTGCAGCAAACATTCACACAAAGTAGAATAAATGTACTAATGAAAGAAGTAAACTCCCAGTGATGAAATGAAATACACACACGCAGTCAGAGAGACTTGTGTAGAAAAGCCAATCTCACAACAAAAGAAAATAAATGTGATCTGGTACCAGTTCTAAAGTAGGAACAATGCTTATTAAGGTTAATAAACCTTTTCTTAACAGTTAACTGTGGTTTTTGGGGATGCTATAAATTGTTTCAAATAACTGTTCATAAATGTCTTAAACTCTAACAATAAACATGTTTATGTTGCTATTAACACTTGTTAACACTAATAAGCATCTTATAAATCCTTTAAAACCTATTAATGACTGGTTAGTACAAGCACCTTCATATAAGGTGTTACAAAAATCTTATGTATACAATTTTTTAAAGGTGAATATTTCTGGTAAAGCTTAGGCTAAATCATTTTGGTTATGTCAGCTAAGTCAGTGTCTGGTAGTATTGTCCCTTCACGCGTCAATGGTCTTAGGACCAGGTTGCATAGAAAATAAGTAGTTCTTACAACCTGTTCTCAGACCATGTCAGGAATCAAGAGTGTTTACAGATGTTCCCAGCAGCCACAATGAAGTGCACATTTTCAAACAGTCTCTCCTGTAAGACATTCATGGTGTTGCACCTTACTTGTTCATATGAAAAGTGACAGAAACGATTGGGTATCAAATTAAAAGGAAAAAGTTTGGACACAGACAACCTTAATTCGACATCGGAAAGGTGTGGGGTGAGGGGGGTTCCAAAGCTATTCAACCATCAAACATGCAGTATACTGACACCTTTTAGTTCAACTAGTTCCCAGTAGCTTTTGGGAAGCTACTTTTTTGGATGCCTAAAAAGAGGGCTGAGGGATGAGCAGTTGAATTGTCCTGAAAAGGCACACCAGGGACGGGAGGGCTGGTCAGCTGGGTGGGACCTGGTACAGTGCCAGTGTTGTGTTTAAGTCTGTTTCTCCAATGACTGTAGTTTCCCTTACCATAACCTGTACCCGACCTTCACCCAAACACCAACCAGTCATAACTAAGACCCCTGACAAAAGCCTAACATTAGTCAGCGTTGGGCTGAAGACTCCCAGTTTGAAAATGAAAGAATGGAGGTATGGACTTCCTGTGTGAAGAAAAAGTACTCTTACAGACAGAGACAAGCTTCTGCAAGAGGACTGGAACTGATCGTGGAGTCTAACCGGTTGTCTCTGGCTCGAATCATGAATCCAATCAGATTCCTGAGGCTAGTGGAACATTTCTTTACTATCTGTCTTGCACATAACCACCACAATGTGATCTGAGAGTGCGAAGTGAAGTCCTGCTGGATGATCCTGCGAAAGGCCCTCTGTTCTCCGCCGTACAGCAGGTGACAGAGGACACTGCAGCTTTTAAGGGTGAAAGGGCTCGCTGTCTCTGGGGAGAAAAGCGGTTTGGAGATTTTGGTTACTCAGCTGCAGCTGGCGGCTCACAATAACACAAAATCAGAGAGAGGTACTCAAACTGTGACATCAGCAGCCAGCAATGTGCTGGCTTCCATCAGCAGAGAGAAAAATCTCAGAGGCTAGGCTACTGACAGAAAGTACATGTCTAACCGCGTATGTGTGTGTGAGCCAGTGTGTTTGTGTGTTTGGATGCACCCAGCCAAAGCATTCCTTTGACAACAATTTGACCGAACTTGATACCATCTCGGTCTGGTTCAGTGTGCCTGCCCACCCCACCTCTGACTCCCCTTGCCCTGCGTCTCGTGTGGCGGCAGTAATACCCCAGAAGACAGAGTGCTGTGTTGCATCTGTAATTACACAGGAAGGCCAGCTCTGGATTAGCAACTCTCTTTGTGTTTCACTCAGAAGGGGGGGCAGTGCAAAGGCAGCCAGAGGTATCGCTCACAAGCTCAGTACAAAGTGTGTGGTTTTTTTCCCCCTCTTTTTTCTGTCCTCTGTGCTGCCTTCCTTTAAAGTTTGACAGGCGTCTTGGAGATATCACGATAGAGAAAGAGACAGGAAGGCAGCCCTGGACATTCAATCCCTCCAGCACCAGTCTGCCTGCCTGCCTGCCTGTCTGATGTTTTAGTCAAGTTCACTTTATTCTATTGAGCCTTAAACACAGAGCGCTTTGAGATAAAGAGATGAAAGGTTAAAAGGAAAGAGAAGAAAAACAGAATTAGAAAAACTAAATATGTCAGTGTATTTAACAAAAATAAATCTTAAAATGTCCAGTAACATCTAGGAGATAACGAGCAGGGGTATTTAACTATATTTGTCCAGAAGCAGACATTGTTGGGGCCAGACTATCAAAAAAATAATTAAGGCCTACTTAGAATGTTTTTGTTTAATATTTACACATTTTTTACAAAATTAATGTTATCTTTATTAACTTTTATCGATGTGAACAGACTGAAACATGGGAATTATGGAATTAATCCATAATGATAACTACATACTTACTCTCGGACCTCCACCTAGGAGGCAGCTCATTGAGGAGTGATGGTTCAAATTTGTAATTCTGCATAAAAATTGATGATTGAACTAGATTGTCAAAACCAAGCCTACTTTAAACAATGCAGCTCCACCGCCAACAGTTTGGGTGTCAAAACATCTAACAAAGCCAGACCCATAGATGTATTAAGGGAGAACTGGTTACAGTGTTGGTGGCAGGCTCTGTTATGGAAACTAGTTAGTGGCGCATGACGCCAAAGAAGTTACAACAAATTATGCGATCTCCCACCGAGCAAGAGCACCGGAAACTTCCTCCGGCCGGACTGCCAATTTAAGTCAGTTCAGTCAGACAACTCACGTTTTAAATGTTTATAAGAGCAGTATAGCATATTTAGATTTTGGTGTTTAGGCTCCGACCTCATCACTCCCCGCAGATACGTTTACATAGAGATAATGGGGAGTGATGAGCAAATACCTTAAACCCCTAGCCGGAGCCTACAGGTGGATGCTGGCAGCAATATGGATGCAGAGCAACACTGGCATTGACAGAGCAGAGGGAGGGCTGGGAAATTTTGCAGTTTAAATAGACCGCCAGATTGGAAGGGTGTGCTTGGTTAGTGATTATGGTGTGAGGTAGGTCATGTGTGTATAGCAGCGCAGCTCAAGTTGACTGCCTGAACTAGCTCGCAGGCTTTGTTCCATTTCAGCCCTCTGCTAACTTGAATGGGAATACAATTATTTAATCGCGCTGCTTTTCTTGGGGGTTGTGACACTCGTACAAATTTATCCAACATTTTAGATACGCACATTCACAATGTAAGCTCATGGGAAAAAAGATCATTTTTAAGTCCTGCCCAATTGATTAGCTATTTAGGTAGCTATCGTTTTGCTAACATTATCTAGCCATCATTATATCAATATATATATCTATAGATATATAGATATATAGATATATATACACGATCAGCCATAACATTGTGAGCACTGACAGGTGAAGTAAATAACACTGATTATCTGGTTATCATGGCTCCTGTCAGTGGGTGAGATATATTAGGCAGCCAGTGAACATTTTGTCCTCAAAGTTGATGTGTTAGAAGCAGGAAAAATGGGCAGCGTGAGGATTTGAGCGACTTTGACAAGGGTCACATTGTGATAGCTAGATGACTGGGTCAGAGCATCTCCAAACCTGCAGCTCTTGTGGGGTGTCTGCAGTGGTCAGTACCTATCAAAAGTGGTCCAAGGAAGGAAAGGGAGTGAACCAGGAGACAGGGTCATGGGTGGCAAAGGCTCACAGATGTACGTAGGGGGCAAGGCTGGCCCGTGTGGTCCGATCCAACAGACGAGCTACTGTAGCTCAAACTGCTGAAACAGTTAATGCTGGTTCTGATAGAAAGGTCTCAGAACACAAAGTGCAGAGCAGTTTGTTGGTATGGGGCTGCATAACATTATGACCACCAGGGTGCCCAGGTGGTGGTATATAGTATGATCGGCAGGGATGGCTGGTATATATGGGCTAACAGGGCTAAGCCCTCCCTACCTTTTACAGTAAAAATGAAAAACTATTATTAAAAACCTTAGAACATATTGTTTTAAATTTTGGTAGAACCTAGAGCAGCAAGAGCACCAAAAAGTGACCCAGGGTATATGATATATCTTGGGTTTTTCCTGTGAATGGGCTAAATTTATTCAGCCCAAGCACAGTAGCGTAAGCTTCCATTGACTTTTGATTGACAGATGTTGTGACACGCCCCCTTCATATGCTGCCCATTTGGGCTAAATTCATTCAGCCCCAAAGGCTGACCTTCGACCAATCACAGCGCAGTAACCACTGCGCAGTATAGTGAGGCTAATTAGTAGTAGAATGTGGAGGCGGGTAGTGAGCAACTGTAGTAATGGCGGGTGTTAGCATGAATATGAATGAAGTGGATTATTTACTTTCTTATCAGTTTTCTTTAAAGTCTTTGGGGGAAAAATTGGAAGTGAAGAGATTGGGGACACGTCATCCAAATGATAAATAACACAAAAGGACAAACGGCAAAATCGTAACTTTTGTGTTATGTGGTTTCAGCGAAAGGACTGGCTAACGGCAAGTGTAGCTAGGAATTCACTTTTCTGTTTCCCATGTTTGCTGTTTGGAGGAGACACCGCTTGGACCCAACAAGGAATTGTGGATTTGAAACATTTGTCCGATAAATTAGGAAACATGAATGCAGCACGAGCCACATTGGAAGTAGCGTAACGCTTTCATTGCTGGGTAAAGTGAACATCGCCTGTCAGCTTAATGAGGGTCACCGCATCGCTGTACAGAGACACAACGAGCTGGTAAAGAAAAACAGGCATTCACTATCATGGATTATAGACTGTATTACATTTTGTGGGGGACACGAGCTCGCTCTACGGGGATCCGATGAATCTCCCACTTCACTCCAGCGGGCGTGTTTCTGGACCTCGTCAACCAGTTCTCTTTTTTAGACAGGTTAAACGAAACATTCCCTCTTGCACGGGCGGCTGTGACTCAGAGGCAGAGCGGGTCGTTCCTTAATCGGAAGGTTGTGGGTTCGATCCCCAGCTCCTGGTGCCACATGTCGAAGTATCCTTGAGCAAGATACTGAATCCCGAATTGCTCCTGATGCCGTGCATCGGTGTGTGAATGTGTGTGAATGTGTGTGAAAGGGTGAATGTGGCACGTAGTGTAAAAGCGCTCTGAGTGGTCGGAAGACTAGAAAGGCGCTTTACAAGTACAGGTCCATTTACCATTTACCACACTCAGTGCACGCTATGCACCACTTAAAGGTGCAAGGTGCGCGCTCTGATAATGTGTCAGTAGCTGCACAGTGCTGTGACATAATGGTTGAGCAGTCAAAGGCTCGCTTTGAGAAACTGATTGACCCTCAACACTTTCCGCTGGAAAGAGCACTTTCCCGCAGAAGCTGCTGGACTGGATTGCATGTGAACATTACCCAATGATCTGCAGAGAGAAACTGAAAGGTGGGCTGATGGTGATCAGAATCAGAATCAGAATCAGAATTTAGTTTATTGCCAAGTATGTTTTTACGCCTACGAGGAATGTGACCTGCTGCAATTGGTGCATAAAATATACACATATACAAATACAAATATACAATTATTCAAATCACACAAAAATCACACAGAAAAATAAAGTACTTTCCAAAAATAAATAGATAAAGATAAGAAGAGAAAGAGAAGCTGTGCAGAAGAACGTGGGTGCATTAATGTAATGCATACTTTATATACAGGGTGGGTATAAGAGTCAATGACAGTGGGTAATCCGGGCCTTGTTAAGGAGGCCAACTGTTTTTATGGCGTTTTAGTCCTGATGGACCGCAGCCCCCTGCCAGAGGGAAGTATCTCAAAGAGATTGTGACCGGGGTGGGAGGGGTCAGCCACAATCTTACCTGCACGCTTCCTGGTCCTAGATGCGTACAGGTCTTGGAGGGATGGTAGATTGCAGCCGATCACCTTCTCAGTGGATCGAATGATACGCTGCAGTCTGCCCTTGTCCTTGGCAGTGGCAGCAGCGTACCAGATGGTGATAGATGAGGTGAGGATGGACTCGAGGATGGCGGTGTAGAAGTGCACCATCATCGTCTTTGGCAGGTTGAACTTCTTCAGCTGCCGCAGGAAGTACATCCTCTGCTGGGCTTTCTTAGAGAGGGAGCGGATGTTCAGCTCCCACTTGAGGTCCTGGGTAATGATGGTACCCAGAAAGCAGAAGGACTCCACAGAGTCAACTGGGGAGTCACACAGGATGATGGGGGCGGGCGGGGCTGGGTTCTTTCTAAAGTCCACAACCATCTCCACTGTTTTTAGAGCGTTTAGCTCCAGGTTGTTCTGGATGTACAGCAGTGTGGAGTTTGCGGGCCTAACGTCCACAATGCAATGATGCTGACTGAGAACAATCTTCAGAGCACTTTTTCTGAAACACTGAAAGGAACCAAAATATCCATCACAACCCCCATGACATCTGCAGAGTCAGAGAGGTGTTTCAGTATACTGAAGAGGATCAAATCCTTTCTTAGAAGTACAATGGGACACGACAGGCTAAACGCACTGGCTATGCTGTCCATTGAGCAAGACTTTATCAAAAAATCAGCAGACCAGTTGGGGTGAGAGAGAGAGAGAGAGAGAGAGAGAGAGAGAGAGAGAGAGAGAGAGAGAATCTCACACTCACTCATCTCACTCAATCAGACCAAACCAAATTATCAACAAACAAAAATAAAAATATATTGAATACTGGAAAGAAACGACCCAAACACAAAGTAAATTACAATGTTATCTGACCCTAAAAAGAGAATTCAAACTGGCAAATTACCTGAGCACAATAAAATGTCCTAAATTAAGAAAAATGTTGACAATGTACAGACTGAGTGAACACAGCTTGGACATAGAAACGGGTCGCTACAGACAGAACCGGCTACCAGAAGAGGAGAGACTCTGCTCCCAGTGTGACAGAGGACAGGTAGAGACAGAGCTGCACTTTCTAACCTCATGCCCTAAATTCAAAACTTTAAGAGAAAAACAATTTGCAAACATTTCCCAAATATACCCCGAATTCGAATTATTAGCAGACACACAAACTCCCCTATTTACTGGGAGAACTGCCAAAAAGTCAAATTATTGCAGCAAAATATGTCTCTTCATGCCACGAACTGAGGACGACCAGTGGAAACCCAGATAAATGTATAAAATAATTGATTGTTTTAGTTGTAGTTGTTTTTGTTGTTGTTGTTTTTTAATACACACACACACACACACACACACGCACACACATACATTTACAGTTTTATCTATCTATTTAATTTTAATTTTACAACAGACTACTACTTGTTTTAACTGTAGCTTGTTACTTTACTACTGTTTTAATTGATTGTAATTAATTACTAATTGACTGAGATTGATTGATTGTGACTGTGATTGTGATTGAGTCAATCATAGTTACAGTATTACCAACAGTATAGATTATTGATTATTATTAATTTATTGTAAATATTCCTTTATTGTTACTATTATTATTTTTAATTCCAAACGCTTGCTTTGGCAATATGTACAGTGTTACGTCATGCCAATAAAGCCAATTGAATTGAGAGAGAGAGATTTCCAGCATCAGGTCATTCTTTTGGGTATGTCTCCCCAGTGTTGCCGTAGAGCCCTTGCTATAACAAAGTATACAATGTTGTTGCTGTAACTTGATGTGATGCTACTGTTGCTGCTGTTGCTGCTGTGTGAAGTATTGATGAGTGTAATGCATTTGTTAGCCCACCCAACCAAAATCACCACCACCGGCACTGATGATCGGTGTACTATAAGGGCCCTATCTTGCCGATTTGAAACGCAAGTATCAAACGCAAAACGCAAGTAGCTTTGTGGGCGGATCTCGGGCGCTGTTGCTATTATGCAGGCGGGATAAATGATCTAAAATGGGTTGGTCTGAAGTAGCTACATTAGTCATAGGTGTGGTTTGGGCGTAAAGTGCAATAAACCAATCAGAGCGTCATCTCACATTCCCTTTAAAAGCAGGCGCGCTTGTTCCATGGCGGATTGCCATTATAACGGCGGATTTGCCAGACGCACGCCAGTAGCGGTTCACAGCCGAGGAGACGAGATGAAATAAATGTAACGCAGCCATACAATAAATCAAAACAATGTAACACAGCTTCCAGGAAGAAGACCCTGGCCTCGGGAGCAGTGCGCAAGGGCCAGCTGAGGAGGGAGCAGCGCAAACACCAAGGTGCAGAGGATCCAGACCCACTACACGCCGGAGGACCACCCGTTCCTGCAGCAAACCGGGTTTGACATGCTGGAGCGGGAGCTGTCCGGGATGCGGCAAAGTATTAATGCCCGTCTTGACCGGGTGGCGATGTTGCTGCTGCCTCTCAGGCGCATCCCCTCAAGTCTGCGCCCTTAAAATAGCATCTGAATAAGCGCCACTGACTTTAGACTAGGTTTTTCCTGGTCTGTGGCGGAATTGTTTTCTGAAACAGCAAAATAGCACCAGGGAACGTTTGCGCCGGAACACGCCTCCTCTTCTCACTGAACCGCCCCCCGGAGCGCAAGTTCATTCTCTAATTTAAGGACGTGCGTCGGTGGAGGGAAAATTCCAATGTGCATCGAGTACAAAATAGGAATTATACAAGCGCCAGTGTACAAAGTCAATTGCGCTGAGTACAAGATAGAGCCCTATATGTATTATACATATACATATGTGTGTCATTTTTATCGTTTTAACCATCTTCAAAATGTGGTTATCTTAGCCTAGCACATAGCATATCTAAGTACAGTAAAGGAGGATGTTGACAGAGGTTCTGACAGAGGCTTGCTCTTATTGGAGCGCAGAGCAAAAAGGGGCGGGACTTAGGAAGAGTCAATTACATGGTTTGGCCACTATGTCAAATTGGCTTCAAAGCCTGACCAGCTTGGCCAGATCTTTCCTCTTCTTTCATCCCTCCTCACCCACACAGGGATGATCTCACCACATGCACACACACCAATGCCTGCCCTTCAAAAAAACACACTTTTCTTTGACCCTCATCAAAATAACACTTTTTTATCCACAGACCCCCTCAGTCACTGACCGAGTAGCAAGCAGCGACGAAAGCTGCCATTTATTGTTGAAGTGAGTCACAATTGTGAGACACTGAAGTACAGTTGCTGAGTGTACGGTGGGGTCTGTAGAGTTTAGATTTTCTCCAATGGTGAGTTGGTGTGTAGAAGCAACACCCATGTGGATGTGGTGTGGGTGGGCCATGGGAGTAAGGTTTAGCCCCAGGCTGAATTTGATATACAGTATGTTTGTGTGTGTGTGTGTGTGTGTGTGTGTGTGTGTGTGTGTGTGTGTGTGTGTGTGTGAGTGAGTGTGAGGTCAGGGATGAGAACATGCAGATTGAGTAACCACTATTCCATGTTGGTTCAGTGACCCTGTGCAACATTAGAGCTGTGCGTGTAAAATCCCACTTAGGATAATAACCAATAATAATTAAAAGGAAATCTGGGCTGAAATAGAGCTGGAGATTCCCACTGGTACACCGAGGTGTACAGGGAGAGAGGAATAATGTTATGGGGGGGTTATACTCTGCACTGGGCACTCATACTATTACCTCTGATAATAGCGATCTGGTATTGTCATTATGGGGAGCCAGCCAACACATCCACAGCCAACCAGTGGATGCTTTTAACTCTTCGTTTGCACTGAACAAACCCTCAGCTCTGCTCAAATGAGGAACACATTTTCATTCTCAGACCACATCAGTATACAGGTTCAGCTGAGCCGCCTAGGAGCACACAACACACACACACACACACACACACACACACACACACACACACACACACACACACACACACACACACTACACACACTTACTCACACTCCTAGAAACACAGCAGGATATTAGTTGATTCCACACTGAGGAGGTAACCTCTAAGAATGAGGTACAGAAACCTGTGAACATTTATAGGATGGCAACAGGTTGTGCAAGTTCATTGTATACAACTCCACAACACATTTTGAAACATATGACAAAATAATAGTCAAAGGCCCACTCACTAGTTCTTCTGAGTTCTGGATGTTTCTTACTGAAAAACATCTTGGGAATTGTTGTAAACTTCTTAAGTTAAATGAACTGCAGGCAGAATCGCTCATCTTGGGGCATTGGCAAACAGTAACATACACTAGATTGAGTACTGGAAAATAAATGACAATCATATTTAGAATAACGTTACAATCTTCCTTTACATGAAGTTTTATAACTAGGTTCGTGAACAAAGACCACGCCCTGCACTCATCTCATTTCTGCTCAAACTTACTTAAGCACACCTTATCCATTCACTCTTTCCTTGACTTATTTTCCACATCCCTCCCCCCAAACCCTTTATTTTTCTCTCCCTCTCTTATCCAAATACAGGAACCACTTGGGGCTCTCTACAAGAGATACGAAGAGACAACTCCCCCACTCAGTCTCACAACCCACTCAGTATATGAATATATGAACAAAACTAGAAGGAGATAAGGTTTTTTTTTGGTCTTTTTATTGCCTTTATTTGAAAGGACAGCTGAAGACAGACAGGAAAAGGGGGCAGAGAGAGAAGGGATGACACGCAGCAAAGAACTGCAGGTCGGATTCAAACCCTGGGCTGCTGCAGCAAAGACTCAGCCTTGATACATGGGTCGCCAGCTCTACCCACTGAGCTAACCAGACACCCAGGAGATAAGGTTTACTCTAAAAGATAATGAGGTATTTTGCAGTTTGATGCAGTTGAATCCCTCGTGAGTGCCAACATGTTGTTTAGGAGCAAATGATGGAGAGACAAAGTAAAGTTAGGAGTGTAGAGGACAGAGAATGCAGTGTGAGAAGTAGCTGTCAGTGTACAGTAACTGCTGTGGAAATTGTGTTGGGGAATATGACATGGCAGAATGGAAACTCCACAAAGCTGCTGTCTCTGCTCACGTGCTTCTACTTCACCAGAACACACCTCACCACTACACTCTGATCGGGTTGGTCTCCTTCTAAACAGATATACTGCGTATGTGTGTGCTGATATCCCTGTGTGATTTACTGTCTACCAAGGGGGGAATTCAAGGAAAATGTTGAATGTAAAAATATTAAATGCTGTTGCAAAATATCTTATATCTGTCCAATTTGTGTGGGTATCGGCCTTTTGGAAACAATATCAGTTGAAACCCTTCACTCTCTCTCTCTAACTCACACACTCACACTCCACTTCTTTCCTTATTTTCCAAGCAAATGACTTCGCCAGGGTTCCTGGATGCCTGCTCAAACATCTGGGGCCGTAGTAGCTCAGGACTCAGGACGCAGTCAGGTTCCTGCACATAGTATTATGTTTTACACAGTCACATTACAGGGCTGGGAATTTCCCAGAGTTTTATAGGTTTTTTTCTTTTTGGTGGGGGTTTGGAGATGGAGTCAGGGTGTGGAGAGAGGCAGTGCTCTGCCTGCTCAGCAGTAGCCAGGCCTTGCCCAGGTGTGACCCTTTTAGTCCTCCCAGTGATCTGCATAATGTACAATGTTTCCATTGCAGACTGCACAGTGAGATTATGACTCTACCCTTGTTTTAAATCAAGCTTGATCAGCTTTGTGCACTCATGAATGAGATATTAGTAGAGAGAACAAAAAAACCCCCGCTACATTAGAGCATTAGAATTAAGGACTGGGCATTCAGTGCTACAGTTAGCATCCCCCTGAAATAAATCACTGTTCCAGGTCAATGTGTGCTGGCCTTGAGTGTGTAAATTGTTTTCTTGTGGGCCTTTCAACCATTAAAATTGATAGCCTAACAAAAATAACTGAAAGTAAGTGGTGTACAAGGCTGTAGCTACCTTTAAATACACTTTTAATGACCTGAGAAAGATTCAAAAGGCATACACATGTTGGGTTTTAAAGGCTACTCCATATTTTTGTTAAACAATCTATTTTCTTTTATATATTTTTATTTGAAAATGTTGACAAGCACAAAATATTGTGAGCATGTACTTAGACTAATATTTACATTTTGTTTTATGTACACCAAACTACGGAAGCCCTAAAGGGCCATGCATTCATACATTTTATTTTCTCCGTTTTCCCGTGATAACGAGTACATTTTCTCGAGATAACGAAACTTTGTTTTCCCGAGATAACAATATAATTATTTCGAGATCTTGAGATAATGACTGCGGCACTTAAATTTACAGCGTATTCACTTCCGGTTTTCAAAATAAAGGTATTAAGAACAGTAAGCTATAATTCGATCCTACATTTAAAATAAAATATGTTACATTAAAGTGTTTCATTCGCCCATGATGAATAAAAAACCTACTTAATATCAAGCATTTTACTGCACCAATGTGAAGAAATGCCAAAGCAAAAGTTCCGTATGTGTACCTCCAAGTAGCATATTTTCGCATATTATTATTCGTATTACAGTAAAAGGTTGCTTGGAAATCATGATCATCCCAAGTGTGTGTTCGTGTTGTTTTTCTTGTGAGGGCAGGCTCAGATTTTCTGGAAGCTCAGCGTTTAGACAGAAGCAGATGTTTTTTTAAAATGCCAGGGCCCATAGAAGTGACTTTTGAAATGTGTTTATTATTGTGGTTTTCACAAGAGACTAAATCTTGAATGCCAAGCACATCGTCTTGTCAATTTCACATGCAACATGCGGCAAAAAACACACTGCACAACCACAGTTTTATGGGTCGCAGGTTTAGGCACTACACCTGACTTGGTGGATGCTGTGGTTCTCCGATTAACCCCTTTGAGATCTATACTGTGTAAGGAAACAATTATCAACCACAGAGCCTTTGTGTTGATTGCTGATATGCTGGCGTGCTGACGTGCAACGGTAAGCGTACTGAGTCATTTCCGGTCTACTTCCTGCTCCTGTGTAGACTAGTTGTACCTAAGCACTTTGAGCCAATTCCTTCTTTTAGCGACTTTTCGCAAAAAAATGACAAAGTTTTCACCCACGCTAGCTTCATTAGCATTTAACACTCAACGATGGCTTCTCCCTCTTCCTCTGCTGCTCTGTCTTGCTCAGTGTGTCAGATGTTTAGTTATTCCTCTGCCTCCTTTAGTAATAATGGTACATGTATTAAGTGTAGTTTATTTACTTCGCTGGAGGCGAGGCTCAGTGATCTAGAGGCACGGCACCGCACCACAGAGATATCTTTAGCAGCAATAGCTAGCCAGCCCCCAGTAGCTGGTGCGGGCCAACCCAAGGTAGCTTCTGTTAGCTGTCCCCCGGTAGTTCCCGAGCAGCCGGGAAGCCAGGGAGGCTGGGTGACTGCTCGGAGGAAGCCTAGATCCAAACCGCAGAAGCCCTCGGGTCACCACCAACAGGTTCATGTTTCCAATAGATTTTCCCCACTCAGCGGCACACCCTCTAAGGAACCAACTCTGATTATTGGCAGCTCAATAGTCAGAAATGTGAATTTAGCGAAGCCAGCGACAACAGTTAAATGTATCCCTGAGGCCAGAGTGGGCAACATCGAATCCTATTTAAAACTGCTGGCTAAAGATAAGATCTGGTGAATAAAGAGCAGTAGCCTGACTGCTATGTTCAAAGCAAACTTGAGAAAAGTATTAAGCCATGGTTTAACTGCACTATAGGCTGAGTCCTAGTTTACCTTACATGTGCACTTTGTAATTTTATTTTGTATTGCTCTGTTTTGATCCCTTAGAAAGGGCTGTTGAAGGGGCTGTTTGTGTGACAAAGTATTTTTTCACCCTTTTATTGATGGACAGTGTTGCATTGTGTGAGAGATTATTTGCTCCAAGTGAGAATGTTAGTGTGAAATTGAACACTACAGTATATGCCAATGTTGTTTTCAATAAAAACAATGTTTGCACAAAGCAAGCCGATCCACTTTTCCATGTTGATAAGAGCATGAAAATGAGCAAAAATAATGGGACAAAAAGAAATCAAGGGAGATTTAGAATAGATAAAAATGTGTGATTAATTGTGATTAATTGCGAGTTAACTATGACATTAATGCGATTAATCACGATTAAATATTTTAATCGTTTGACAGCACTAATAAAAACCTAATAAAAATAAAACTAACTCCTCAGTAGCACAAAATAAGAGAATGAAATGTGAACTGTTAAATATCAGGTCTCTGTCCTCTAAAGCTGTTCTAGTGAATGAATTAATATCAGATTATGATATTGATTTACTTTGTCTTACTGAGACCTGGTTGTCCCACGAGGAGTATGTTAGCCTAAATGAATCCACCCCCCCAGTCATATTAATACTCACATTCCTCGAGGCACAGGCCGAGGAGGTGGAGTAGCAGCCATATATGATTCGAGCGTTTTAATGGACCCTAAACCTAAACTAAATTATAATTCATTTGAAAGCCTTGTTCTTAGTCTTTCTCACCCAAACTGGAAAACACTGCAGCCAGTTCTATTTGTTATAGTGTAGTTGGAGTTTTTATCAAGTTTAGTCCTTAAATCAGATAAAGTAATTATTGCACGGGATTTTAATATTCATGTGGATGTTAACAGTGACAGCCTTAGTAATGCATTTATCTCATTAATAGACTCAATTGGCTTCTGTCAGAGTGTAAATAAACCCACTCATTGTTTTAATCACACTCTTGACCTTGTTCTATCGTATGGGATTGATATTGAACATTTAATAGTCTTCCCACATAATCCTTTTCTATCTGACCATTATTTAATAACTTTTGAATTCATACTATTAGATTATAAGCCATTAGGCAAAACTTCCTACAGCAGATGTCTATCTGACAGTGCTGTAGCTAAATTTAAGGAGGAGATTCCATCAGTGTTTAATTCAATGCCATGTCTGAATACAACAGAATCCTATAATAACTTTAGTCCCTCCAAAATTTATCATCTTGTTAATAGTGCTGCAGGCTCACTACGAACAACATTAGATTCTATCGCTCCTATAAAAAGGAAAATATTAAAACATAGGAGACTAGCACCATGGTACAACCACCAAACCCGCCAATTAAAGCAAAAAGCCCGGAAATCTGAAAGGAAATGGCGCTCTTCGAAATTCTTACAATATCGCTCAATTTAATGCTAGAGGAGCCTATTATTCAGCACTAATAGAAGAAAATAAGAACAACCCCAGGTTCCTCTTCTGCACTGCAGCCAGGCTGACAGAGAGTCACAGCTCCATTGAGCCACATATCCCATAACCTTAAGCAGCAACAACTTTATTCAATTCAATTCAATTCAATTCAATTTTTATGAGCTTCTTTTACAATAAAATTATTACTATTAATGACAAAATTAATAACCAAATGCCCTCAACAGGTATCACTGTCTCTCCAAGTTCAGGAACTTTAACTAATGTAAAATCATATATATATTTAGACTGTTTTTCTGCTATCAATCTTCATCAGTTCATCTAAGCCATCAACCTGTCTGTTAGACCCCATCCCAACTAGGCTGCTTAAAGAAGTCGTACTTAATTGGCACTTTTTTACTGAATATGATCTTTCTTTATTGTCAGGATATGTACCACAGTCCTTTAACGTAGCTGTAATTAAACCCCTTTTTAAAAAGCCCGCTTAAACCCAGGGGTTTTCGCCAAATACAGACCGATTTCTAACCTCCCCCTCCTCTCTAACATTCTGAAAAAAGTAGTCGCCAAGCAGTTGTGTGACTTTTTACATAGCAACAGCTTATTTGAGGATTTTCAGTCAGGATTTAGAGTTCATCACAGCACAGAGACAGCTCTGGTTGAAGTTAATAATGACCTTTTGATTGCTTCCCACAATGGACTTGTCTCTGTACTTGTATTATTAGATCTTAGTGCTGCATTTGACACCATTGACCATAATATTCTTTTCCAGAGACTTGAGCATCAAATTGGCATTAAAGGAACCGCACTAAGCTGGTTTAGATCATACTTATCAGATCGTTCTCAGTTTCTACTAGTTAACGATAAATCTTCCATAAATACTACAGTAAGTCATGGAGTTCTACAAGGTTCTGTACTTGGACCAATTCTATTCACTTTATATATGCATATATGCTCCCCTTAGGCAACATTATTAGGAATCACTCCATTAACTTTAATTGTTATTTCAGTTCAATTCAATTCAATTTTATTTGTATAGCGCAAGATCATCACAGAAGTTTTCAAATAGAGCAGGTCTAGACCAAACTCCTTATGCAGATGATACAGTTTTACCTGTCGATCAAGCCCGATGAAATTAACCAATTATCTAAATTACAAACATGTCTTAAGGACATAAAAACCTGGATGAGCTGCAATTTTCTGATGTTAAACTCATTGATATCAATACAGACTTGTCTTAAAATGACCACAAACCACAAAACAATAACTGTGATAGAAACAAACAGTAGTGTGACTCTTGGCTGCAGAGACGAATTTTATAACTGAACTATGAGCAGACAGTGTGGATATCTGAAGTTCTCACACAGATGAAGAAAAAAGGCATTAAAACATTAGACTCAAGGAGGCTAATATTGCCTGGCAGCTAGTCGATATGAAGACAAAACCACCAACTAAAAAGTGGAAAGGCAGCAGAAAACAATATGTTGAGTAGTTGTTTAGTGTGTGAATGTGTATGAATGTGTTTCTGTTTGATGGACTTTGTCATTGCTGAGTGAATGTGTGTGAAAGGGCGAATGTGGCATGTAGTGTAAGTGTGGTCGGAAGACTAGAAAGGTTCTATACAACTACAGGTCCATTTACCATTTGTTTCTTTTTATTTATTATTTGAATCATTCATGTCACTATTGTTACTTGTGATGACCAAATGTTTTTAATAAAGAAGTGTATGTTTAAGTTCATGGGACATGTTTTTTTCACAGATATTGGTATCAACCAAATTCGCTGTTATATTGGCATCCCACGTTCCTGAGATCCTCAGAAGGTTCTTGGGCCCCTGGAAACAACTCCTTACTAAGATACTTTATACTTGTCCGATCATTTGTCACCCATCTGTTTATTGTTATTGAAAATCATAATGACTGCACAGGGACTTTAAAATCCAGATCTCTTTCAGCATCCATGCTGATTGTGTATAGTCTGCAGGTGTTTAACACTGAGGCTGATTTCAGCTCTCCAGGGCTCAGCAGTAACACTACACCCCTTGAAGTGGAAACAGAACAACAGCCTCAGTATTATGTAGTTTGAACTTGACATGTGACTCATTGAGTCTTATCAAAAAAACATGACATTATTGGCCTCCTCTTAATTATTGCATAGGTCTGGCACAGGCTAAATGGCAGTAATGCAGAAAGTATTTCTGCATGAAATTTGCCTTAAATGAGATGATTGCAGCATTATGCAGATAAGTGGCTGCTGCCAAAGCGGATGGAATATTTGTGGAACTGAGAGGATGTGTATCTTCCTTAGTAAACCTGGCTTAGATGCTGTTTATTGCTTTAGGATCCTGATATTCATCTAAATGAGATGGATGAAAACTCATCACATATGATATCTTTGTAGCTCAGCAAACTGCTATTTTACTTGATCTTGATCTGTGTTCTTGCATTGGTGCTGTATGCCTCTGTATAAAAGTGTATGTGACTCTCTCTCCCTCTCTCTTTCTGTGTGTGTGTTGTTCGGGCAGGGCCATGTGAGAGGCAGCAGTGGATTGAATAACTCCCAGCTCTCCCCTGTGGAATGGACCCTCTTATTGAATGGAGCGTTGTCTCTCAGGCTGAGCGCTGGCCTTGATTTGGAGCCAGGAAAGCCAACTGTCCCTGTCCATCAGTATGACGAGCCATGCCGGGGATAAACCCAACGACCTGGCAGAGGGGGGCACAGGAGTGCTGGATAGGGACTGGGCAGAGGGTACTGATGTATGGCAGGCAGAGGGAGGGGTCATGTAGACATGGTGCAAGGTAGCAAGGTAAGATCTAACTTTACTGATCCATTTGAGTCATTCAATTCAATTCAATTCAAGTCAGTTTTATTTGTATAGCGCCAATTCATAACATTATCTCAGGACACTTTTCAAATAGAACAGGTCTAGACCGAACTCCTTATAGCATTATTTACAGAGACCCAACAGTTCCCACCATGAACAAGAACTTGGCGACGGCGGCAAGGAATAACTTCCTTTTAAGAGGCAGAAACCTTGGACAGACCCCTGCACTAGGTGGGTGGTCGTCTGCCTCGACCAATTGGGGTGAGAGAGAGAGAGAGAGAGAGAGAGAGAGAGAGAGAGAGAGAGAGAGAGAGAGAGACAGAGAGAGAACAGAGGTAACGACCGAAGGACAGAGACAGAGACAAAGGTGCACAGCAACAACATTAGCAACAACTACACTAATAGTAGTGACTGATGACAATGAACATGAAGAAGATGATGACAGCGACGACAACGACGACGACGACAACAACAACGATGGGGGACAATGACCAGCGACTACAACAACAATAGCAACCGTAGCAATAATAACAGCAATAATCATAATAATAACAATAAAATCAGTGATATTAGCAATGGGAGTCAAGCAAGACCATGGCAGCAGGCTCCACCAGGATTCAATTCAATTCAATTCAATTCAATTTTATTTGTATAGCGCCAATTCATAACAGAAGTTATCTCAGGACACTTTTCAAATAGAGCAGGTCTAGACCGAACTCTTTAACATTAATTACAGAGACCCAACAGTACCACCATGAGCAAGCACTTGGCGACAAGGGCAAGGAAAAACTGCCTGTTAAAAGGCAGAAACCTAAGACAGATCCTCCGGCTCTAGGTGGGTGGTCGTCTGTCTCGACCAGTTGGGGTGAGAGAGAGAGAGAGAGAGAGAGAGAGAGAGAGAGAGAGAGAGAGAGAGAGAGAGAGAGCGACAGACAGACAGACAGGTGCACAGCAACAACAGTATTGGCAATGGCAGTCAAGCAGGACCATGGCAGGAGGCTCCACCAGGATCCATGAGAACCTGCGAGACGAGAAAGCACAAGAACTCCGGGGAAGAAGTGGAGTTAGTAACATGCATTAAAGGGACATGAATGAGTGCAGAAAGAGAGAGGAAGAGAGTAGCTCAGTGCACCATGGGAAATCCCCCGATAGTCTAGGCCTATAGCAGCATAACTAAGGGATGGTTCAGGACTCACCTGATCCAGCCCTAACTATAAGCTTTATCAAAGAGGAATGTCTTAAGCCTACTCTTGAATGTGGTGAGGGTGTCTGCCTCCCGAACCACAACTGGAAGCTGGTTCCACAGGAGAGGAGCTTGGTAACTGAAGGCTCTGGCTCCTGTTCTACTTTTAGAGACTATAGGAACCACAAGTAGCCCAGCATTCAGAGAACGTAGTGTTCTAGTGGGGTAATAGGGTACTATGAGCTCTTTAAGATATGAAGGGGCCTGACCATGAAGAGCTTTATAGGTGAGGAGGAGTATTTTAAATTCAATTCTACATTTTATAGGGAGCCAATGCAGAGTAGCTAGTACAGGAGAGATGTGATCTCTTTTTCTAGTTCCTGTCAGTACTCGTGCTGCAGCGTTCTGAATTAATTGGAGCGTTTTAATGGACTTATTGGGGCAACCTGATAATAAAGAGTTGCAGTAATCCAGCCTTGAAGTAACAAATGCATGGATTAGTTTTTCTGCATCTGTCTGTGATAGTATGTGTCTAATTTTTCTAATATTACGTAAATGAAAGAAGGCAGTCCTAGAGGTCTGCTTTATGTGGGAGTTAAATGACAAATCCTGATCAAAGATAACTCCAAGATTCCTGACAGTGGTGCTAGAGGCCAAGTTAATGCCATCTAGAGTGACTATATCTTTAGACAATGAGTCTCTAAGGTTTTTGGGGCCAAGAACAAGAATTTCGGTTTTTTCTGAGTTTAACATCAGAAAATTGCAGGTCATCCAGGATTTTATGTCCTTAAGACATGTTTGTAATTTAGATAATTGATTAATTTCATTGGGTTTGATTGATAGATATAACTGCGTATCATCTGCATAACAGTGAAAGTTAATGGAGTGATTCCTAATAATGTTGCCTAAAGGGAGCATATATAAAGTAAATAGTATTGGTCCAAGTACAGAACCTTGTGGAACTCCATGACTAACTTTAGTATTTATGGAGGATTCATCGTTAACATGTACAAACTGAGAACGATCTGATAAGTATGACTTAAACCAGGTTAGGGCAGTTCCTTTAATGCCAATTTGATGCTCAAGTCTCTGTAAAAGAATATCATGGTCAATGGTGTCAAATGCAGCACTAAGATCTAATAATACAAGTACAGAGACAAGTCCATTGTCAGAAGCAGTCAGAAGGTCATTATTAACTTTAACCAGAGCTGTCTCTGTGCTATGATGAACTCTAAATCCTGACTGAAAATCCTCAAATAAACTATTGTTATGTAGAAAGTCACACAACTCTTTGGCGACTACTTTCTCCAGAATCTTAGAGAGGAACGGGAGGTTAGAAATCGGTCTATAGTTGGCTAAAACCCCTGGGTCAAGAGTGGACTTTTTAAGAAGGGGTTTAATTACAGCTACTTTAAAGGACTGTGGTACATATCCTGATAATAAAGAAAGATTAATCATATCCAGTAAAGAAGTGCCAATTAAGGGAACAACTTCTTTAAGCAGCCTAGTTGGGATCGGGTCTAATAGACAGGTTGATGGCTTCGATGAAGAAATGATTGAAGTTAACTGAGGATCCATGAGAACCTGCAAGACGAGAAAGCAGAAGTACTCCGGGGAAGAAGTGAAGTTAGTAACATGCATCAATGGGACATGAAAGTGTGCAGAAAGAGAGAGAGAGAGGAAGAGAGGAGCTCAGAGCATCATGGGAAATCCCCCGATAGTCTAGGCCTATAGCAGCATAACTAAGGGATGGTTCAGGACTCACCTGAGCCAGCCCTAACTATAAGCTTTATCAAAGAGGAACGTCTTAAGCCTACTCTTAAATGTGGAGATGTGTCTGCCTCCCAAACCACAACTGGAAGCTGGTTTCACAGGAGAGGAACTTGGTAGCTGAAGGCTCTGGCTCCTGTTCTACTTTTAGAGACTATAGGAACCACAAATAACCCTGCATTCAGAGAGCGCAGTGTTCTAGTGGGGTAATAGGGTACTATTAGCTCTTTAAGATATGAAGGGGCCTGACCATGAAGAGCTTTGTAGGTGAGGAGGAGGATTTTAAATTGTATTCTGAAATTTACGGGGAGCCAGTGCAGAGAAGCTAATACAGGAGAGATATGGGGCCCTATCTTGCCGATCTAAAACGCAAGTATCAAACGCAAAACGCAAGTAGCTTTGTGGGCGGATCTCAAATCTAAAATGGGTTGGTCTGAAGTAGATACATTAGTCATAGGTGTGGTTTGGGCGTAACGTGCAATAAACCAATCAGAGCGTCATCTCACATTCCCTTTAAAAGCAGGCACGCTTGTTCCATGGCGGATTGCCATTATAACGGCGGATTTGCCAGACGCACGCCAGTAGCGGTTCACAGCCGAGGAGACCGACGTTCTCGTCAGGGCCGTAAAATACAGAGAAGTGACATTATTGACATGAAATAAATGTAACACAGCCATACAATAAATCAAAACAATGTAACGCAGCTTCGCAGGAAGAAGACCCTGGCCTCGGGAGCAGTGTGCACGGGCCAAGCAGTGCGCAAGGGCCAGCTGAGGAGGGAGCAGCGCAAACACCAAGGTGCAGAGGATCCAGACCAACTACACGCCGGAGGACCACCCGTTCCTGCAGCAAACCGGGTTTGACATGCTGGAGCGGGAGCTGTCCGGGATGTGGCAAAGTATTAATGCCCGTCTTGACTGGGTGGTGATGTTGCTGCTGCCTCTCAGGCGCATCCCCTCAAGTCTGCGCCCTTAAGATAGCATCTGAATAAGCGGATGGTCTGTGGCGGAATTGTTTTCTGAAACGCACCAGGGAACGTTTGTGCCGGAACACGCCTCCTCTTTTCGCTGAACCGCCCCCCGGAGCGCAAGTTCATTCTCTAATTGAAGGACATGCGTCGGTGGAGGGAAAATTCCAATGTGCGTCGAGTGCAAAATAGGAATTATACAAGCACCAGTGTACAAAGTCAATTGCGCTGAGTGCAAGATAGAGCCCATGATCTCTTTTCCTAGTTCCTGTCAGTACTCGTGTTGCAGCATTCTGAATTAATTGTAGTGTCTTAATGGATTTATTGGGGCAGCCTGATAATAAGGAGTTACAGTAATCCAGCCTAGAAGTAACAAATGCATGGATTAGTTTTTCTGCATCCGTCTGTGACAGGATGTGTCTAATTTTTGTAATATTGCGTAAATGAAAAAAGGCAGTCCTAGAGGTCTGCTTTATGTGGGAATTAAAGGACATGTCCTGATCAAAGACAACTCCAAGATTCCTGACAGTGGTGCTAGAGGCCAAGGTAATACCATCTAGAGTAACTACATCTTAAGACAGTGAGTCACATTAGGGAGGCTGAGCTGTATTCAAATGGTTGCACACAGGAGAGGAATTACCCTATTTAGAGCCCGTGTTTGACCTGCACTGTCTGTAGATATAAACAGCTCATCCTAAGGTTTAAGTTTTCAGGTGATTATACACTAAAGAAAACATGCCTATGATTATTATATTACATTATATTCCACACTGGCCCTTTAACTAAAGCAGATGACCCCTTCAGATCTTTGCATATGCTTTTACCGTCATTACAACCATCTATTTTATGCGTAAGAAGCATTTAGTCCAGGTTGAAGTCTGTAAAACATAGTTTTACAGACATAGTTTTACAAACAAAGCTTTACAGACTGCATACCTTTTGTTTAAATGTAAATAGTAAATGGACTGTATTTATATACCGCCTTTCTAGTCTTTTGACCACTCAATGCGCTGTACACTACATGCGACACTCACCCATCCACACACATTCGCAGTGGCTGCCATGCAAGGTGCCAACTGCTTATCAGAAAGGAAACTAATCATTCATACACACTCATAAATGTAAAGGGGAGCCAGGCAGGAAGGTTCCAGTGTGCATTTGACTAAAGGTGGGGATGAAAGATTTAGCTCCAAAAGATTGATTTACTCTCCAATCACTGTTCCTTCTCAAAGAACGGACCTCTTGAATAAAAAAAAGAAACAAACCCCTAACATCATTGGAAGTTATTAGGCTGTGTGTGTGTGTGTGGGGGGGGGGGGGGGGATTGTGTGTGATAGCCAGCATGCGTGGGTGTGTGTTTGTGTAGAGGTGCTGGTGTATGACTGCTTTATTGTCAGCAAGCTAGCACACACAGTGTGACCATGCATGGGGTGGCTGTGGCTCAGAGAAACAGCACGTCGTCCACTAACCGGAAGGTTGTTGGTTTGTTGGCTGTGAATTGAATGTTCATTTCTCTACCATAAGCAGTCTCCAAAGGTGTTTAAGAGAACCGTCTCAGGGAAGCTCATCTGCATGCTCGTCGTCCTAATCGGGTTCTCGACCTGACTGCGGTTTGTCGTCGTAACCGACTTGAGTGGGCAAATGCTCACATTCGATGGCGTCTGGCACTTTGGCGAGGTGTTCTCTTCTCGGATGAATCCCGGTTTTCATTGTACAGGGCCGATGGCAGACAGCATGTATGGCGTCGTGTGGGTGAGCGATTTGCCGATGTCAACGTTGTGGATCGAGTGGCCCATGGTGGCGGTGGGTTTATGGTACGGTCAGGCGTGACGAGATCCTGAGGTCCATTGTTGTGCCATTCATCCACGACAATCACCTCATGTTGCAGCATGATAATGCATGGCCCCATGTTGCAAGGATCTGTACACAATTCCCGGAAGCTGAAAACATCCCAGTTCTTGCATGGCCAGCATACTCACCGGACATGTCACCCATTGAGCATGTTTGGGATGCTCTGGATCGGCATATACGACAGTGTGTTCCAGGTCCTGCCAATATCCAGCAGCTTCGCACAGCCATGGAAGAGGAGTGGACCAACATTCCACAGGCCACAATCAACAACCTGATCAACTCTATGCGAAGGAGTTGTGTTGCACTGCGTGAGGCAAATGGTGGTCACACCAGATACTGACTGGTTTCCAGACCCCCCCCCCAATACAGTGAAACTGCACATTTTCGAGTGGCCTTTTATTGTGGCCAGCCTAAGGCACACCTGTGCAATACCCATGCTGTCTGATCAGCATCTTGATATGCCACACTTGTGAGGTGGATGGATTATCTCGGCAAAGGAGAAGTGCTCACTAACACAGATTTTGACAGATTTGTGAACAATATTTGAGAGAAATAGACCTTTTGTGTACATAGAGAAAGTCTTAGATCTTTGAGTTCAGCTCATGATGAATGGGGGCAAAAACAAACGTGTTGCGTTTATAATTTTGTTCAGTGTATATTAGTGCTGTCAGTTTAACGCGTTAATAATGAATGAAAATAAACAACACCACACCGGATCTAGCTAGACCGGAAACAAAACAACAGGCACACTGCACACACTTGTTTAAGAGTAGTAGACGTTACGTTTTGAGTGGATTCCGAGCTCGAGACACCGAAATGGATGGATTCCTTGTTGTCTTAAAATGTCAACAGGCTTGTCTGTTTGAGTAACTGGCTCAAAGCAAAGAAGTAGTAGGCTTACCTTTTATTGGTAACTGTTACTGTTCATTCTTTCTGAAATAAGAGGCTGGGTTGAGCCTCTGGTGAATAAAGAGCAGCAGCCTGACTGCTATGTTCAAAGCAAACTTGAGAAAAGTATTAAGCCATGGTTTAACTGCACTATAGGCTGAGTCCTAGTTTACCTTACATGTGCACTATGTAATTTTATTTTGTATCGCCCTGTTTTGATCCCTTAGAAAGGGCTGTTGAAGGGGCTGTTTGTGTGACAAAGTATTTTTTCACCCTTTTATTGATGGACAGTGTTGCATTGTGTGAGAGATTATTTGCTCCAAGTGAGAATGTTAGTGTGAAATTGAACACTACAGTATATGCCAATGTTGTTTTCAATAAAAACAATGTTTGCACAAAGCAAGCCGATCCACTTTTCCATGTTGATAAGAGCATGAAAATGAGAAAAAATAATGGGACAAAAAGAAATCAAGGGACATTTAGAATAGATAAAAATGTGTGATTAATTGCAAGTTAACTATGACATTGATGCAATTAATCGCGATTAAATATTTTAACAGTTTGACAGCACTAGTGTATAAATATAGAAAGGCCCTCCGTAATGCCAGAGGAGCCTATTATTCAGCACTAATAGAAGAAAATAAGAACAACCCCAGGTTCCTCTTCAGCACTGTAGCCAGGCTGATAGAGAGTCACAGCTCTATTAAGCCACATATCCCCATAACCTTAAGTAGCAACGACTTTATGAGCTTCTTTTATGATAAAATTATTACTGTTAGAGACAAAATTAATAACCAAATGCCCTCAACAAGTATCGCTGTCTCTCCAAATTCAGGAACTATATATATATATATATATATATATATATATATTTAGACTGTTTTTCTGCTATCGATCTTCATCAGCTAACTTCAATAATTTCTACATCAAACCCATCAACCTGTCTGTTAGACCCCATCCCAACTAGGCTGTTTAAAGAAGTCGTACCCTTAATTGGCACTTCTTTACTGGATATTATCAATCTTTCTTTATTGTCAGGATATGTACCATAGTCCTTTAAAGTAGCTGTAATTAAACCCCTTCTTAATAAGACCACTCTCGACCCAGGGGTTTTAGCCAACTATAGACCGATTTCTAACCTCCCTTTCCTCTCTAAGATTCTGGAGAAAGTAGTCGCCAAACAGTTGTGTGACTTTCTACATAGCAATAGCTTATTTGAGGATTTTCAGTCAGGATTTAGAGGTCATCACAGCACAGAGACAGCTCTGGTTAAAGTTAATAATGACCTTTTGATTGCTTCCGACAATGGACTTGTCTCTGTACTCGTATGATTAGATCTTAGTGCCGCATTTGACACCACTGACCATAATATTCATTTACAGAGACTTAAACTGGTTTTTTCTTTAAGTCATACTTATCAGATCGTTCTCAGTTTGTACACGTTAACGATGAATCCTCCATAAATACTACAGTTAGTCATGGAGTTCCACAAGGTTCTGTACTTGGACCAATTCTATTCACTTTCCCTTAGGCAGCATTATTAGGAAACACTCCATTAACTTTCATTGTTATGCAGATGATACACAGTTATATCTATCGATCAAGCCTGATGAAATTAATCAGTTATCTAAATTACAAACATGTCTTAAGGACATAAAAACCTGGATGAGCTGCAATTTTCTGATGTTAAACTCAGGAAAAAACAAAATTCTTGTACTTGGCCCTAAAAATCTCAGAGACTCAATGTCTAAAGATATAGTTACTCTAGATGGTATAACCTTGGCCTTTCGCACCACTGTCAGGAATCTTGGAGTTATCTTTGATCAGGACACGTCATTTATTTCCCACAAAGCAAACCTCCAGGACTGCCTTCTTACATCTACGTAATATTACAAAAATTAGACACATCCTGTCACAGACGGATGCAAAAAAACTAATCCATGCCTTTGTTCCTTCTAGGCTGGATTACTGCAATTCCTTATTATCAGGCTGCCCCATAAGTCCTCCTCACCTTTAAAGCTCTTCATGATCAGGCCCCTTCATATTTTAAAGAGCTCATAGTACCCTATTACCCCTCCAGAACACTGCGTTCTCTGAATGTAGGGCTACTTGTGGTTCCTATAGTCTCTCCACATTTAAGAGTAGGCTTAAGACGTTCCTCTTTGATAAAGCTTATAGATAGGGCTGAGTCAGGTGAGTCCTGAACCATCCCTTAGTTATGCTGCTATAGGCCTAGACTATCGGGGGATTTCCCATGATGCACTGAGCTCCTCTCTTCCTCTCTCTCCCTTTCTGCACTCATTCATGTGCCATAAATATAAGTTACTAACTTCACTTCTTCCCCGGAGTTCTTGTGCTTTTGTCCTCTTGCAGGTTCTGATGGATCTCCTGCCATGGTCCTGCTTTACTGCCATTGCTAATATTATTGATATTATTGTTATTATTATTATTGCTGTTATTATTGCTAAGGTTGCTATTGTTGTTGTAGTCGCTGCTCATTGTCCCCCATCGTTGTTGTCGTCGTCATCATCGTTTTCATGTTCATTGTCATCAGTCACTACTGTTAGTGTAGTTTTTACTACTGTTGTTGCTGTGCAACTCTGTTTGTATGTCTCTCTCTGTCTCTCTGTCTCTCTCTCTCTCTCTCTCTCTCACCCCAACTGGTTGAGGCAGACGACCACCCACCTAGAGCCGAGGGGCCTGTCCTAGGTTTCTGCCTCTTCAAAGGCAGTTTTTCCTTGCCACCGTCGCCAAGTTGCTCATGGTGGAACTGTTGGGTCTCTGTAAATAATGTTACAAGGAGTTCGGTCTTGACCTGCTCTATTTGAAAAATGCCCTGAGATAACTTCTGTTATGAATTGGCACTATACAAATAAAATTGAATTGAATTGAATAGTGTAAAAGCGCTTTGAGTGGTCGGAATGAGCAATGATAATAGTAATAATAGTAACTGTAGTAATAACAATAATATCAGTAATATTAGCAGTGGGAGTCAAGCAGGACCATGGCAGCAGGCACCACTAGGATCCATGAGAACCTGCGAAACGAGAAAGCACAAGAACCATGGATGAATGTGCAGAAAGAGTGGGAGAAGAAGGATCTAGGCCTATAACTAAGGGAGGCCCTAACTATAAGCTTTATCAAAGACAACGTCTTAAGCCTACTCTTAAATGTGTCTCCCGAACCAAAACTGGAAGCTGGTTCCACAAGAGAGGAGCTTGGTAGCTGAAGGCTCTGGCTCCTGTTCTACTTTTAGTGACTATAGGACCCACCCTGCATTCAGAGAGCGCAGTAGGATTTTAAATTCTATTCTGAATTTTAAAGGGAGCCAGTGCATAGAAGCTAATACAAGAGAAATATTATCTCTTTTCCTAGTTCCTGTCAGTATTCTTGGTGCAGCGTTCTGAATTAATTGCTTAATGTAGGAGTTAAAGGACATGTCCTGATCGAAAATAACTCCAAGATTCCTGACGGTGGTGCTGAAGGCCAAGGTAATACCATCTAGAGTAACTATATCTTTAGACAGTGAGTCTCTGAGGTGTTTTAGGCCAAGTACAAAAACTTCTGAATTTTCAGGACATCCAGGTTTTTATGTCCAACAGGCAGGAGTGGAAAATAAGTTGTAAAAAATAATTTAATGTTATCACTCATCTCTTTATGCCCTAAGAAAAATATTTCCACATTCAAAATGTATATATATTCAATATTTTGGATTTTATGAGTTGTATCTCCCAGGATACGTTGCCCTATTAAGGTATAAACAGAGCCCCAATGATAAACATATTAATGTTCAATTTGATGAAGATAAATTATACATTGTTGTATTCCTTGGTCATTTACAGTACACATAGCACTTTTAAAGTTGATTTTATTAATTTTTACCAATCCATTTTAGTAATCTCATAACAAAGCAATCTCATAAAAAGTGACACAAAAACGGAACATTTCATGATGAACATATTTAACTTTTTGTGCACTGAAGATTACATAAAAACAAAGCAACACAGCAATTTCATTTTCATCAAAAAATTGGGCAAAGTAGCAATTAACTGGCAGCTGCTGTTGACTGGTGCTCAAACCCTTTCTTACGCCAGCTGTAAAAAACAAACAAAAATATATATATTAATACATAACTGTGTTATGTTATTTGTACAAAGTGGTATTATTAGCAAATATGGACTGAATTTAGCTGGTTAGTGGCATGCTACTTTCAGTAAATATCACAACCATACAGAAGGTTTGTGTTTTTTCACCTTACATCAACTACTACATACATACATTTGTATGGATTGCACATATACATTTTATTATTATTATTATTTCTCTGTGGTAACAATGCTTTTTGGCAATAAATCTTATACTGTTGGAAAGCCTGTTTAGTTCCCTTTCAAATGATGCCCCATTTGTAAGGAACATGCATTTGTTGGATGAGCAGCAGCGCTGATTATGTGGGTTACACCCATGAAAAATTTGCCAAATCTTTTCTGCCATTGCCAAACAGGTTATTTTGCTGTTGCTATTGACACTTGTTTTGAGCTTCTGGTACCCCCAGGTGCTGCCAATCAGGTGCCTGTGAGCATGGGCCCTACTACTGTAAGTACAGCTACAGTCAGTAAGAATCGGCATGCCGCGTTTGACTGATCTGGATAGGGCCCTTGCGATAGGGCAACTTCAAGCTGGTGTTCCGCAAAACCAAGTTGCGGCATTATTTGGAGTGAGCCCTAGTACCATCTCCAAACTGAAGGCCAAGTTCCATATAATGGGGGACGTCAAAGACAGGCGTGGGCGTCCCAAGAAGACGACACCCAAGAAGACCATTTCCTCACACTGTCAGCACTTAGGTGCCGTAGGCTGTCTTCTACAGATTTGCAGTCAAGGTTTGCAGGATGATATGACTGATGGCTCTCTGCCCAGTCAGTCTGGAACAGACTACACGCAGCCAATCTCCGGTCTCATAGGGCTGCCAGGAGTCCTGCCATGACTGCCCTTCACCGTCAGGCCCATTTGCGCTGGTGTCGGCAACACGTGCACTGGAACCTGAACATGTGGAGGAACGTTATGTTCAGTGATGAGTCTAGATTCTGCCTACGGCAGTTGGATCATAGGGTCAAGGTGTGGAGAAGATGCGGAGAACACTATGCCCATTGCTGCACCAACAGAATAACATCTTTTGGTGGAGGCAGTGTGATGGTGTGGGGCGGCATCTCCCTCACTGGAAAAACTAGGCTTGTCATCATTGGAAGCAATCTCAATGCAGAGAGATATGGAGATGAGATTCTGCAACCAGTGGCAATCCCATATCTCCATAGTCTGGGACCGAACTCTATCCTCCAAGATGACAACGCTCGCCCCTACAGGGCGGGGTTATCAGAGACTACCTCCAGAATGTAGGAGTGGAGAGGATGGAATGGCCTGCCAGCAGTCCTGACTTCAACCCCATTGAACACTTGTGGGATCAGCTTGGGCGTGCTGTTCGTGCCAGAGTGACCAACACAACCACGTTGGCTGACTTGCGACAAATGCTGGTTGAAGAATGGGATGCCATCCCACAGCAGTGTGTGACCAGGCTGGTGACCAGCATGAGGAGGAGGTGCCAGGCTGTTGTGGCTGTGTATGGTTCTTCCACACGCTATTGAGGCTCCTGTTTGTGAATAATAATTCAATAATGTCAATAAATTGTTTAATTGCCAATATGTCTTGTTTCTTCAAACTTCAATCATCCAATCCACCAAACACCAAACCGACATACTCAGCTCTGCTGCTCATCCCTCAAGTGCATGTTCCTTACAAATGATGCACCATTTGAAAGGGAACTAAAAAGGCTTTTGAACAGTATAAGATTTATTGCCAAAAAGCATTGTCACCACAGAGAAATAATCAACCAAACACAAATTTGGTAAACTGCGATCCATCTCTTCATCCTCCTCATCAGAACTTTCATCCTCCTCATCAGAACTGCCTTCACTCACTGCCTCTATCTCATGCTGGCTGAAAATTACTTCCTGATCTTCATCACTAGTTGACTCAGAGTCAGAAGAACTTGCAAGGATCTCCTCTATCACTCTCATTCCTGTGCTTTCCTTTCTTTTCCCATAAAAGGACCTAGCCAAGATGCCCTGGTGGAAAATAAATAGATTTTTTAAAAGTAAAATACAGTTATACAGTTGTAATGTGCACAGCTGTGCATGATAATATCTGGTACTGCAGTAATTATTAACATGCCTTCCAGTTTGAAACAAAATTTTGAATAATGCACATTGACCAAATTTGTACCCCTAATCTGGCAACGTATCTCAGGGGATACATACATTTCAAAAGCTGCTAAGTAACACCACAAAAATAGTTGGAACATTTTTTCTTCATCAAAATGTTTAGACAAATGTCCTAATTCATTTTAGGAATTTATATTGTTGTTTTATTGAAAATAAATATGACTAATATATGATTACTTACCCCAAAGGAAGCAGGTTCTCCACCACTGGCGGCCATGATATTTTCTGATCAGGCTGACGAAACGATGAAAGATAGCCTGAACCAAATCATGTGATCTAGATGCTAATACCAGACAAGACTTTTGATAAATGCTAACTTGATTAGTGAAAACCTCCCAGCACACCCCCTACAGGATGTTAAAGAGTGTGTATCTCCTGGTGCACAGTGCCTGTTTAAGGGTTAAGACATGTTTGTATTTCAGATAACTGATTAATTTCATTGGGCTTGGTTGATATATGTTACTGGGTATCATCTGCATAACAATAAAAGTTAATGGAGTGATTCCTAATAATGTTGCCTAAGGGAAGCATATATAAAGTGAATAGAATTGGTCCAAGCACAGAACCTTGTGGAACTACTTGACTAACCTTAGTGTTTATGGAGGATTCATCGTTAACATGTACAAACTGAGAACTATCTGATAAGTATGACTTAAACCAGTTTAAGTCTCTGTAAAAGAATATTATGGTCAGTGGTGTCAAATGCAAGTACAGAGACAAGTCCATTGTCGGAAGCAATCAAAAGGTCATTATTAACTTTAACCAGTGCTGTCTATTTGCTATGATGAACTCTAAATCCTGACTGAAAATCTTCAAATAAGCTATTGCTATGTAGAAAGTCACACAACCATTTGGCGACTACTTTCTCAATAATTTTAGAAAGGAAGTTAAGGTTAGAAATCGGTCTATAGTTGGCTAAAACCCCTGGGTCAAGAGTGGGCTTTTTAAGAAGGGGTTTGATTACAGCTACTTTAAAGGACTGTGGTACATATCCTGATAATAATAACCTAATAACAATAATAACCGAAAAATAATAATACTATAATACTAATAATAACCTGTCTCATTACTTACTGCTTGGAATGGGAAGACCAAGGCAGTTGTATTTGTTTGTTTGGTTTATGGCTATCCCTAGCAATTCCATTCATATTAGATAGATTGTGCACCTTATTAATTAATTAATAGAGTGTTTAGAATGAGTAGTAATGTGTGCTTACTGTAGTGAGGCATAAAGTCAGGGTGTGGTTGCTGGGTTGGTGGATGGAAGTGTAGTTCCTTTTTAAAGCAGAACAATTCAACTCAATTCAACACCATCCCATCACAGATTTGTAATGAACATTCATGTTTTTGATAACCTAACAATGATCTTTCCCTGACCTGAACCATACAACACTGTTATACAAAGGCAAACCATGGTAACTATAATTTTGGTCAAAATTGGGTTATGACTGAAATTAAACTATTAATTATCTGTTTTATCTGATAAATTTTCACAGTGGCTTCAGTGTCTGTAAATCATGTTCTAGACAATTTCAGTACAATTTAGGGAATCAAAATAAAGGGAATCTTTTTTGGGGATCCTGACTTACTTTACCTTTGTATTATTAGCTGAGCTGATTGTAACAGATAGTAATAAAAGTTTAGATATTACTGTGCTAGCTGTGGCGGCGTTGAGGCTCTCAATGTGAATCTTAGGTTGCTCGACAACGCCACCTTGGGAATTGCACCCAAGGAATTAGTATTATATATTATTTTACATTGATCAAAAACACAGGTTCATTCCACTCGATAGGCAAGACACGTGGTTCCCAGTTTACATAAATACTTTATTTAATAAAATACATATATTATTATAAAATTAGCATTCATCCCAAATAATAAACAAGGAGCCTAACAGGTACTGAGGCCTACTGGTGGGGAAAGAGCAGGTGAAGGGGAAGGGGACTAAACAAAACTAAATTAAAGAAAAAGGGTTCACACAGACACACGTGGCAGTCACACACTGTGGTATCACCAAATCCAAGGAAGCACAGCACACAAGAAGGAGGGACACCACCACCCACGTCACCAGCACCACTTAACAAAACAATAATAAAGTACAGAAAACAAAACAAGTAATACAGAACTAAGGGATTAACTCCTCACAATCATTCGGCTAAAATTAAAGAGATAAACAGGTTAAAAGTGTGGTGTTGGCAGTCCACCATGCAAGCTGGCTGTAGCCAAAAGCCAGCAACAGCAGCACCACCAAGCAGCACAGAGCAGCAAGTGGCTGCCGGAGACAAAGCAGGGGACAACGTTGTATACAGCAGTGTAGACAAAGCTGTGTAGACAAAGCAGCAGTGGCCCCCAATCAGCTGGCGGTGGAGTCACGTGAATCGCCACCTGTAGATTTCGGCCAGCTGATGAGCGTTCCCTTTTTTCAAAGTCAAACCTGCACAGGGAGAGGGAGGGAGAGAGAGATCCACACGGCAGCAGGCATCTACCACCGCTCGAGAAAACCAGGGACTAAACGGAGCACGGAGCACGGAGCACGCGGTCGCTGCCCTGCACGGACAAACACCTGACCCGGAAATTATGCTTCAGTGAGAGCGCGAGAAGGAGGGCCGTACTTATGTACTGCCGCCCTAGTGGTCAGCTGGCGCAATTAACTGCAGCAAGACAACCCTATTTCTATGCTGCTACATTCTACCACCCCTTCTTGCAACGTTGCCCCGACCATGGATGAATCAACACAAGTGCTACACGATAGCTCAAAGGTCTGAAAAGTGCAGAAACTGCATTAGACACAAAAGTGGGAGGATTAGCAGGCACCACCTCTCCCACCAGCTGTGGAAGATGGTGAACATTAGCGTGGTGGCCAGCAGTTGACCGTGTAGTCCGGCATGGGGCTTCATGGCTGAGGCCAGGACAGCCGACTGGAGGAACCGCCAGAAGTGTCGATGCTCCAGCATGTGGAGTCATCGATAAGCTACACGCAGGAGAACCTGGGTCAGATGGTACTGGCCCTTGGCATGTACTTGGGGTCACTAGGGTTGATCTGTTAGAGGGCAGAGCAGAAGGATGCACAGAGGGCGGTTGTCTAAGAACCAACAAGTCATACTCAAATGAATGCTCATCCACAGAGGGTGGCTCCTCTACAACCGAGTTATGGGGAGAAGCACGACCAGCAGAGTCCACTCCAACCACCGCCTTCAGCATGTTGCGGTGAACCTGCCTGACCTTGGTCGGGTCATCTACTGGCACAATGGTGTACACTGAGCCACCTTCCCTAGGTGCTCTCGACACTCAATACCTCACAGAACTCCACCGATCCCGGGTCTTATGGGGCCCCCTTGCACTGAAGTCCCGCAAGAACACCAACTGATCTTCATTCAGTGGCAGGTCCTTAACGTGCCTGTCATGGGTTCGCTTTATGCGGTCAGCCGCATGTTGCGAGCGCTCCCTTGCACCCTCAAATGCCACCTGCAGCCGAGCCTGGTGCTCCTGAACCCACTCATGGACAGTTCCACCAACAGGACTCTCGATTCTACCCAACAAGAAGTCCACTGACAGCCTAGGTTCCTGGCCAAACATTAGGAAAAAGGAATAATCTCCAGTAGCCTGATGGGGCGTTGTATTATAGCAGTATAGTACCTACCTTTAGCTGTCTGTAGTCAATGCACATGCGCAGCGTGCCATCCTTTTTCCTCACTAACACAATGGGGGATAACATAGGGGCTGCTGCTCTCCCGGATTGCCTGTGATGAGAGCAGCTGGTTGATGTGCTCCTTTACAACCTCATAGTCTGAGGGTGGAATACGCCTATAGCGTTGCCTGACCGGAATGTCATAGCCAGGGGGATGTCATGGGAGATGAGGTTAGTTCAACCCAAATCTCCATCGTGAGCTGAAAAGACAGAGATGTACTGCCCAAGCAGAGCCAGCTGATGAGCGTTCCCTGTTTTCAAAGTCAAACCTGCACAGGGAGAGGGAGGGAGAGAGAGATCCACACGGCAGCGGACATCTACCACCGCTCGAGAAAACCAGGGACTAAACGGAACACAGAGCACGGAGCACGCGGTCGCTGCCCAAACACCTGACCCGGAAATTATGCTTCAGTGAGAGCACGAGAAGGAGGGCCGTACTTATGTACTGCCGCCCTAGTGGGCAGCTGGCGCAGTTAACTGCAGCAAGACCACCCTATTTCTATGCTGCTACATAGCGATAGTTAGAGAGGACAACGTATAGTAGTAGTAGTTACTGTGGTTAACCTTTGTAGGGCAGTATAGTTGTACCTTTCTAGTCTTCCAAACACTCCTTTACACTACATGTCACATTCACTCTTTCATACACTGTTGGCAAAGGCAAAGCATCAGGTATCTTGTTCAAGGAAGCTTCAACATGCAGCGGGAGGAGCAAGGGATCAAACCACCAACCTTCTGATGGTGGAGGACCCACTCCTCCTGACCCAGAGCCTCCCACACATTCACAACTTGTGTGTTTGAAATAGGGCCCTCAGTGTTCAGTTACTCTTCAGGTGCTCTTTTTGGATACTTTGTAGTGTAACTGACCCTCAAGCACCAGCTTCAATCTGACATTAGGTTTGAACCATGATGTGTGTGTTAATTTGTATATGAGAGGAGTGGGCTGTGAGTGTGTGTGTTTGTGTGTGCTGGTCACCTATTAGTGTTGCTGTGATATGTGGTCTCAGTCTGTGTTTGAGGGATCTGTGCATTTTCTGCACCAGTGTAAACCCTGACCACTTCCTGCTGAAAGCCCAGTCACAGTGACAGTTGATCCTCACACTGGCTCCAGTCTGTGTGTGTGTGTGTGTGTGTGTATGTGTGTGTGTGTGTGTGTGTGTGTGTGTGTGTATCAAATCAGAGATGGAAAACTGTTACTATACCAGATATAATTTGTAATAAAATCCAGTATTTGCTCCTAATGTTTACCAAACATTCAAATTCATCACTCTCTGCTGTTTGTCATTGTCATATCTTGATAAACCTCAATACCCAACAATACATAATGAGCAGTCTCAAACAGTGCACACAAACACATACTCGCCCTTGTCATCACCCTATTTCTCAAACCACCAACGTTCCCTGGATTTTCTCTTGTTTTTTCCTTTCTTACTTACTATATGAGAAGCTTACACGCTGTTGATAAGTCAAACTATATACTAATACATACACATATGGGAAAAAACAGGGGATGGACAAAAAATAAGAAAAAAAGGATTCCCATATCAAACGTCTGGATTTGAGCAGCAGCCCCATATTCCAGACTGCTTCCAGGCTCCTTTTCTGGAGCTTTATGAAAACAAGCAGCATTCACACTGAACACGATAATCTAGCAGGTATGAGGAGGGTGGGGAGTGGAGGGAAAAACTCTGCGATGAAGACCATTCGCAGAGGAGGAATCTGCAGTATGTGTGCTATTTAAAGTAGGCGTTGGGTGCAATAACTTTCCCGACACATTGTCTCCCTGTCTGGGAACAGAATTGGGGAGGGGGGGTACTTGTGGTGGTTAAATGTTCTTTTCATGGTGAGCCAGAAAAACCCTGTGCAGATGGAGAACAACAATGAAGTTTGTTAGTTCTCATTTCGAATGGGAAGGGGCAAGTTATAGTAAAGTAAATTTTCGTATACACATTCAATTCAATTCAATTTTATTTGTATAGCGCCAATTCATAACAGAAGTTATCTCAGGACACTTTTCAAATAGAGCAGGTCTAGACCGAACTCCTTATAACATTAATACACATATCAGAATCAGCTTTATTGGTGAAATATGTGTACACATAAAAAGAATCTGACTCCAGTCAAGTTTCTCTCAACACACTTGAGACAGTTCCAAGAACAATTTACAGGATAAGAGCTTAGAAATATCATCCTATATGTATATAAATTATATATACGTATATAATTGAAGAGCTTGGCATTTGATTTTCTTAGCAAAAACATTACAAATACAACAATTTGATAAAATACAGGCAGCTTTTACACTTTAATTCTTTAGAAAATGTTCTTTTCATAACTGAAGGGGATGACAATCCACAGTCTTTGCCTCATTTAATTTTATTTTTGGCACAAAGATGATAGCTGCTTTCCAAGTTTGTAAAATTGTTTTCTTAGCGTATCTGAAGCCAAAAGAGAACTTTTTCCGTTATATTAACTGTTGCAGAGGATCTGAATCATCACTGAGGAATCACAACATAATATTTGTCCAAAATATCTTTAGATGGAAACTCCTGTCTCACCACTCAACAGCTCCCAGAGCTGGATCAGCTCTACTGCTCAGGCTCTGCTTTCCATGAAACTCACAAACATATAGCCAAATCATCTGTAGCTCTCATCAAAATCCACCTTTAAGCTAACATAGCTACTGTTTGTATGAAGAAGTATGGATAACCTGAGTGGGATTCAAAGCCTGACTGTTAGTAATGAAGTGACAAACATGTCTCAGCTTTGTGCTTTGTGCCACTGTAACAGTCAACAGCTGGAACTTCTGTTTTAAATTTTACAATGTAAATACCTCAGATTTCCAGATGTCTTTTCCAGACTGCTCTTTGATCCAATTTCTTGTTGTTTGACCATGGAATGCAACATTGTTTACCACTGAGGAAGCAGTAAACGTCATTAGGCGCCAGCGAACATAGGACCCCAGCTGACAGTGGAGCAGACCATCATCCAACTTCTAGAGTTGTGCCATGATACTCATTGTATGTACATTGTATGTATAAAATACATCAGTAAATACCCCGCTTGTGAATGTTGAAGCAGTTATGTGTCTTAAAAAAGGCGGTTATGTTAAGTGGCTAAGTATGACTACAGAGCTTGTTTGTGATATTAAACACATACTGACTTATCTACTCACAACTCCGCCTTATAGGCTCTTGTTGTGTATGTGTTTATACTTGCGCTTTGCAAACTATTCTAAGGGGCCAATCACACAGAGACGCATCACTACAAACGCGTTGCCTGCAAAATTATTATTGGGCCCTCATCAATGTCACACAGACAGCCAATCAAATCACGTACTTCCTTCTCGTTTTTATGCTGTTTACTATGCTGGTACATAGATTACCTAGCTAACTAGTTAACATAGCTAGCTGTTTGCCTGTGAGAGAGCTACACAGTTTACCCAAGAATACTCAGTAAACGTTAACTTTTTCCTTCTGGCCATCGCATCTATGCTTCAGAAAACCATAAAAGTGGTGCTCATTTGTGAAGATTATTTTTTTTTTATTATTTATTTGTGATTATTTTGCTGAACAAAACGTGACTCCAGTTACCACAAACCATTAAACGGCTGAAAAGATCAACGTGTAAGATTTAGTGGCATCTAGCGGTGATATTACGGTGAACTTGTGAAAAATACAAAAGGCCTTATCTACCTAGCAACTCTTAGTCAATCTTGGTCAACTTCCTCTTTTCCTTTCCTGTCCTGTTGAAAAAGACAACCAAATACGGAAGATGGTTAAAGGATAAAAGTGATACACAGATAATCAGTGTTATTCCCTTCACCTGTTAGTGCTCAGAATGTTATGGCTGATCGGTGTATATAGTCACATCTTAAGTTAGCTAATTTTAACAAAATGCTAGCTGACTAGCTATCCAAACTACATCAATCGTTAGCTAGCTAATGTTAGCAAAACGGAAGCTAATTAGCTAATTAATGATTAAGGTAGATTAGATTGTTAGTTGGCTAGCATCAGGGTTCAAGTTATAATGAGAGCTGTGTGGGGGTCTCTAAAATAATAATATTGTAGATAAATAAATAAGTAATAAGCTCTAAAGTAATGTTGTAAAGTTGTAATGTCCACAAATAATATCCTGTTTTTAGTTTAATGGGCCTTGTAGAATATGTTAACACATTAAGAGATTATTATTAAACTGGAGATAAAATTTGCAACCTTATTATAATTTAATAATAGATTAACACTGTAGACATTCTAAACTTATAATATGATACCAAGTCTGCCTGACAATTGGCTGTTAGGGGTAAAAGGAAAACAACAATACATACTCTCTACACCCTAAAACAGCTCATAAAGCCAGTTATATTCACAAGAGTTTCCTGTCTCAAGTACAAAAGTTTCCCTGACTGAGCCACAATGGTTTCCTGGCATGAAGCCTTTCCGCTCTGTTAGAGAGAGCAAAGAAAGAGAGGAAGGGGGGAGGAAGGCAGGGTTGAGGAGAGATAGCGGGGGAGAGACAAAAGATAATAATGAGGGGAAAGAGAAGGAAACTAAAAATGAAGAGTTTCTTTGCAAAAACAGTTTAAAGCCATCTTAAAATTAATAAACCAACACCACTTTGATATTCCCTGGAGTGCACAAAAAACATGATTTAGGAAAATTAATTAAAACTAAGATATCTGTTTTTACAAATGAACTGTTAAGGACAAAAACACAGAATCCAGGTGAAATAGAGTACAATGAACCTTTCAGAAAATCACCCATAATAATGAGCTGTTGAAGTAATTTTTCTTGGTCCTTTGGTGTTTTGTCAATCAAACTTGCTATAGATATTCATAAACCCTGGATGATGATATCCTGATTAGGCAGTGCCCCCATTGACGCTCTGTCTTGCACCACTATGAGGTCATATTTTCCCTCTGACCAACACCTGGTCCATGACATGACATGGCTTCAATCAGTGGGTGACGTTGCAATAGGTTCACACTTGCTCTCACTGCTGTATTGGTGTTTTTGGTCACAACAGGGAGCTGTTTTCAGACAAAATATTCTAAAAAGCTACTCAGGTGCTCACCTGCAAACAGCAGACTGACAGAGTAAGAGACTAGCTAGTCAATGCAGTGGAAAATTGCTTGCTGAAGAAAGTCTAGGACTTGGATATGACTCGAGTCTTATTGACCTCCACTTGGTAATGGATGGATGGTAAATGGACATGTGGCACCAGGAGCTGAGGATCAAACCAACAACCTTCTGATTAGGGGACAACCCACTCTGCCTCTGCGCCATAGCCACCCAACTTGAACTTGTTTGTTCCAAATTGGGATATAACTTGTTCAAAACTGTCCTATATGCATGAACTAAGAGAAGTCTCCTCAGAAAGATGATCTGGGAGTGTATGGCACATATCTCATCCCACATCTGAAATACTGGACTGTGCATCTCTGCGGAAACAACACCCTGTGCAACATAGATAGGAAACCCTCTGTCTTCAGCAATAAACTCAAGTGAAACAGTGCTGACTGAAATCAGACAGTTGACTTTTGTCTCAGGCTGGTTTCTATCATTTGACTAAGTGCAACTTTAAAAAAGTATGGTATGAGGACGTGTTATAGTAAAGTAAAACAATAATGTAGAAACAAGTTCTGGTTCAGTTTTAGTCAGTCCTCCCAGGATTTCGCAGGCTGTTTTGGGATTGTTGATTTCACAGCAACTTTTTAAAAAAATCGCAATGCATGCTGAGATGTTTTTAGCCTTTATTTGTAATGAAACTACGGGAGAAAGGGCTAACTGCAAAAATAGTTGTGATTTTTTGTATACCCTTTAAAACCTAAAGGCAGCTTGTTCCAGTGTGAATAGAAACAAAATTGAGACTAATCCATATATGCATGTTGCTTGCAATGCAAGTTAAATGTTATTTTATATATATAATAATATTTTCATTGATAATTCCATAAAGAAATTACATTCGCTTACATATGTTGGTGCCCTCTAAGCCATTTTTCCTACAGTAGTTTAGGACATAGTAGATGCTTAGTAAATGTAATAAAATGTTTAGCCATTTATCTTTTATTTGCACTATGCACTACTGAAGGGGTCATTTCTTGATCTCAACATCTATTAAACTGATAATTAAACACTAATTTCATGAGCACAAGGCATTGATTTTAGCTTGTTGGTACGGTGAGATCACAAAGACACAACACAAATTGCCTGTGATCATTGAAAATCATTGTCTTGTTTTCTTTTTGAGAGGGAGTCACAAAGTAACTTTCTTGTTTTCAGGGGGAAAAAAAATAAAATTAAAGGTTGTTTCAGTAACAATGACCACGCTATCGAATGTATGAAATTAGAAAAATTTATTGCATATAATGAACGAATGTGAACCGATGTGGTATACTGAGGGATAAGGGCAAGGGGTTGAGGGATGAAGGGTTGAAGGATGAAGGATGGGGGATGAAGAGATCAGGGATGAATGGATTAGTGGTAGGGGTCGAGGGTTGAGTGATGAGGGTAAGGGTCAAGGATTGAGTGATGAGGGTAGGGTTCGAGGGATGAGGGATGAAGGGAGGAAGGGAAGAATGGATGAGAGTTCGGGGATGAAGGGATGAAGGGCAAGGGATGAAGATCAAGGGATAAAGGTCTGTTGGCGGATGGATGAAGGGGTTCGGCACGATGGTTAGAGGGAACCGCTGGTTCCACAGGAGAGGAGCTTGGTAACTGAAGGCTCTGGCTCCTGTTCTACTTTTAGAGACTATAGGAACCACAAGTAGCCCAGCATTCAAAGAACGCAGTGTTCTAGTGGGGTAATAGGGTACTATGAGCTCTTTAAGGGGCCTGACCATGAAGAGCTTTGTAGGTGAGGAGGAGGATTTTAAATTATATTTTAAATTTTACAGGGAGCCAGTGCAGAGAAGCTAGTACAGGAAAGATTTGATCTCTTTTCTCTTTTCGAGCGACAGATTGTCCATCTGAAGGGAGTCAGTAGAAGATGGTGGCTGAAGATGGTGGGACTGGAGTCGGAACGGCGTCAGAGGCTAGTGCAGATTGTCTGAATTTCTGTCTTCTGTCTTTCTTGTCTTCTTGGGGGTGATGGATTGGGGGCTGTAGAGGGCATACAGCGGAAAACCGCGGGGCTACGTTGATTTTGAGGTAAGGTCCAGGGCAAGAAGCCGTGAAGGTGCATGTTGGTCGCGATTCAGGGAAGAGCGAGCTGCGAGAACACAGCAGTAGAGTTCTAGATCTAGTGAGACCCCGTGAGTTCCCTGATTGAATTGTTGCAGGCAACCAGCGGCTTGGGATAAAGGGAATATAGTATGTGTAGAATCCGTTGCTGCTGAGTCGCGGGGCTGGGTCAAATATCAGAGGCGTGTAACCATCCGGCTCTGACATGCAGGCGGGGAACGCTGAACAAATTATGTTGCGTATGAGGGGAATGAGAAGGAAAATTGTACTGCAATGAGTGACTTTAGAGTGGGTAGATAGTGGCTGTTTGTGTTCGATTGGAGTGCGGTTAGCGGTTCTCTGGGGATATGAGGGTTGCATGTGGACGGATGTATTGAATGGCGAGGTCTATGCATATACGTCTGTAAACTAATGTTACAATAATGACTCTGAAATAAAACTATTAACTGTTGGTTCTGATGGGCCAAATAGAAAGATGGTAAGTTTGGACGGATGTATTGAATGGCGAGGTCGACGCGTATACGTCTCTAAACATGTGGAAAATTAGTCAAGAAGGGAGTGAACGGATAAGGCGTGCTTAAGTAAGTTTAAGCAGATATGAGATTAGTACAGGGTGTGGTCTTTGTTCCCGAACCTAGTTTTAAAACTTCATTTAACATGACCTGAAATGTGAATAGAGTTTTGGTGTGAAGGAACTACCTAAAAAATACCTTCCCACTTACATGTTTTCTACTCATTGAGGTAAATCAAGACTTCCACTGCCAGAGCTGTGACTTTGACAGAATAGCACATAGGGAAAGTATAACATTGTGATTCTGGGAACAGTGCAGAAATACCCTCTGACATCACAGACATATGGCTTTTTATCGGCCACCTAGTTTCAGTTGTTGCCGTTGTGTTGCAGGAGGGAGAAAGGTTTCCCAGTCAGCATTAGGAAACAGATCTTGCATCAGGCAGAGATGAATCATAGAGCTGGGACTCTCTAATATGGCCATATAAAGCACATGCAGCAGGTATTACTGGCATGCAGAGTGGAATTTAATGTAGAAAGAGAAGTGTGGAGATGTAAGACAAGGAGAGGTCAGAGGGAGGGAGGTGAGGAAGTCGGTGACTGTGAAGAGCAGTGTTCATTTTGGGTGATGCATATATATGCCATATTACACATATTATTTTTTCTTACTTTTTTATGGACTAGTCTGTTTGTCTTGATATTCATTTGGGGACAATGGTATGGCTGGATAGCTAGCTAGTCTTGTTGTTAAACATACTGTCAAATTATATTTACTGTTTGTCAATCGTATGCAATGTTACAGACTCTGAAATGTTAGCTTTCTGGCTAGTTTAAGGTCCCTAATTGTATATCTAGTTAGGGCTTGTCTTTCATTTGGCTTACATATTTGGTTAATGGAAATTTTCTATCCAGTGAAATATAGCATTCTATTTTATTTATTGGTTGGATATCTGTTTTCCCTTGCTTGAAATATCTAAGTTTATTGTCTTTGTCTAAATGAATTATTTTCATAGCATCACTTTGACATTTCAATATGATTCCTCATTTGTTCCATTCCAGGGGGACTTTCAGTTTCAAAAGGTTGAGGACCCCTGGGATAAACTACAGTGGCTGGCCCAACTTTCCATTTTCTTTTCAAAGGTACATTGTTCTGTTGTCTTATGGAATACACCTGCATCAATACTTCTTATTTACTTTTATTTTCTCTTTTTTTATTTGCATATTTGGTGTTAAGTTAATCTAAAACTAATGGAAAGTAACCAACTAACTTTAATATTATGATACTTGGATTAGGTTACTGACTACATTTTCTAACAGGTAATTAGTGATTGTATCAGATTACATTTTTAAAGTAACCCTCCAAACCCTGTATAAATATGTACATTCAACTATGTTTCAACGTTTTTGAATTCAAAGACAATCCTTTCCTCCACCCCCTCCCCTCCCAAGCCCCAGTACTCCGCTCCTCTCTTGTTCTACATTACAGAATGGGCGCCTAGTTCACCAAAGCTGAGGTCAACGTAATGAGAGAATGGAAAAACTGACTTCTCCCTCATTCTTTCTCTCATTTTAACTGTGATGAATTTAACATGTTGAAGATCATGAAATACAATCGAACATGAAAAGCTTGCCCACAACAGCCATACTTTCCAGGTTTGTTAACCCAGTTGAGTAACTTTCCCAAAGCGAAATTCAGCCATGTGCGATAAGTGCAGCTGCACTTCCTTCTGCAATCTGATGACCGTGGCTGCACCGCTACGCTTCTGCAGTTTCCATTTTCTGTCAAAGTCGGCCTACTTTCCCACCAATAAAAAAAAAACTTCCAGCCTGGATTGGTGAGGCACTTTCCAACACTGAGGTGACTGTGACCATTCATTCTCAATAAGAGTTAATCAAGACGCCACTTTAATGCAACACATGAGTTTGTCAAGTGTGCACGGTGCACAGGATGTTGGTTCTGTTTGTCATCACTAATATGTTCCATTTCAATGCTCTGTCCTTTCTATTTGAGGAAGATCCTGCTGCTGTTTGACTGATGTGCAGTTTTGAAGGCTGATATTTATCTGGGGCTAACACTTTGTATTTTTTATAGACAGAAATAGCTTTAAATTAGACATTTGGACTGTATGATCTCAATTGCATCGTTGAGCTTGAAGGTTAATTCTTGGAAACAAGAGTAAGTTCTTATCATGAGATATTCAGTTTGATTGTGTCAGAAGTAAATCCTCCTTCATCTTTCTCCTGATCCATGACCTTTGACCCTTTTTTCATTGAATGCTGGTTTCTGTTTCTTGTGAATTAAGTATTAAAATGTGCTATGGACTTATATTTATCTGACCAGTTCTGAGAGTAATTCACTTTAATGTGTGCATAATATCAGAGCCCACTACATAAATAAGCGTATACGTTAAACATTTATGTTTTGAAATAATTATTGTACAGTTGTGTTCTATACTGTATCTAAATTATGTTTATGTTAACCTACTAGTTCACCACAAACTCTTCCTATTTCATTCCTCTCCTTTCTTCCTCTTTGTCATACTGGAAAAGCCATGTATGCAAAAAGACAAAACAAATAATTTATTAGGTCTTTCAAGGCAAGCAGAGCAATTCATTTATTTTTTTTGTTTTAAGGCTGTTTTCAGGACTAAACTTGATAGAACTCAGCCACATTTTTACCATCCACTGTTTAGATCTTGGTGATTTTTAACTCTAGATTTGAACCAGATGAAGGATTTTAGTCATCAGACGTCTGAATCTTAAGTTATCAGAGAAACAAGCTGAGCTAATGTTAGCAGCAGCTCGGCTCGCAGCCCCTCCGGGACGTCCTCTGTCTGTCCAACAGCGTGGAAGAAACTGTGATTTCAGTGTTTCTAGCGGTTTTAATCAGCAGGTCCATTTGTTTTTGGAGAGGAGGAGACCTCTGTGGATAATTGGGCTCCCGGACTAAACTTCCTGAACCATGAAGAGAAGAGAAGCTGACTGCAATGACGGCAATAGTGGTGAATTCCCACGATCCCATGCTACTGCATAATGTCATCTCATTTGATGTGAGAGATCCCCAGAAATGACATATTGTAAGGGTAATCTTCTGAACGAAGCCTCAGAGAAAGAGTGGGTTGTCTACTAATTGGACGGTTGTTGGGTCGATCCCTGCCTCCTCCTGTCACATGTCGAAGCGTCCTTGAGCAAGATACTGAACCCCAAATTGCTCCTGATGCTGTGCATCAGTGTATAAATGTGTATGAATGAAGTGGATGGGCTTTGCCATCACTGAGTGAATGTGTGTGAAAAAGGTGAATGTGGCACTTTGAGTCGTCGGAAGACTAGAAAGCCACTATACAAGTACAGGTCCATTTACCATTTACCATCCATTCAGTGATGATTTGGACAGCCCTAAGCCCTAGCAAGGGTATGTTTCCAAGTCCATGAGTCTACAAGTTCAGGGAAGTCAGGAATCTGCTAAATTCCAAAAAATTAATAATAAATACTGACTAATGTGGTTCGGGAGGAAGCTCTATGGCAAATTCCCTATTTCAGCAAACCAGTGCATCAGTCGACCCTGGAGCCTCCTCAACCATATTGTGGCTTTTCACTGACTGCCTCCATATTAATTATCATGTTTTCAGTGTGGGATTACCAGTGTGTGTTCTTTTCAGACTGAAGCTCATTTTGTTCCAGTGTAAATCTTGCAGCTCGTCTCTGCATGACCTCCTCATTACCATTCAGCTGCTCGCAGCTTCCCTCAGCTCACATATGTCCCCGCTCACATGCCAATCCAACTGCCTCAGGGTGTTCCATTCAACACCCGCCAGGAGTCACCCATGGGTGTCCTTGTTTCCACTCATAAAGCCTCTCCTGGCGTCTTTACACCCCGTGCAAGTGCAACTGTGAGCCGAGTGGACAGAATAGAGCCGCAGGCCCTGACGTCTGTGTGATTATCTGCTCGGCTCCTTTCAGTCACGATTAGTGTAAAATCTTTAATTACACAGAAAAATGATTAGGTTACCCTCAGGGGAAGCTGTGAGTGTGTGTCAGAGCTTTAAAGCTGTGTGTTTTATTTAAATGCATGATGTGAAGTGACACATGATAGTGTTCCAGGATGTGCAGAGGTGAGGGTGTGGCAGTGGAAGATGAGAATGAGAAAAAAGGGCAAGAAAAGTTTAAAAGGAGAAAGAGGAGGGCAAAGACATGGAGAGCTAAAAGGAGAGGAATGAGAAGAGTAAAGGAAAAAGAGGGTATGGAAAATAATTGTTCCGTAGGAATCTTGTAGTTGTCAGTGATAGAAAAAAATTAATATCAGCCAGATGAGATGTTTAATTTGCAACAAGACACGGTTGTTTAAAAAAGATGATGGTTTGATTTTGGAGGGTGACTGCGGCATTGAAAGGAGATATGTAGACCTCATGCTGGGACATGGTCCTGGTTTTATCTGATGCTGAAGTGAGATCCCATGAGCTGTATTTGCAGCTATGCACTCACCTAAGACTGCAGAATATTAACAATAAATCAAACTGTTTTGATATTAAAATGCACACTCCACCTGGTGGGCTACTGGGTCCCCTTAAAAGGAATTTTTAAATGGTAAATGGACCTGTACTTGTATAGCACCTTTCTAGTCTTCCAACCACTCAAAGCACTTTTACACTACGTGCCACATTCACCCTTCCACACACATTCACTCAGTGATGGCCATCGAACAGAAACTAACATTCATACACATTCACACATGACAGATTAAGTTACCATAGTTATTTAAACCTTTATTTCCACTTTGTGTGAAAAAGATTTTAACAAATCAGTTCTACATGTAAAAAAAAAAAAAAAATCAGGTAGATGACAATGCCTTTTAAATCATTGGTATATGTTGCCATTTTAACAACTGTACGCTGAATGCCTTAGGTACTGTATTTGCATTGTTTAACAAACTGCATACCATATAGCCTACCAAGGCAATAAAGGAACTAAAAGAACACAAAGCGCATTGGTAGGCAAGGCAGAGACTGTAATACTATCTATTGGCCAAAGGTTAGCCAAATGTTGGTTGTATGGTAGTCTGGAACTTGTTGGCTGAAACAGATCAAAATAAAAACAAATACAAAACATGAATGAATACTATGATATACTGTAATATGATCACCATCACCATCTTCCTCATCATTGTCATCCTCAACTTTGTTGTTGTTTAACTCCTGTAGTGTATTCCTTGTCTGCATCCCCTGCCATCCAGCTGTCATACCTTTGAACAGCTGATTGACTAGTGCTGATGTAACATCGGTAAGAATCCCAGGCTAGGAGAGTACTTTTCCCACCACTTTTTGCAGCCATTTTGCAATCAAATCCTCATTCATTGATCTGTTTTTGGAGGAGGCTACCGCCACTCCACTGATGTTTTTCAGTATGACACTGCATGCGCCTCTCGTATCCTCTGTAGTTGAGGCAACCATATCAACGACACCACCGTTTATTCCATAGCTATAAAGTTTTTCTCCTGCATCTTCTTTTTCTCATTCATCCGTGTCGTAAATGTGACAAAATTCACCAGCCTTTTGGGGAAGTGCCTGGCATCTTTCTGAGCACAGAACAGCTGTACATCTTCTGACAGAAAAATTATTGTGGTGGAGAAATTTATCAATCCAGCCAGCACTGGCAGCAAAGTTCTCAAAATCCCTGCTGTCCCTTACAGTGACATGGTTTCTTTAGCCTTCATCCTGATCATGTTGCAGAAATCTCTGAGATGTCATGCCTGCATGCTGTGGATGCCATCACACATTTGTAACTCCCTTCTTCCTCCCCTTACAACTCAGTCTGGCCTCCATTCTCTCACTCTTTTAGATCAAGTGAGGAATGTCTTGCGGCTGCTTCTCTTGAGTTTTGGTTGATAAATTTGATAACTGACAGCTTGAATGTTAGATTGTACTTTTCTATCTGTTCCACCGCCATGACACTTAAACGTCAGCGTCGGTTTATAGCAACCGAAGATTTACGGCACCTGGTAATGGACTTCACATGACAATACACACTGGGGGGCCCCTTCTCTTCATCATCTACCTCCTTCCCCTTGGCAATATCTTCCGCAAATACAACATCCATTTTCACTGATATGCGGATGACACCCAGCTCTACCTCTCCAGCAAACCCAATTCCACTCTCCCACCTTCCTCCCTCACTGACTGCTTCACCGAGCTCAAATCCTGGTTCTCCTCAAACTTCCTCAAACTAAACAGTGATAAAACAGAATTTCTTCTTATTGGCAGTAAATCAACCCTCTCAAAAGCTGACAGTTTTTCCCTCACCATCGACCACTCCTTTGTCTCCCCCTCCCCCCAGGTTAAGAGTCTGGGTGTCATCCTTGACAGCACATTATCTTTCCAATCCCATATCAATAACATCACCCGGTCTGCATATTTCCACCTACGCAATATTAATCGCCTCCGCCCCTCCCTTTCTCCCCACTCCACTGCCATTCTTGTACACAGCCTTGTCACCTCCCGCATCGACTACTGCAACTCCCTTCTCTTCGGTCTACCTCACAAATACCTCCATAAACTTCTACTGGTTCAGAACTCTGCAGCTCGAATCAATACCAGAACCCCCTCCATCCACCACATCACCCCTGTTCTGCAGCAACTCCACTGGCTCCCGGTCAAACTAAGCATAAACTTCAAAATCCTCCTGTTTACGTTCAAAGCCATCCACAACCTCTCCCCTCCTTATCTGTCCGAACTCCTCCACATCGCCACCCCTTCCCGTTCCCTCAGATCTGCCTCCTCTGTCCACCTCTCTGTCCCTCCCGCCCACCTCGTCACCATGGGGAGCAGGGCTTTCAGCTGCTCTGCCCCCCGACTCTGGAACTCACTCCCACCGGACATCAGGAACCTGGACTCTCTCCCCCTCTTCAAATCAAGACCAAAAACTCACCTATTCAGAACTGCATACCCCACTTAACTATCTACATTGTCTTTTCTTATCTGTTTCTTACTGTTTTTATTTTTTATGTGTTGTACGGTGTCCTCGAGTGCCCAGAGAGGCGCCTTTAAATAAAATATATTTTTATTATTATTATTATTATTATTATTATTATTATTATTATTATTATATTCACAACTTGGATTCATTTTTATGTAAAACCCTTTGAATCTTTTGATCAGTGGGCCGTTAAAGACTAACCTGATTTTTCGGTTCACCTTCATCCATTCTAATTCCATATCCTCATTGGTGTGGCATTTGTTAGTGAAACATTTGTGCAATCTAAGAGGTTTTGTACATGCAGAGAACTATAAAAACCAGACCAAGTGTCTAATTGAGACCTGCGTTTATATGTCAAAACGTGCAATCAAACCAGGCTAGTAAAAGGGACTTGGCTTTAATTGGTAAAGTTTTATGATCTTCTACAGCTGACAGGTAATCAGTGAAGGGCAGCAAGGATTAGTGTGATGTGACTGCTTCTCTTGCGTTAATTATTTACAGCCTGGCAGATGAATTTTGTCCTCGTCGTCTTTGGAAATTTACCTGCTGATACGAGAATCAAGTGCGCCTCCAGGTTTAAGTCTGGAGGAGATAAAAGCATAGATGATTTTTTCTAGATAAGGGTAGCCAGACTGGATTGGAGATTGTTAATGCTGCTGGTGCTGAGGGGCCAGAAGGAGTCAATTTGGACAAAATAATAATTAATTTCAGCAAGGCTGTAAATAATAATGGATACATTTATGGTACAAATGTTGTTGCATATCATACATGTGGCAAAATGAAAATCACTATTAAGTTTATGCATGATTTACCCCAGTTACTAAAGAGAACCCAGAAAAGATCCATGGGGCATGCCACAAAAGAAAGGAGCATCGGATCTCCAAGCATAACAGGGAGCAGTTGGACAGATAAGAATTAAAACAATCCAGAGCCACATCACTGACATTAACATAGTGTTTCAGATGGCTGATTGACATTGTGGTCCACTGTGTCAACTGCTGAGCTGAGATTAAGGAGAATTCAAATGCCTCTGTCAGCGGCAAGCACTGAGTCATTGGTGACCTTAAACAGAGCAGTGTCAGTGCTGTGTAAACAGTGAAAACCAGATCTAAAGGTATCAATTGATTATTGATTGTTGTTCATAAAAGAAATACATTTCCTGGAGACAACTTATATGGATAAAACATTTTTATCTTTAAAGAGATGTCAAACATTTCTTAAAACAGTGTGATCCAGAGAGTGCATCTTAAACAGGGGTTAAACAGTGACATGTTTAAAATTCAGAGGGAGGGAGAGGTAAAATACCAGTAGACATGCAGCAGTTAATTATGGTTTAAATATCCACACCAACCATCTGAAATACTGCTTTTAAAAACCAAATGGGAATGCAGTCTGTGAAGATGCAAACCATGCAAATATGTGTGACGCAACCGTCTGACATTAATCCTCCAGACAGGAACTCACTTGAATAAGTTGCCATTATTTTTAATGAATTATGCAAAACAAATTGCAACTGTTTTTTAAATGTTCACTTTCTCCCACTATGTGAGGGCAAAAAAGGCCTAAAAACATTGCAACATGCATCGCAATTTCGCTTGCATTTTATGCCGCAACAATCCCATAAAGAGCCTGCAAAATACCAGAGGTTCTGACAACTTGTTGTCTAAAAATGACTTAATCTGTGTGATGGCTTACTCTGATTGTTGTCCAGAATCAGATTTCCCTGCATGCTTCTAAATGTAGCCAGTGTGTACAAGCAGTGAAGATTTAAAAAAAAAAAAAACTACTGTGTTGTTTGAAATTGTTTGTCTCTGTCAAATGTTCTTAATTTTGAAAAATGACTTTCTGGTGGTTTTTAACAAGTGTTGCCCTCATTGTTTTCATCAGTAGCGGATAGGGTCCAATCACTTGCATGATTAATCTCCATTCATTTCTACACAATGTGCTTCGTGTGTGCAGAATCAAGGCCTTATATCTCCTAAACTTATAAATACAGATTACATCACCATAGTGACACAGAACAACCCTGTTCCCCTGCACACCCAGGCACGCATTCCTTCACTTTGGGGGGGGTCTCTAAGGGGGTCTCCACTCTCAGTGAGTCTAAGGACCTCCGACCCATGCTCCCCCTAAATGCTGCAGTATCCAAAAAGCTCACACAGAGTAGGTCTGTTCATTGAAGTTATATCAACAGAGAGAAGGCTACTGTTTTACCACACATACACAAACTCACACACACAGCCTGGGCTGTAAGTAAATTCACCACCTCTCATGCAATCTGTAATTATGATGTAGAATGATGTAATGAATGATATAAAGACATTACTGTAACTCCAGCTACTGAGTGGACATACACACACACACACACTCTCAACTCAACCACAGTGTGATGCCTCTGGACTTCCATCAGACCTGTAGAGTGTGAAGCATTGCTAAAGTAAAGAAAGAGAAAAAAAAGAAATCATTAGAACTCCTAAACAGCCTTCATGGCGCAGTTCATTCCACTTAGCCATAAATCATTAAACCAATCATTACTGTGAAAGGAACTTTTTAATAACCACTAATTAAGCTGATTGGAAAATAACATGTTTGTTATTATTGGTTGCGGCTCTGAGGGCTGAGGAGGTTTGTGATTTAAGACTTTGCACTTTCTTAGGAGCAGGCAACAAGGAGACACTGAAGCCAGTGTTCCCATACAGATTACCAAAGTCAGAAGTAGCTTTACATTCATTTTCCAAAGTTGTTAACAAGAATTTGATTATGTAGCTTAAATGTACTGTATATAGCTCATTGGAGCCTGCCTACCATACAAACTCAGGCCAGAATTAGGTTATTTACTGCTAATAAAGAACCTATTATCTGCTCTTCAATAAAGAATATCTTATTCTTTACATAGAGGTTGACTGACACTTTTCTCATGGCGGAAGATTTTTAACAGCCTCGATAATAGGGGGAAATTACTGTAATGTTACTGATGGTTAGGACTGGCATAGTGATATGATGTAAGGTAGTAAGGTGATTACTTTTGTTGTTTGTATTTAGTCCTACTATTGAAGCAAACATTAAAATGGACCCGGAAACAGAGATTAACTTGTCCCTGTGCTCTTGCTTTAACTACTATAGCTGTTACTATCAAGTTAATAGTTAATGCTAAGAGTAACCAGCGTTACAGTAGTAACTGCAGGTTGAGTTAGGTCATACAATTGTGTGTCATTCACATAACAATGAAGGTATATGCCCAAGGGGCAGCACCTCTAACCACACTTATCAGTGATCCTGGCTGTGGTCAGAGGTGAAACAGGATTTGAAAGGGTTAACGTAACACTTAAAACTCTCAGAAAGTGCAATATTACATACATTTTTGCTCATATGGTACATACAGTTTGTAGATATAAAGCATCACAGACTAACTGAGCCTCATAATTCTAATATTTACATGTATTTACTATTTACATTTACTGTAAGATTAAAATCAACCCTAAATAAAGCACTCTAATATCGTTAACATAATATTCTGTTTTCTCTATACATGGGTTAGTTAGTCAGTTATTCATTACCTCTACAAAGCCTGGCCTACCTGCACATTCAGTACATAGAGCATATATAATACAGTCTTAACCGAGTCCTAAAACCTATTGTTGCTGTTGTATCCTCACTGTTGCAACAACCAGCATCATGGTCCTGCCATGGTAGATGATACAGATCTCTCATCAGCTTTTGATTTTTGATTTTAGTGGAGAGCATCATCTGTTTTCTTTAAACCAGAGAATAATAGAAGGTTTTTCTTTGTGGGGGCACAGTTAAATCACATGGAACGATCACCTAAACGTGGTGTTGCCATGAGGCATCCTGTATCATTGCTTAACTGATGGGCAAACATTAAGTGATGTGCCAGTCGAGAATTTTGTCCTCTCCCAGCTTGACAGACGTGCCGAACAGTGAGTGTCCTTTAACGACCGGTGTGAAGGATTTAGTGGCATCTAGCGGTAAAGTTGCAGATTGCAACTAATTTAACACTGCTGCCATCTGTATTTGACGACCTGAGATGAGAACGGCTGTGAAGTGTATAGAGGAACTACGGTGGCCGTGAAAGTTTTGAATAATGCGAAAGGCCCTATCTACAGCCAGTGTTTGGTTTGTCTATTCTGGGCTACTGTAGAAACATGGTGGTTCAACATGGCGGAATCCATGGAAGACAACCCACAGCGTCTGTAGAAATGGTTAATTCTAAGGTAACAAAAACATAATTCTTATATTTAGGTGATTATACAAAATAATGAAAACATTTCTATGAATATTATATTTCATTATCTTCTAATAGATCCTTCCTAATGTTACACACTGGACCTTTAAGAAGAGTTGGACTTGAATTTCCCCAAAATGCTTTTCACAACCTCAGAACAAATAATCCAACATTATTGGCCCTGCTGGCAGGAGCCAGTCCTCTGTGGAGCAGTGCTGGAGGTCAGAGGATGACATCATGACATCAGGAAACAGTTGAGGACAGGGGGGGGGGGACTGTTGCCTTACTCTTTCACACGCAGGTTTGATGTTGTTCTCTTCATGTTCCTCTGGGTTCTTTCCTACAGATTGATCATTTTAATCAGTAGAAACCTGACTTCCGCTGCTGGAACAGACTTCTTTTGGCCTGAGGTATAATAACCATGCTGAGAAAAAAAAATGCATGAATAAAAGGTAAATGGTTAGGGTATTCCTTACAACCATTGTCATTATTTTACCTCATGACCCCTTGGTGATGCTCATTAAATATGATATAGCACAAAAATGCTGAAAGAACAAAATAGAAAACACACAGCTACCATACCCAAGTATTGGGTAAATATGATGATTAACCCAACAATACCTACATCATAGGTAATCCATTTCAAATTTACAGGCAGAAACTAATCTGCGGTCAAGAATTTGAGGAGATGGACCAACGATGCAAAGCTAGAGTTAGAGGCCTGCTTTGACTACACTGATGAGAGTGCTGGCTGCAGCTACAGACCTGGATGAACTCACTGACACTGTGACATTTTATGTCAGCTTTTGTGAGTGCCAACAAAAACCCTAGTTTACAGCTAACTCAGGCAACTTCTTCAAGGAGGAGGCTTACAGTCTTGGTGACAGAATCCTGTACAATCACTCCAGAACACACTGACAACGGAGATCAGAGTAGCAGCGTTTTATCTCAGATTTGTTAAGCCAACAATTGCAACGCTCATCCACTCCGACTCAGACATCACTCTCACAACCCCCTCTCAATGGCTCAAGAGATAGGCGAACAGCCTTGGACTCAAGGGGCAGCTATGTGTGGACGATGATTGTGATGGGCAAAAAAAGAAGAGCAAATTTTGTTTATCAAGATCATAGGCTTAAAGTACTTTTTAACCACATGATGAACCACACATTGCTCCAGAATGGGACATAGATATTACCATTCCAGCCTATTAAAAGCCTTCATAGTTTTCAAAGATATGACAGCTGCTGGTGTTTTATCATCTTTGCTAGCATCAGTTATGTGCTGTGTTATGTCTGAGATTGTCAGTGGCTAACAGCCTCTTATGAAACTGGTTTGGTCACAATGAACCAAAAATGTCATATTAGGTTAGATTAGATTCAACTTTATTGTCATTGCAAGTACAAGTACTAAGACAACGATATGCAGTATGCATATAGTTCTGTTGTAGACGAGCCAGGACCATGGCCTAGACTTTAAGACTGGCACAGAGTAGGCTTAAAGGCCTGTTGCTGCTACAAGCAGTTGAATCTTTATCCTTTTTTAGAGGTAGAGGGCCTCTGAGTGATTGGGGAAGACTATTCCACAATGTTGGGGCTAAAACAGCAAAGTTTTTGCAGTTAGAGCGAGGAATGGATAAATGGCCTACATTTGAGGAGCAAAGTGGCCGAGAAGTGGAATGGGAACAAGGAGATCTGAAATGTTACTGGGGGCAAGGTCGCGTGCGGTCCTGGGTTCATGGCACACAGTCCTCAGGTGTTGCCAATTTACTGACGACCCTCTGCCACCCACTTAAAGTACCTGCACATGAACAGGAAGACAGGGTGGAGTGGGTCGTCACACCTTATATGTAATCAGTAAGATCTTATAGTTGATTCTGAATTTTACAGGAAGCCAATTAAGGGATGCGAGAACAGGAGTTGCTGGTTCTGGTTAAAAGTCTGGCGGCTGCATTTTGTACTAACTGTAATCGGTTTAACAAAGCATGACTGAGGCACGTGTAGAGGGAGTTACAGTAATCTAGACGAGAGAAAATGAAGCTGTGAATTAATAGTTCAAGATCACTGGAGGGCAAGAAACTTTTGATTTTTGCTACATTTCGTTTTCAAAGATGATACCCAGATTCTTAGCAGTGGGTTTGATATTTGTGAGTAATGGTCCAATAAACTGATCAACTGCAGTGACAAAGTTATCAGGGCTAAATAAAATGATTTCAGTTTTGTCAGGATTTAAGTGGAGAAAATTAAGAGACACCCAGTCTTTGGTGGCAGCTAAGCACTCATGGAGAGAGGACAGTTGATTCAGGTTATTGGGTTTCGCAGAAAAGTAGATCTGTGTAGCATCGGTGATATGACATGTCATGGAAGCGGCTGAACAAATGACCCAGAGGAAGCATGTACAGGGAGAACAGAACTGGACCAAGAACCGACCCCTGAGGGCAGGGGCAGTCCTAGACCATTTGGTGACCTAGGCGAGCTTTACTGATAGCGCCCCATCCCCACAAGAAAATAACTCATGTCCAAGGAATTGCACATTTATTTAAACAATGATAATACAAACAATATAACAATATGTGCAAAAGAATAAACCTGTTCAATAATAAATATACAAAAAATAAACTTTAAATATTTTTAACAGTAGTGCAACATCTGAGAACAAAAAGTGCATACTAAAGAATCAAAACAAAAAATGAAACTAACAATAAAACATTATGTGCAAAATTAGATACTGTAAAATGTGATGTGAGGTTGGCAGGAAGAGCAGCATGCTCTTGTTGTGTCTCTTCTGGTGACTCTAGGTCCATAAACATAGAAAGAACACACAAGAGCAAAAACATTGACTGGATGAGACATGGCACAACATATTGTCATTTTCATGTAAGTCAATACATTTTTATCATCACAAACATTCACTGACACATTAAACTCACCTGAGGAAACTGGAGCAGCTGAGGTGCATGGCTGTTCCTGGTCTGATGATTCAGATGCAGGTAATATTAAATATTTTAATAGTGAATCTAAAATGATATAACAAACAAGTGTATTATCAACATGGAGTAAATCATTTCCATTTTTCAAATGATATTATTATTAAGTTGCTAAGCATTTTAATTTTGACATTTATATAAATTCACTTAGGATGTGTCTGAAATCACTCACTCATTCCCTACTCCCTAGTCACTACATAGGGAATCCAACATTGTGGACAATATAGGGAGTAGTGAGTGATTTCAGACACAGCCTTAGTCCCATATGCTCACAGCTCTCTGCATAAACATACTCTACCTGTATATATCATTTATTATTATTATGCTCAACTTTTTTGATACTATTTTCCATCAGTATGTAACTTATACTTATCTCTGTTCATCAGTATATAACATATGCTCATCTTTTGCACCTCTGTCTATAAAGTCCACATGTTGATATCCTCATCTGCATATGAGGCACTGACTCACTCAGCACTTTATTAGTTTGCACTCTGGTTAGATGTAAAACTGTATTTCACGGTACTTGAACTTTACAGTAAAGTTAAAACTAATCCAAAACTGAATCTAATCTAATTTTGCTATATGGACAGAAATAATAGACTTTTCACATCCACTAAATGTTTAATTTCATAGGACACAATGAGATGCAAAATGCTATATACTGAAGCTAGCATCAACTTGTATAGTGTTTTTCTTGAAAAATATCCAGCCAGTCCAGGCCAACCCAGGCCAGCAGTCTGAACCAGTCTTATGACAGTCTTATTATGACAAAATTGCGTCCGACTGCATGTTAATAACGACCAAAACTAGCCGAATGAAGCGGGACGTCGCACACCTTCATTGCTACTTAATGTTAGCTTACTAGTAAGATGACATGATGCTACTGCTAGGAGCCAAAACGTGTGCTAAACTGTCCTCTTGGCAGCCAAAACGATGCTAAAGTGCCCTCTTGGGAGCCAAAATACACTAAATTGCCCTCTTGGGTGGAAAAAACACTCAACTGCCCTCTTCTAATGGTGCTATCCATTTGTCTTGTGAACTCGGAACCCGAGTTGGAAAGTGTAAATCTCGCAGCTATCTCGCGACATTTCACCGAGACACACCCCCTTTTGGTCGGAATTTCAGCCGTCCAGCTCGGGGTACCTCACAGTACACCGAGGTAAACGAGGACGAGTGTACAACCCGAAAAACAAAGATGGCAGCGCCCATAGTGAGATGTATTTTCTTTGTATTTGTACTACGTTGGTCGTTTTAATTTCGATTTCAAATGCTCTTACACACTTGTTTACATTGCTGCTTTAGTCCGGTCACCAATTTATGCATTGCAGTGTTGCTGTGCTTGCAATACAATGTAAAGTTTTGTTTTCTAGCTGGTTTGCTAAATAGGCTAATGTAGCTAACAATAACACTAGCCTGCTATTGCCCCCTGGTGGCTCGAGACAAACGCCACAGCACTTGTTGAAATTGAAATAGGCGAAAATGGCAAAATATTATTGAAATGTAAGACTTGCAATAACGGAATTACTTGAAATGTTAGTGTTTCTGTAGAAAAACATTATTATTATCTCACATTGAGCTTGTTTAGAAGAGCCACAAACTATAACAAGACAGCTGCTGCACTTCTTTCCGACTCGTAATGCCCAAAGACAAACTGAAACGCTATAAGTGGTACAAGCCTGGCAATGGCGTCACGTTCTCGCGGCAGAACAACTCGGGCTCCGAGTTCACGAGACAAATGGATAGCACCATAAGTTCTATTATTAGATAGAGACAGTGTTGCCAACTTGGCTACTTTCTCGCTAAATCTGGCGACTTTCCAAATCCTCCTGGCGACTTTTGTCAAAAGCAACTAGCGACAAATCTAGCGACTTTTTCTGGTGTTATTGGAGACTTTTGTGGTGTTTGGAGACTCTGACGTGAAAGCACGTATCACTCTACAGTTACTGTGCTCAACGAGCAGTGGGGGCTGCCGTGAGCCCCTCCCCCAGTCCAAAATCACTCACAGATGGTTGCAAATGCAATTGCAAATGAATCGCGCATGCGCATGGCCGCCGCCGTTCCCGCTCTGTCGTGGGCTGTAAATGTAAATGTTTCTTCACTCACTCTCACCAAAAATACATTAAAAAATTTAAATTTAGTAAATTTAGGGGTTTTTTTACTCACTTTTTGTCTCTCCTGTGACGTTATTCCTCTCTCCTACAGCGTCCATTAAATGCGGTTACATCAGGCAAATTGCAAATTAGGCGATGACGTCATTTAGCGACTTCTAGCGACTTTTAGGACAGCCAATAGCTACTTTCCTTACTGAGGAGTTGGCAACACTGGGTAGAGATACCTATTGCATGTTTAAGGAGGAGCTACCTCACTACGTCTTGTGGGAATAGCTTTTCAAAGCTAGCCAGTAGTTAAAAGTTGGGTTAGCATTGCATATCAGGGTTTCCGCCAGGTTTAAGTTGACTCCCCGCCGGGGTAAGCATCTGGGATCATTTTTAAAAATGCTTTCTTGAAAATACCTTTTAAACTTCAGCTTGCAAGTTAAGGACAGAAAGTCTTGTTAGTAGGCTAATGCTATTGAATAGGCTAGTGGCTAATGCTAGCAGCTAGTTGAGAGAGAGAGAGACCAGTGTGATGATCAGCTAAGTAGAACAGAGCTGGGTGAGCATTATAAACTGTGAATGTAGCTTTAGTGTATATTAGGATACACTTTGCAATAAAAATAGATAATGCAGTCATCTGTACAAAGCAGATTTCCTGAATTTTGTGAAGGCTAGATACATTTAGGCTAGCTAATTTTAGAGCCATGAATGAGCCGCAATTTATTCCACAGAGCAGTAAATGTGTCTCACACCTTTCCAACAGCTGTGGCTTAAGCTTTGATATTGTTTTATTTTAATTAAAAAAATGGTCATCTTAAAAAGGTCAGATACTGACCCTGATGTGAGAGAAGAATTGATGATAGAAAGCAGGCTAGGACCTAAGACAGGGAGTATGGTTTTTAAAAATGTTGTAGGAACTGTGTCACAGGGACTGGAGGAGGGACGCATGTGATCGACAGTTTTTAAAAGGATCTGTAGAGAGATAGGAGCAAAATCAGACAGTAAAATAGGACGACTGGACATTGGAGGGGGCAGAACAGTGAAGGGAAAATGAGACTTTAGACCATCGATCTTGTCAATGAAAAAAGACAGGAATCTTTCAGTCAGCAGGAGAGGAGGCATGAATAGCAGGAGGAGATCGAGTTAAAAGCTGGTTGATAGTAGTAAACTAAAACATTGGGTTATGTTTATTGCTAACAATCAGGTCAGAAAAGTAGGAAGCTCGCGCATCTTTAATAGTCTGGTTCAAATTAAACAGTAGTCCTCTCATGTAGAGGCGGTGGACTTCAAGTTTGTACTTTTTCCAATTTCGCTCAGCCTTTCTATATTCCCTTCTTTGTTGTCTAATGTTGATGTTGATCCAAAAAGTTTTATTAATAACTGGGACAGCCCTGGATGTATATGGAGTGGAAAAATCAAGGGCTGATGTGCACAAATTATTAAACCAGCTAATTTGATCATTAATATTGAAAAAGTGAGGAGGAGAATTAGCCAGACCAGAAAAATGGCTACAGAATGTGGCTGCTGACTGATTATTACAGAGAGTTTATGCGAGAGTGGATTATACATTTCTGGGATGGTGAAGCAGTTATAAAATGTCAAATGTCAAAAGTAATACATTTGTGGTCAGAGACAAAATCATGCATATTCAGGGAACTAAGAGACAGATCCAGAGTAAAAACTACAGTACAGTTAAATGGACTCATTGTAGGTCAAGATATACATGCTTTACAGGAGTGCAGTCAGTTCAATGTTGGTGGATAAGAGGCATGACCCTTCCTGTGGGATGGACGCCGTCCGTCTAAAAAAATTGAGGCCGAAATAAAAAGGCGGCAAAATTGTGGAGAATTATGGAATATCTCTGCTCAGACAATAACCCTTAAGCCAGATGTGGAGTTGGCGCAGGCGACTCAACTTCACGCCACCAAAACGAGGTGAGGGGAGTGGACCGGATATAATTACCTGCTTCCCAGTATCCAGCAGACTGTCCACAAGACTGATGAACTCGTCTTTGAGAAACTCCGACTGCTGGTATTTGATGTAATTTGTGCCAGCTTGGATGACGACTGCGGTGGCGGAGTTGTGGTTGTTAATCAGCTGTAGAGCGCTGGGTATAATGTCCTTAACACAGGCACCAGGATAGCATAAAGTTTGATGAGATGAGAGGTATCCTCTGAATTGTTTAAATTTTGTCCACAAAATCTTTCTCCAGATCAGCTGCATATTTCTTCTGTACATTAGCCACTCCTGTACAAAGATCTTGTATGGAGATGGATAGAATGTTGTTCAAAAATCCAAATGTCTGCTGAATGTTTTTGAAGGACAGAAACCTCTGATCCAGTTCGAGTCGGTCTATGACGGTGATAAAACTGTTGCTTTGAACTTGTCTCAGCCTGGTCGTTCACAGTCAGGTTCAACACTTTCATTGCTTGTTTTTTTCTTTTCCTGTGCCTCTGTGTGTCCACTTTGTAGTGCTGAGACACAGTTGGAGACATGCTTTTTACATCGCTCTCAGACTTCAAAATCATCCTGTAGGCTGGCCAAATAATCTCTCAATGAGCTGATCAAAGTAACAGTGTTACACAAATCTAGTTCAACTGCCTGTAGAGCAGTGCTGCTCTTGTGAAAGCGTTGCAGTATGTTGTTCCACATATCACACAGAAAGGCATTCTCTAGTTTTTCCATTTTCATGTAGAGCACCCTGGCTTTATTTCATGTTGTTAGATTTTGGTTCATCTCTTTACTTTTGCAGCGACTCTTGGAATCAATCAATCAATCAATGTCAATTTAGGAATTTTCTTGAGTAGATCTTGGTCACGCTGTTCTTTCAGTCGTTGTCGTTTTCTTTTTTGTGCTCCGCTATCACATTTCCATTCTGACATTTTGCCGCTATGCTGTCTAGTAACAGTGAGTGAAGTATCATTTGAAAACAAAACTGACCTTATGAACCCGGCCACATGATGGCAGCTGATTGGGTAAATGTGTCCCATATCTACCCTATCATTTTTTTTTTTTTTGGTTGTAGTTAATTAAAAATAATTAAAAATAGTCAGGCCACTCAGGATCCAGATAGATGTTATGATGATGTCCATGGATATTAGACGGATTGAGTTCTGCTTTTATATTTTAATGATCTGATGATAATCCATATGTTGAACTTACCCAAATATACAGTACACATTGAGTGGGCTGAAAAAAGGAACTCAGAAGCCCACTCATACTTCTTCGACCCCAGATCCGACCTCATCAGCCCCTCCTAAGATCATGTTCTAGCTTATGACTCTGGAATTGAATCAATGTCTGTTTGTTCACTTAGCACACACATTTTCCACAGCACTGGAATGTCGTCAACACATTTTCAGATGGAAAATAACGAAGGAGGAGTAGAAATTCAACTCGCTGCCGTGTTCACACCAGATTATTCATTACCACTATGGTGTTTTTCTTTTGGTGCCAAAGTGTGTTTTTTTCCTGTGAGAAGTATGAGCATGGGTAATGTGTCTGCCAGCCCTAGTGCACATTAATCACCAGGTCCACCTACAGGACTGCTCTCATTCCTCTCTCCTTTCCTTCGATAAGATGGTGAACTCCCAGACATTCCCAGCAGTTACAACCTGTCCTCTGCAGTTATCACCTCAACCTAGGACATTAAGAGCAGCTATATATATTAATTGCCCCGTAGAGACAACATTGGACCTCCTGCATCCAAATGTGTCGCTCTGGTGTTCCACACATTCACAAAGTGGTTAAACCATTGATAATATATAAAATGGACAGAGCTTCTGGGTCTGTGAAGCTCACGCAAAGTGTCTTAAAACTGCATTCTATGTAATAAATGCAGTAAAACCCAGACACCATGCAGTCTTAGAAATTAACCTACTTCTCACTTGATTTATCAGCTCAGTAAACGGTTTCCTAATGAGTTGATGGTCTCAAATTCTGTAGTCTTCTTTTCCTACAGCATGATTTTCATTTTGTAAATTATGGTCTCATTTAGAGTAAAATATGCCTTAGGGTGTGGCTACCTTGTGATTGACAAGTTGTTCTCAGTCAGTCTGTCCAGCTCAACACACAAAACTCAGATCAAACTAGGCAGTGCTGATCAAATATGAATCAAAATTATATTACTGCATTGCCTACCCAATGAGAGCAGCTCAACTCACAGTACGTCACAAACCATCATGGCAACGACCATAATGCCAAACTCGAGGCTTCAAAACAGTACTCCACAGACTAATGGGTGATGTCACGATAGGTTCACACTTGGCTAAAATGTATGGTCCAGTTAAAGTAAAACTCTTTGTCCGTGGATGGTCCTAAACCTGAACAACACACAGCACTGAGGCACAGCAGACAAGGCTGCATTCACTCAAAATCTAGCAATGCGCACCGTCTGCAGGGTTGTGCGGAAGAGTAGACATGTTTATTGGTGCTTTAGAACGTAACTGCCCTGGAACAGTAGCACTCTCCATTCACCATCTAGCTCAGAGGGTTTCAAACTCAAATTGGCTTGGGGCCACTGTTGGTATTGTCATGTTTTATTGTAGGGCCACTTCAACATTCAAGTACTACAAGAAAACTCAATATTCTATAATATTTCCATTACTCCTATGCATTTTTATGCATCATTTCATATCTGTTGTTCGCAGCTAAACAAGTGAAGCCCCAAAACCTGCTTTCTCCTTATCAACTGTTTGCACACATTTGCAGGCAATTATTTTTCACCAAACAAAATATATTTTTTAAATATAAGTAGTTGTGTTTTTGTATATGGGGTCCAATGTGTCAACCCAGTCTCACTGAAATAAATGAGGAGGCTGCATTTTTCACACAGTGCTGTTGTCTGTCTGAACAATGCGTTATGCTGTTTGACTCTAACTGTCTATATAATTTGTGCTGTTACTCTATGAATCAGAATAGACAATTCAAGTCGCAAACTAATACTAGTAAAAGTCCAAATCTAATGTTTCACTAAGAAAAAGCAATCCCATAGAGCTTTAATGATACCTTAACCTTCCTAATGATGCCTTGTGCAGATATTCTATTATGAATAATCAACTGAAAAATGTTAGCAGTGATAGTCATACATTGTCAAAAAAGAATATGTGGAGTTTTGCAGAGTTGTCCAAAATCAACATTCTTTTCATGAGGTCAAACTGCTTTATATTCATTTAATTTGATTTCTTGCACTTCTTGCATCGCTCAGTTGTCAGTGTGGGCTGCCAGAAGATGCAGTGATGTTGGTTAGTCTGTCTATCCACTCTAAAACTACCAGCCCAATAGCCATTTATTTTTATGTGGATATTAGATATCACAGAACATGAATCCTAGTTTGGCAAACTTATTTTAACTCAGACTAACTAACTAGATTTCTTTCAGAGCTTTTGACTGGCTTTTTTTCCTCATTCATTCATTCCAAAGCAACAAGCATTGCATTCATTGATTTATGTGTACAAAAGTGAAGTAACTTTAATCTGAAGGGTTTTCAAAGGCATTTATTGTATTAAAATGTTTTAGTACCTGCCAAAAATCGTATCACCTGTCAGTACGACCTATTCAACATTGCATATAATCCTGTAACATGACACTTTTAGCCCTTGATCGTGATCTTCCTTTTATTTCTCTCTGCCTTTCTCTCTCTTTTTGTCACCTCAGTCTCCCCATCACCCAGCCATCACCCCTCTGTCTTTGAAATTCAGCCCGTCCCGTCACAGAAGGGCTCAGTCCAGTCCTTTTATATCGAGGCTGGAGGATTCCCCCCCACACACTTCAGTTAGCATTGTCTCATGCCCAGCTGTGACTGGAATAGAATTCCTGAGGCGGATGCTATAGGAGCCTGGAGACTCTCAGCTCGTCTACCGTGTCATTCTTGAAATCTCCAGCAGCTGCTGTGCTGACGGAGATCAAAGTAAAAGGCAGCCAGTCGCTGCCGGTCTACCTGAGTGTTTTACACTGGATATGGCTTCAATAAATGACTGGGGCTCAGGCCTACATGATAGAAACTCCTAATCTACACTTTTTCAAAGATCAGGCAATTTTTAAGATAGTAATTTGAACTAAGTGTAGTGTAAAATGTACATATACCACCTTCATCACATGGTAAATGGACCTGTACTTGTATAGCGCCATTCTAGTCTTCCGACCACTCAAAGCGCTTTTACACTACATGCCACATTCAGCCTTTCACACAAATTCACACAGTGATGGCAAAGTCCATTGAACAGAAACTAACATTCATACACACTCACACACCGATGCATAGCATCAGGTGCAATTTGGGGTTCAGTATCTTGCTCAAGGATACTTCGACATGTGGTACCAGGAGCCGGGGATCGAACCCACAACCTTCCGATTAAGGAATGACCTGCTCTGCCTCTGAGCCACAATGCAGACAATTGATGTCATGTTTGGTATGGAGTTGGGGTGAAGCAATTGTATATGCCTCCTGTGGTGAGGCCTGTGACACAAGGCCCAAAAGTGAATCTTTGCAGATTCTCTTTCCTTCCCCTAGTAAGAAATCATGTTTCTTTAGAAAATAAGAATTAAGAGAAGAGAATATGTGTGTGTGAGTTCAGAGGAAGGTGAGGGCAGGGTTGTGGCACTGTGGACCCCAGGAGGGGACTGCAGGGATGTGGTAATATATTATTGTGGGAAGGAAAGCTAATGAAATCACCTCTCCTCTGCTGAGAATAATGAGTTTCACATAATATTGAATTTCACATCAGGAACATCTCTGTGTTAAGTACAAAGCTGGAGTCAACCTAGCTTAGCATAAAGACTGGAAGCAGAGGGAAACAGCTAGCCTGGCTCTTTCCAAAGTTCTAAAATATACCTACCATCATCCCCAAGCTCACTAAAGTCTCCTTCACACATGTACTCTTTACAACGACAATCTTACTGGGTTGGACTTGTGACACTTCTGTAACACTTTCAACAGCTTTCTGTCTGAACTGAATGCTGTCAGATTAACATAAAAGCTGCAGCAGCATAAAGTTAAATATAAAGACATTAAATGTTTATCTTAAGGTCACATGGTTATACATTTATTATCTCTTTCATGAGACAGTTTGTGAAAAAGCCAATTTTAAGTTGTGATTCTTCTCAGATCAGTCCAGCCTATAAAACATTTTCCTCTTGCAGTGCAGCCTTGTACAGCCACATTAATAACCTGACCAACAGTCTCTCCCTGAATTCTCTATGTAAACCCCTTGGACAAATAAATGAAAATCCAGCAAAACCCTTTATATACACAGCATGTCAGATAATAGAAATTAAATGAGTCCCAACTTAACGTCCTGTCATTCACTGCTTTTGCTCAGATAGATATTATAAAAGAGACAGCAGGCTTGTCTTCAACAAGGGTCCTCAGAGTTACTGCAACCAAATTATTGTTTGATAATATTCAAAAACGTAAATATGTCTAAAAAAATACATATGAACCTGAATCCATTCCCACCTGCTCACCCATTTAAATTATATTAGGGGGTAAAGTTGTGAAAAATTAAGGGAATGGCCGCTTTGAGTAACAGGTGGGCACTGACTCTTGAGCATAGCAGTGAGTGGGTCTCTGTACTTAGTGGGCATGCTCAGCCAAGCAGATAACCATATATCTGTGACAAGCCAACATCAGCTAACCAGTTTTATTGTATTTAAAAACAGGAAGTTATTTGAGATGGAAATCTGTTTTCCTACTACCACGGGGATCACGCTCGCCTTGACCTTCCACATCTGCTCCAGCTGTTCTTTCAACCCTTGGTACTTTTCAACCTTTATAAATAAAATATATATATATATATATATATATATATATATTCGACATGTGGTACCAGTAAGGTAATACAGTACTATGCAAAAGTTTTAGGCAGGTATGAAAAAATGCTGTAAACTAAGAATGCTTTCAAAAATGGAAGTGTTAATAGTTTATTTTCATCAATTAACAGAATGCAGTGAATGAACAGAAGTGAAATCTAAATCAAATCAATATTTGGTGTGACGACCCTTTGCCTTCAAGACAGCATCAATTCTTCTAGGTATACTTGCAGTTTTTGAAGGAACTCAGCTGGTAGGTTGTTCCAAACATCTTGGAGAACTAACCACAGATCTTCTGTGGATGTAGGCTTCCTCAAATCCGTCTGTCTCTTCATGTAATCCGAGACACACTCGATGATGTTGAGATCAGGGCTCTGTGGGGGCCATGCCATCACTTCCAGGACTTCTTGTTCTTTACACTGAAGATAGTTCTTAATGACCATGGCTGTATGTTTGGGGTCGTTGTCCTGCTGCAGAATAAATTTGGGGCCAATTATATGCCTCCCTGATGGTATTGCATGATGGATAAGTATCTGCCTGTATTTCTCAGCATTGAGGATACCATTAATCCTGACCAAATCTCCAACTCCATTTGCAGAAGTGCAGCCCCAAACTTGCAAGGAACCTCCACCATGCTTCACTGTTGCCTGCAGACATTCATTATTGTACTGCTCTCCAGCCCTTCAGCAAACAAACTGCCTTCTGCTACAGCCAAATATTTCAAATTTTGACTCATCAGTCCAGAGCACCTGCTGCCATTTTTCTGCACCCCAGTTCCTATGTTTTCGTGCATAGTTGAGTCGCTTGGCCTCATTTCCATGTCGGAGGTATGGCTTTTTGGCTGCAACTCTTCCATGAAGACCACTTCTGACCAGACTTCTCCAGACAGTAGATGGGTGTACCTGGGTCCCACTGGTTTCTGCCAGTTCAGAGCTGATGGCACTGCTGGACATCTTCCGATTTCGAAGGGAAATAAGCTTGATGTGTTTTTCATCTGCTGCATTAAGTTTCCTTGGCCTACCACTGTGTCTACGATCCTCAACGTTGACCCTTTCTCTGTGCTTTTTCAAAAGAGCTTCAACAGTACATCTTGTAACACCAGTTTGCTTTGAAATATTTGTCTGGGAGAGACCTTGCTGATGCAGTATAACTACCTTGTGTCTTGTTGCTGTGCTCAGTCTTGCCATAGTGTATGACCTGTGACATGAAACTGTCTTCCACAACCTCACCTTGGTAGCAGAGTTTGGCTGTTCTTCACCCAGTTTTAAGCCTCCTACACAGCTGTTTCTGTTCCAGTTAATGACTGTGTTTCAACCTACATGTGACATTGATGAGCATTAGCACCTGTTTGGTATAATTGGTTGATCATACACCTGACAATCCTACAAAATCCCTGACTACTAAGTGTACCTATAAGAATTGATGCTGGTTTGAAGGCAAAGGGTAGTAACACCAAATATTGATGTGATTTAGATTTTTATTTTGTTCGCTCACTTTGCATTTTGTAAATTGATAAAAAATAAACAATCATTATTTATATCTTTGAAAGCATTCTTAGTTTACAGCATTTTCTCACACCTGCCTAAAACCTTAGGTACTGTAGGTCTCCTTTAAAATTAAAACATTATTATATCCATATGTCAATAATCATTCTAATAGCTTATTATTGTATGCACAATAATAGGTATGTTTATACATGGCATTAAAGTTTGTCCTACACTTTACTGTTGGCCCAGTTTAATATGCAACACAGTTTTATACAATATATGTAGTAGGGGGGTCCTATGGTCCTTGGCCTGAAAGACAGTGCAGACCCCTGACTTAAAGGATTAAATTGATGCAAATGCTTTGGATTCACAGTAAGAAGCAGAGGCAAGTGTACTGTATGCCGTGCTCCCAATGGTCTTTTATTAAAGCTTCAAAAGCAAAAAAACCTTGTCCAATGTAGCCTGTGAGAGTACAAAAAACACTGACCTACCTACCGCTGCTCTCTCTCCCTCTCATGCACCAGGTCCCAAATATCATGGGAGCTGTTTCCCCTGCTTCCAGTCTTTATGGTAAGCTAGGTTAACCAGCTCTGTACTTAACACAGTGACATGAGATTGATAGCCACCTTCTCATCTCAGACAGAAAGCAAATAAATGTGCCAAACTATTTTCTACTTCTCTCAGTCCCTGCTCTTCAGTTACTGTCTGTGATAGATCCATCCAAACAAAGGGCAAAGATCCAGCTATCCCCTTCACCCTTTATTGTAATGTTATAAAGAGTTCGGTCTAGACCTGCTCTATTTGAAAAGTGTCCTGAGATAACTTCTGTTATGAATTGGCGCTATACAAATAAAATTGAATTGAATTGAATTTAATTTATTTTCCAAAAATACTCTTGGAAGTTGGCAGGAGCGGCTCACGGCTCAGAAAACACCGCTTCCTCTGTCTTTGCTGTGTAATGGAAACCGATATGAAGCTGGGCTCACTACAGAAGCACTGTGTGATGGGTAAATCAGAGGCCCGGGGAGAGCAGGTGCTTCCCCAAAACCCTTGGGAGACACATTCGCTCATGTGTGCTGGTCTAGGATCAGTTTTCTCTACCCTGCATCTGACCTCAACCGCTATGAGCTGAAGAGACAAATCTTCCCTGGACCAGTGCTGTGAGGTGAACCAACCCCCACGCCTTCATGCAGCAGCAGCAGGATGACTTCCACAGAGCTAGCAGTGTTCATGGGAGCAGGGAACGGGTGCATGGGGGGTTAAGGAGTTTTGAGAGCAGGCGTGGGACTACTCATGACTAAAACAAAGCTATAAACAGGATAATTTATTTCTCAATCATGCTTTTGGGACAGATCGAGCAGTTTCATTAGGCCAATTTTGTAAGGTAAAACTGCACTGTATCATATGCTGTCCCTGCTGACCTTGACATGTATGCTTCTAATTTTCTCAGTAAGAAAGAGAATGGAGAATACATCCATCCACATCAAAGTCAAGCCTGAGAATAAAACTGCATTGCCAGAAAATTCCTTGGCCTCCTGTGAGCATTCCTGCAAATCCAAAACTTCTGCCCCAATGCTGTAGGCAGAAGGACTCGCAGATTACATACAGAACAGAGGAGAAGTTCTGTAAGAGTGCCAAACTGGGTCGACGATGGTGTTGTCCCTCCATTATCTAGCGTGTAAAAGGTTCAGCATGTTTACTTTTGGTGTTTTTGTCCATACAAAATTTACACTCGGCCACACTTTCATGTTGGTTGAGTTATGTGGCTCTCTCTGGCAGGGCTGCAGGAGGGGAGCTTTGATGTGAAGCCATAAATGTCTCAAAGAGAACAGCCAAGGCTGCATACTGCAGTGTAGGTTGAGGCAGGATACTGAGGTCAGCAGTGATACACTGTGCGGCAAGGTGAAGACAGGTACCACTGATCCCGTGCAAAGCAAAAAAAGGAAGTAGAGGAGAAACCCAGAGGATGACAAATTGTTGTAGTCAGAAACAGTCTAATTCCTGAGCTGAAGCTTCCGGTGTGATGAACGCAGAAGTAGGAACTGGACAAGGCTACATTTTATAAAGAAGACTGAAGTGTGCCCACGGAATATTGCAGGTATAAACAGTGGAAACTAGGTGTTGCCCCTGGTGCCCCTATGTTTGAAAGAATGCTACAAAAGTGCACTCTTGGATGCCCCTATGGTAGATAAAACATAATAAAATGCCCTCTAGGGTGGTTCTTCCAGTGGAGAAAACATGACGAGGTGCTCTCTAGGGCAGTGGTTTCCAACCTTTTTTCTTAATCATACATACAAATAGCATTAGCTTGTGGCCATGGATCCTCTTTTGCAATACAATAAGATTTTGACACGTTATATATTCCTTATATAAAATATAATTAGGAATTTTGTAATAAGGCACATAATAATAGGGTAGTAATTTAGGTGGCTGTGGCTCAGAGGCACAGCAGGTTGTCCCCTAATCGGAAGGTTGGTGTTGGAATTCTTATCTTAAGTATAAACTTTAAAAAACAGTGCTGGTTAAAGAATACCAGGTGAAAGCAGTTAAACAGTTTCACTGAAAGCAGTTGAAATGTCAGTTGTATGTACTGATATAAAAAGTGGAAACAGGAGAAAGGTGAGAAATTGTTGCAGTTAGGAGTTAGGTTGCTGCTGATGAAACTTCCAGCATGATGAATGCAGAAGAATGAACAGGAGGAAGAGTCGCCCTTCATTTTTCCTCAGCTTAAAAAAAGTGGAGAGAGACGGCAGTCTGACTAAAAGTTCAGGAGGGGCTATGAAGACAGATCAGCATTTTTTTACCGTGTGTGCTGTGTATGAGAACACGTGTGAATATACAGTATGTGTGTGGTAGATATGTGGTATGTAGAGTTCAGACTGTTGAAAAATCATTGGCTGGTTTATGTTTTCCAGAGGTACTGACTGTGGCTACACTGTTTACTGCTTACAACAACTAGACCTTCAGATGCTGAGTGCCTGCCAGAACAACTGTAGCATTTCCCAAAGACTCCCCCGATACGCGGCTCTAAATCTTAAAGGAGCATTTCAATGTAAATTATTAAGACTGCGTTGGTGGTCGATGCGGTTTTCTAAAACCATTTCTCAACTGTCAATGCTAAACACCAGCACACAGTTTATGGATTGGCTGCCTGCTGCTTGGCAAACATTAAAGAACTAAATTGGACATTACACTAGAAGCAGCCCACTCCAGATTCCTCCTGGACAACATCAGGCAAAAAGATCTACATTAAAATGGATTCATAGTCTGATTGGCTTACCCTGACATTCTTACCCTGACCGAACCAATCTCACTGCTCATGCCTTAACCTTACCAACCAAACCAAACCAATAAAGGCAATGAGTACTGGCAGAGTAGGGTGGGCCGTGACTTCGCCATCCTGGGAAAAAAATTGCTATATACTAGTCTTGTCTGTGTCGAAAAACAACATTTTGAAGATGGTTAAAAACATGAGCGACATATAAATAGTCACATCTTGTTAGCTAATGTGAACGAAACATTTGCTAACTAACGAAGAGTAAAAAGGGGCGGGACTTAGCATGGGTAAATTATCCAGCCCCAGTACAATGTCAGAGCACAGATCTGAAAAAAAAAAACAGAACACAAATTATAGCCTTAATAAAATTACATTTTCTGTTTTGTTATTTTAGATTTTTTTGGTAGCTTGTCAAAAATATCTATGTGGCTGGGGTTCTGCTTAGGAAATTTGGACAGTATTAATAAAATCCTGGCTACTGATCTGGCTGCTGTCTGTCTTTTGTTTAACCTCCCCAAGTTTTCCCACACGTCTCTACTTATCCGTTCACTGCACTGGCTCCCTGTTGCAGCTTGTATCCACTTCAAGACTCTGTGTCTGACAGCGCCTACCTCCAAGCCATGGTCAAACCCTGTCCTCACCTCTGGGTGATCCTCTGTGAACCATGTGGTTGCTCATCTCCGCCAAGACTCTGATCACACAGTGGTGAACTGAACTGCGCATGAATTCAGGACTGTCACTGCTCATCTTCCACCACAGACTGAAATCCACCTTCTCAGACTAACCTAACCCCATACACCTAGCACTTACTAATGTCTCATGTCAAGCAAAAACAACCCTGCACCTATTGTGCTGTAAGTTGTTGTGGCTTGAAGCTTGTCACCCTGGAGGAGGTGGTGGAGGAGAGGATGCTGGCAAAACTGCTGGCAATCATGGACAATCCCTCCCACCCCCTCCACACAACACTGGACAAGCTAAAGAGCAGCTTCAGCAACAGACTCATTCAACCACGCTGCTCTAAGGAACGATATAGAAAATCGTTAAAACTTTATTTATCCCGAGGGAAATTCAAGTATCCAGTAGCATACGAGACATACATACATTAAACATACATTAAACCTAAATTAAAATAAAATTAACCTATAACACAGTAGCCACAGTAAACAGTGCAAAACAATAAACAGTGCAAATGGAGTGGAGTGCAAATGGAAGTAAAACAGTGCAATTGGAGGTAGACATTGTCCATTGTCTATTATCTATTGTCCTCCCTGCCTTTACTGAGAGCTGTTGTACAGTCTGATGGGGGACGAAAGAGTTTTTAAGTCTGTTGGTGGAGCTGGACTGGGACAGCACTCTGCCACTGAACACACTCCTCTGCCTGGTGAAGGTGTCGTGCAGAGGGTGGTGGGCGTTGTCCAGTATGGACAGCAGTTTATTTTTATGTTCCATAGAGAGGCTGTGTTGATGTGTCTTTTCAATTAAAAAATCACCAAAATGTTATTTGTCAAGAGGTGCCTTCAACATTCACAACTGTATGTCCATTACAATACACAACAATTGGACTACAGTGACATCTGATATGACATTGATTACACACAAAAAAACCAATTTATAACATCTGTTGCTCTGTTGTACATGTACAAGTACATGACTGCTAACTAGATTTGGTTCAGGCCTTATAAAGCAACACTCAACATCATTAATGGGGGTTCAGGGCAGGCACACTGTTTGTGTTGTTCTCTGAGTGCAAGGAAAATTACCAGAATCCAAGTTAAAGAGGCAGAGGTTTATACAAGATAAGACCCTCAAATGTGTTTAAACTGATATGCAGATCCAGACATTCCATTAGATCACTGCATAGTGTATGACACAGTGCTGGAAAACAGGCTTTATTCATCAAAATAATACCAGCAGTGGTACAGTACATGCCGCCTTACAAAATAATGTTTTGTTTAGATGTTAGTGTCAATCAGTCACTCATTCATCTGCTTCGTTGTCACATTATGTTGTTTTCAGATGATGAGAAACACTTTGATACATTGCGTTTCTTCAGCTGATACAGTGAACACTAAGATAATATTTGTCTGTTGCATCTTTTGAAATACATTTGTTACAACTACTGTGAACTTGACTGGCTGTGCAAATATACGTGATATGACAGATATGCTGCAGTCTGACAGGTTACTCTTTTACAGTGAAAATGGCAAACGATGGAAATGGGAATGAAAACTTTTACTCTAATTCTACACAAGTAGGAAAAAGTAACCAGAATGTGTTTTGATAATGAATACGTGTGGAACATTGTGGGGTTTTTTTTCATAATCCCACACCTGTACAACCAGGGGTGTTTGGAAACAGGAGGACAGCCGAGAACAGGCACGGATCAATCCTCCCTCTCTCTGTCGCTCCCTCTGGTTCTCCAGGTTCTCAGGGGCACAGAGCCCTGCATGGACCTTGCGAGAGGCTGTCTCAGGGCTGTAGAGCCAGAGTTTGGGTCAGGCTTGGAGGGCTGAGAGTCACTGGATCACTGGAATATGCTGGAGGCTGGCTGTGGGATTTGAGTTAGGCTCCGGGAGGCTAAAAGCTGGAGATATCAGAAAAACTGCATTTTTAATCCAATGAAAACTTATCTCAGAATTATGTGATAACAAGTTGTTAATTCAGAAAAATAGGTATGTTTTTGTAAATGCAATACTCTTCAGAAGATTTGTGCAAAACACTGTTTTGCTATATTAGATATACTCTCTATTTCCATTAGCTATACCTGCTAATCCTTATAAGGAGTACAGTCTAGACCTGCTCTATTTGAAAAGTGTCCTGAGATAACTTCTGTTATGATTTGGCGCTATACAAATAAAATTGAATTCAATTCAATTGAATCCTGTAGAGCAGTGGTTCAAGGCAGACGACCACCCACCTAGAGCCAGGGTCTGTCCTAGGTTTCTGCCTTTTAACAGGCAGTTTTTCCTTGTCCCCGTTGCCAAGGTCTTGCTCATGGTGGTACTGTTGGGTCTCTGTAAATAATGTTTTAAAGAGTTCGGTCTAGACCTGCTCTATTTGAAAAGTGTCCTGAGATCAGAATCAGAATCAGAATCAGAATTTGTTTATTGCCAAGTAGGTTTTTATGCCTACGAGGAATGTGACCTGGTGCAGTTGGTGCATAAAAATATATACATATACAAATACAAATATACAAATATACAATTATAGCTTCTGTTATCTGTTTTCTATACAAATACAATTGAATTGAATTGAATTGAAATGATTGTATATATTGATTTATTTTCTTTTTCTTTTTTAAGTCATTTAATGAATGATGTACTTTCATTTCGTTATACAATCTCCTGTTGTTTTATAATAAATACATTTCCGTGGTGTGGTCATGTGTCTCGCGAGGTTTAGCAGCATTGTCCGACACTCTCGCGTGATTTCCTTCAGACTGTCATGGCTGCCGCCAGGAAGCTTCAAATGTATGCTCTCTCTCCAACTGGGAAACACTCCGCCTCGGTTATCTTCCTGCACGGTTCAGGTGCTCAATAGTCTCTCATACTGTTCAGCGACTATTCGCTGCTTTCACTGTCCTTCTGTTCATCTGTGTGTCGTTGTTTTGTTCCGCTGCTGGCACTGTGGGTCGGATAGCTCAGCACAAAGCACTGAACCTACCCGTTTTATAACATCAGCTAACCACAGCTCATCAACTCACCGTAAGAGAATCACCGGCAGCGTTCATAAGAAGTACTTAAATATAAATATATATATATCACTGGATTGTAGTTAGTGCTACATTCATGTGTTCATCTTTAATGTTGCAGCTGGCAAAGGTTGTGGTCATTTAATGACTTTATTTCAGCTGGGTAGTTTAGCCTATAATGATACATCATCATTTATTAGTTGATTTATAGTTTGTGTTTGGGCTGTACAATTAATCCCCCAAAAATGTTATTGTGTAGAACTACAGTGAGAATGTTATGAACTCAGTGATTCAAGAGTCCTTTGTCGTTACATCTCTTTATATAAAATCCCACCATTCCACAGGCCGAGCATTTAACCAGGAACACATAGTCCTACTCTCACAATAAATTATTTACTGGGACAGACAAGGAAGTCTTGCCTGAAAATGTTGCACGTGACCAGGCTGTTAAATAGAGGATTATTATAGGAGAGATTTGACCTGGTGGAACTATTAACATGAATGATTGCTCTGTTCCTTTTTAGATAGATTCATCACAGCTGTGTTCTTCTTGCTATGATGTGAAAATGTTCTAAAATATTGTTAATTTCATCATGTGGAATTAAATTGAAAAGTGGACAGAGCAGTCTTCTTATTGTTATTATATTCCTCCCACTTATCTTCTGTTATTGTTTTATATAGCACATCTACTCCTCCACAAGGAAATGTAACTGTACCTTAACAACTAACAGTGAACCCAACTGGCCCTTAAATGCCTCCATTATTTTAATTAGTGGTTGGCTGTAATCACACAGCTGTCAGAGCTGTAGTCATATCTGTTGTATATTTATATACAGTGTTTCCTCTAGGATTTTTTTTAGCAGTGGGGGCAGGCCCGTCCGAACAACCTACATCAACACAACAGTATGTGGAGTTAAACTGGACAGCCCCAATAACCTCTGAATAGTTCTACTTGTTGTTAAACTGCAATGTGAGCGGCAGCCAACGGGGGTGCATTATGTCGGCAGGATCATTTAAAAGGCAACCGTGACTACATTGTGCGTCTGCCCCATTTCTGATACCGCGGCGGCAGAAATTTAACAGCTGCTCCAAAATCACCATAGAGGAAACACTGATATATTAACCTCTGCTTTAAGGGACACAAACATTTCAGAGCATTTAGTTACATTTAGAGTATGAAAATAACTGAAGCTGACTGCCCAGACATTACTGCTGTTTGTAGTCTGATTATGATTTGATTTTATTTGCATGTCCAGGTGACACTGGGCAGGGACTGAGAGCCTGGGTTCAAGATGTTGCAGTGCCAGATCTGGCCTTCAACCACATCAGAGTTATTTACCCCACAGCTCCAGCCAGGTAGGCCTACCTCTGGGTCACATTTCACTCAATCAAATATCCATATATGTTGTTTTTCTGTTGACCGAACAGGTTGAGTTACTTCTTCATTTACCCAGATTTACTTTAGACATTTACTGGTTTCCAAACTTTCACAGGGGGTCATGAGGCCATCTAGAGTTTAACTAGTGTAAGACAACAAAAAATATTGTGGTAAATTGTAAATGGACTGCCTTTCTAATCTTTCGACCACTGAATGCGCTGTACACTACATGCCACACTCACATTCATACACTGATGGCAGTGGCTGCCATGCAAGGTGCCAACTGCTCATCAGAACGGAAACTGATCATTCACACACAGTCATACATAGAAAGCTGCTTTTAAACCACATGCTATGGCCGGACTCTACTCACTCTTTCTTGGTTTTCCATTATGGATAGTACCTGGTACTTTCTTTGGAACCACCTCGGTCAAAATTCCAAGCAAGCTGAGCTGATCCAAAAGTTGAAAACACTGCAGACCACTGAGTGGTCTTGCAGCATGGGGCATCGTGCACAAAACTAGGTCTGGGAATCGAGAACCGGTTCTAAATTGTCCGATCTATCAGAATTGTATGCCTCTAAGCTTATGAATTGCTTTCATCTATGCCCATCCCATCCCTACACTAACCCCACATTTTGAAATAGTGAAGCTACAATCAGTAGGAAGAAAAGAAAGAAAGTAGAGGTATCAAAGGCAAGAAGAGCCATATGACTTCAAGCGTCAAGGCGGAGTGACCCCATGTGTCCAAAACCGCCCTTGTGGACACGTACCATTGAACACTTGTTTAAGTGTTGATTGTAACAGTATGTCCAATCTGCATAGAGGGAAACATTCCACATAGCTTCTGTTCTTAATGGATTAACTAAAAAGTATTTGAAGCTGCAGCCATGTACCTGACCACTAACCTCATCTTGATGCCATCAGGCCATACACACCCATGAGAGGGTCTCTATCTACCGTCTGGTTTGACCGTTACAAGATCTCACGAGACTGCCAGGAGCACCTGGAGTCCATAGACACCATGTGTACCACCTTAAGGTCTGTCATTCAGGATGAGGTCAACGCTGGGATCCCCAAACACAGGATAGTCATCGGTATGGATCTTGTTTTGACTTCATGTCTGCTATGTGTTAAAATCTGAATGTTTACTATAGACTGTGTACCATTGTGTTTATATAGAGGTCAAGATCAAAACCTGTGCTCTCTGACCGTATCTGGCATTAGTCCAGTACTACCTGTAAACCCTTCTTCCCCCCTCCATCTTTTTCCTCCCCTCCACACACACACACAGTTACACACCTCAGTCCATTTTATCCCGACTGTTCCTCACTCCCTCTGTCATGATATAAAGTAAAGGATGTATCTCATCAGGTTACCGCCTCCTTTCATATGCTGCCAGCAGAGAATAAAAAAGGGTTTTCAGAGGGGATTCTCAGGTCCTGAAAAGCTTTTTCCCCTCAAATATTCTGCTTATCAAATTCACATATAAATAACAATGAAATGAAACCACTCGGATCAAGTACTATCAACATAATGGCTGAGGCAAGGTAAGAGTTCCCACAGGAAACATATGGTAGGACATTGAGTGTTTTAATGTCAGCGAGGGATGGCGGCACATGAAAGGGGAAACAACTGAGGGCAGAGGGAAAAGGGTTAACCTGTAATGTATAACTATATATGCGGGGGGGGATTGTGTGAAAGACTTGCCTCCAGAGAGTGTGAGTGAAAAAACACATGCTCCTGGGAAACAACTGAAATATTATCTTTCTAAATCATAACATTTTGTCATTAACTATAAATACTCAGTGGACTGCGCTGGAGAAATGCAGTGCCGTGTACCCAGAGACCACTTCCCCCAGCTCACACACTGACAAGCGCCAGAAGTTTCCATGGAAAAGGGTTTTGAGGAGGCCGGCCATAGGCTGCTGTGTTTGTGTGTTTCAGTGTGTGGAGGAGGGGTGGGGGTGTTGGGACTGTACTTTTGTGTTTCATTATTGCAATTGTTTTTCTATCTTTTAGATTGTAGATCAGAGCCAGACATATATACATCTGATATATCAGTTGATCATCCAATATTGGACAACTTTTTTTGCTTTAAAGAAACTTCTATTTTTGTTGATTTTGGCGGCCCCTGTGGACAATTTAATTGATTTCAAGGTGAATCCCCACACCCAATAGTTTTTATTGAGAATAACTTTATAGAAATAGCCAGTCATCTCTCTGATGGTCTGGTTTGTTTATGTAGGTCTTATTGCACAGTGTAATGTAGGGTCAACTGGTGGCCCGCCGGCCACATCAATGCTTTCCCTCCAGCCTGCAAAATGGCCACTGATGAAAAAGTATCAATATTTATGTATTTACAGCATTACAAACTGTGGCGAAATACCCAGAGAAAGGCAGTATTAACTTACTGCTAATGCAAACCAAACATTTCCTACTGCTGCAGCTTCACATTACAAACATTTAACTAGATAAACAGAAGCTGACTTTTATTTTGAAGTAGTTACAGGATGCAGTGTGTTTGTCAGTGAGCTTGACACTTGACACTATTGTTTATCAAAACGTGTCTGTAACACAGCAGCCCCTTTCACCGTTTTTTTTGTCAGGTGTAAATATGGAACAAGAAGGAGCAGCCACAGTGAGCTGTTAGAGGATGGGCTGCACACTTCCAGTCTCTCAGCCAGGTAGCCAAAGTTACTTTCAATGCAGCTGTTTTACAGACTCAGATCACGTTGCTCAATGAATTATTATTGCCTGACTTCTTCATTAAAACCACAAAAGTTTGTTTGGCTGCCCCCAGAATTCTGTGAAAGGGATTGGTTGTTCTTGTTGAGGCCCAGTGGATTCTTGCAAATGCCATTAGGAGCACTAGGAGGAGCCAGAAGAACCAGATTATCTGTGTCATGTACTACTGTCAGGATATAGTGAAAGTTTCAGCAAATATGACAAAAAGTATTTTTTATAAAAATGACCTACTGCACACACTTCCATTACTCACCCTGTTTATTTATCTTCACGGTGACTGTTTTTAATGTGCTGCTGCTGCAACAACCCAGGTTCATCATTTCCTTCAGATTTATCTCCCTTTACCTGTATAACTTTAAACAAACATGTACACATGCACGCTGGTAAGTTTGAGTTGAAATACTCATATTCAGATCACTGTCAGTTTCCTTTTGAAATTCTTGGGCCAATATGTGAATTCCACCTCTGCTCTCTTCATCTCTTCAACCCTAACCCTCTTTTTTTTCACCCTCCCTCGTTCCTCAGCTCTCTGACAGAATGATGGGTACTTGCACATTTTCCCAGATGTACACAGTGTGCCCAGATGTACCCAGATGTGTGAGATTAAGGACAGACTCATGAGCTGCTGCTTATTCCGATGCAAAAAAAGCTGATGATGTGGAACTGAGGAGTCCTATCCATCTTAATGTTTTCATAAGTGAAGGATTTTCCACCTCCGACTGCATAAAGTGCCTTTAGTAAGCTGCTGTTACTCATATGGAGATGAATACGTACAGTATATGATGTGACCTATTATACTTACTGTACTAATACTTGTTTCATAGAAAACCCAGAGGTTCAGTGTCTTCCAGCTCATGCAGCAGTTTCTCTTTCTGTCCCTAATAAAAGGGGGGTTCTCGATGGGCGGAGCCATGGCTCTCCACCTGGTGTGTCGGTACCACCCTGACATAGCGGGAGTCTTTGCACTGTCCAGTTTTCTCAACAAGGACTCTGTTGCTTTTCAGGTACATTGGCGGCCATCGCTTTCCATCAAATCCTAAAAAATAGATTGTAACTTGTGAATACATTGAAGGGCTCATGCTGCGTTTTTGCATGTTGTAGCCAATTTACTGCAAAGCACATAGATTTGACATCAATGTACTGTCAAAACACTTAATTATTTAACAGCATAACTGAGGAATATAAGGGGAGATTGTGACCATTTTTCACAGTTGGTCGGACACTGAATTTGAATTTCATCTGAGTGCAAACAATGTATTGGAGCATTAGTCAACATGATGTGTGCTCAGTGGGCTAGTAAAGGCAAAAACACTGAAATGGTTCTTTAAAGCTCCAGTAATAGTTTAATATTGATTCATAGTGTTAAACCCTCATAGAGAAAGACAGCTAACAAAGCTAATTAACGATTGATATAAATTAGCTAGCTAGTTAGCTAGCATTTTGCTAACATTAGCTAACTTAAGAAGTGACCTTAAATATGTCGCTTTTATCTTTTAACCATCCTCTTTTCCATAGATTAGCCTAGCACATAGCATATCTAAGGAGAAAGTTCACAGAGGTTCTGACCGAGGACTGCTCAACTGTCATTGGAGCACAGAGCAAAATACGTGTGCATGACAAATATCTTGAACTTAGGAAGGTTCAAGATATTTGTCATGCACCTTTAAGACTGAGCAGGCATGGTGTTGATGAAATGAGTAGATCAAATGACCTCTGCCTGTTTGCTGAAGGCAGTGGAGGAGCGCTTCAGAGCTGGACTCCCCCTCCCCGAGTTGTTCCAGTGTCATGGGACCAGTGATGACCTGGTGCTGCATCAGTGGGGAGAGGACACGTCGGTGCTGCTGAAGAAGGCTGGCATGAACACTACCTTCCACTCCTTACCAGGCTTGCACCACCAGCTCTCCCAGCCTGAGATGGAGATGCTGAGAAGCTGGATCCTCAAAAGGCTTCCCCCCACCACCTCCTCCTGACTCACTCTACCAACGTTTTCTCACAGAATTAGTGATTGTGTCAATAAAAAGCTGTTTTTTATGTTTGCTGCGTAGTTTGTAGTTTTCATTTAATGTTTGTACCTTTCCTAGACCTGCTCGGCTTTCATCCTTTTATCCAACGCACTTGGGAGGTTGTGCTACTGTGTCACCTGTCATTAATAAACAACCAATACCTGCAGGTTGCATTGGCTGACCATTCAACTGGCTAAGGTACCGTCCCTATGCAGCAAGTCTTGCAGAGCCAATTGATTCATTCTCGTCACATGACCTGTGGATTTTTTTCATCATCATGCACTGCAATGAATGCGTATAGCGTATTTGCAGACGCAAAAGATGCTACATCTGAACAGCCCCTTAAAGAGAGTAAAACAGCATAAACTGATTTATACAATATTTTTTTAATTTATGTTTATTTTTTTCTTAATAGAAACATCTGGCTGGCCAAATTGGAGATTATGGCAGGAGGAGTACATGCATTTTAAGGATGTGGAAACTATACTTTTTTCCAGAAAAAAACATGTGAGACACACGTGTTGTTGGAGAGGATCTTTAAAACTGTCAGCATGTAGCGGGGTGATACGTAGGCATAATAGCAGTGAGTATATTGAACATAATCTCCTCAGATTGCTGATCATGTAATTTAGCTGAAATTGATTAAACAGAACAGCACATTATAGAAAAAAGGGGTTTAGAAGCTAAACAGAGGGAGGTCCATTTGTCCAAGCCTGACCTACAGCAGTAGTTGTGGGCTTCTAGCTCAGTGTCTAAAACCAAGGTTCTAAAGCCGTGGCTACAGCCCTGATTACTGCTTATACACAAATATTAATAAAGAAATGGTTAGACTATGCAAAAAAATTATCTGTTTATGTAGCTTGAGAAACAGCAGATTCACCATCATGAATCAAAAAAATCTATAAATTATAGTGATGTTTAAAGCTGGGGAAGTGCAGGGTGTTTTGCATCATTGGGCAAAAATTCCATAACAACCTTTCAGCATATTGTAATTCCAGTGGTCTGAGAGAAAGCTAGACTTCTGCACCTTCCTCTTGGCTCTGTTTTGTGGCTTTAGAAATTCAGATCTAAATGTTTTCACATCCATCCACAATCCTCTTCGGTAAAATCACAACTGTATATGCTGTTAGAAATAAAGTTTAAACTGGCTGTATTTAAGCTGCACGGTCACATATATTTTGTGTGTACACAGCCTTCAACCATTATTCTAACTAGAATGGGATATGTATCTAGCTTCGTGTCGATGGCCAAATGACAGTGGGCCTCAGCCAATTAGGAAGCGTCATGCTGATGGATGTGGAGTGGTCTGAAAGAGAAAGGTTTGCAGACACAATATTTCCTTCATCCAACAGTGTGTCCTCTGTGAAGTGACCTGTCCTGTGCTGAAGGATGCTAAATATAGAAAAGATATTTTATAATGGCGGAGGAATGTCGTGAATTATTATGTGGTTGAAACACTTGTGTTAAAGTAGTGCGATGGCTCTTCCAGGGGTTTTGAACAGAGCCTTCACACGTGGAAAAAATAGACTTGAAAAATAGGGGCGACAGTAGCTCAGTGTGTAGGGACTTGGCTTGGGACCCGGAGGGTTGCCAGTTCAAGTTTCACAGACCACAATACAGAGTATGGACTGGTAGCTGGAGAGGTGCCAGTTTCACCTCCTGTGCACTGCCGAGGTGCCCTTGAGCAAGGCAACCTAACCCCAAGAAACTGCTCATGGGGTGGGTTTATGTATTTTCTGTGTGTGAGTGTGTGTATAAAAAAAGTGAAAAGAACAATTTCCCCTTGGGGATTAATAAAGTATGAGTGTATCTTCTTCAAAGGTGAAAATAGATTTGTGCAGGAAAAGTGGGGTGAAGTGAGGGCAGTTGTGCATAATAGACTATTTTTCTCAGGCGGTTTGGTGAGTTATGGACTCTTTTGGAGTCACTGTACTTCATTAGTGAGTGTTTCTGTGCAGCAGAATACATTATTATGGTGATCTCAGACAAACCACACTGAGCTCTCGTGCACTTAGAGTGTTGTGAAGACTGTTCCAGCACTGTCTGCTTCATGCCTTAGTTAATCATTCCCTAACTCTTCCTGACACCAGGAGCAACACACAAAGGCCAAATAAAGTAACGCCGGTGTATCTGGTAGGCATGGGATGATTTGGGATTTGAGAAAATTAAATGTCAAAATATCTTGACCAAGATAATTGTAATTTACAGTATTATTGCGATAATCATAAAATGCCACAAAAACATACTGGAATCACTTTACATTATATTTCTATTGCATCCCCGACAGGACACCTCAGATGCACCTCCTATGGCATAACCATGCATTCTTTGGGGTCACCCCTAATACTGAAAATGTACCAATCTCTCCCCAGCAATATAGAGTAGAAAATATGTTAAATATGTCCTCTTTTTTTGAGCACCGTCTCTTGAAATTTGTTTTCTTTGGAGTAAAAAATAGCTTGGAACACTGATGGACAGTTGGCCAGGAAAGCAGGGGCCCAGCTGGGAATGCTGGCGGTGAAATGTGCACCAGAACCGGACGGAGCCAGGTGAGCGGACAATGGAACCAGGCTCAGCTAAAAAGACTGCTAGCTGCATGGCTAACTGAGCTAACTTAGCACAACAGTTAGTGGTTACTTCTGCAACAAGTAAAGCTATCTGTCTCAAGAAACTCCACAATCAGAGAGTGGAGGCAGTATTGATTTCTTTTTATTGGTATCATATTGCATACTGCCGTGTAGCATGTAGCAGGCAGTTCCAAATACAGCCATTATATAACAAATGTGAAAATCCCTTTTAAAATTTTTAAAAATAGGATGCCATGAGATCTGAACTGGACTTTAAGGCTCATCAAGAAACAGTGAACATGGCTGAGGCAGTGCACAAGGACACAAACAATGTATCTTGCTGCAATGAAACAGTTATTACTACATCCATGGCTGTCCTCATTCCAACATATAAACTGAAGGTCCAAAAAGCTCTGGCAGCTCTGCAGCTGCTTTTATAGTGCCAATGAGGCCATTTGAATTCAACTGGGATTTGAGACTTATGCAACATCCTGTTCTCAACATCAGCAAGGAAGCATTAACCTACAGCATCTGTTTTATCCCTGCAGTGTGTGCCTGACTCTGAACTGATGAGTTCTCTCTGTGCTCAACAGGTTCTGAGAAATATGGCGTGTTCCAGTGCGGGGGAGAAATGTCTTTCTTCCTTCAAACAGTGGATGCAGTCATCCGAGAAAAGATAATCACCTGACAAATCATCTGCAAACACTTCTCTGCCCTTCTTCTGCTCAATCATTCATTCTCTTCTTTCTTCTCACCTTCTTTTGTTCTCTCTGTTGACTGTCCTCTCCTGCAGGGAGGATGGATCAGTTGCACTTTGATTAGGCAACAGTGTTGAGATCATTTGGAGTGGATTAGTGTGGACGGATGGATGGGAGGGGGTGGGAGGTGGGGGGTGCGGGGCTCAAACAGGGCCTTTGCATGAGGAGGTGGAAGCAAGGGGAAGAGAAGGGAGGCACAGCCAAAGCAAACAGAAGGAGCTCAGAGTTTCGTTCTAGCCTCGGTCGCTGATTACTTCCAGCTACGTGTGAAAGAATGCTACTGTTGAGCAGCCAGCAGCAACCCTCCCACCCGACACCCCCACTGATCAACTGGCAACCTCCCCTTCATCCCTCAGCCCTCGCTTACCTCCTCTCCCTTTCCTCGCTCCTGTCCCTCCCACTCACTGGCTGAGCAGACCCTGGGCTGCATTTCATGATTTAATGACAGGAATGGTCCCCTTCCTCGGTGAAATAAGGTAAGCAGAGCAAGCACAACATTTTGTGAAGAATTTTAGCTTAAATGAGGTTCCTGCTGATGAATGTCTCAGCACTCCTGAATACTGTGGTGTGTAAAGTGCAGACCAGCCACACAATGCTGCCTCACTCCACATCTTCCCTCAATTACCCTCTTCTTCAGCTTACTTCCACCCTCCCCCAGGCCTATAGTGCGTCCCCTGTTGGTCAAATGATGATGTGCTCCTCGGCCTATGTGTCAGTGGGAAGGAATGCTAATCTGGACGAGTTGCGGACTGCAAAGTCTAAGTTTTTTTGGCTGCCAGTTTCCACTGCGCAGTACTTTCCATGTGGAGCGGCTCCAGAGTGGCCGGGCTACAGAAGGAATTCCCGGCCGAGGGAGCCGAGGTGTTGACAGATTCCAGATTGCTCATCTGACCACACCTCCTCAATAAAGATCTCGGGCTGATGGGATGATCACAGTATCAGGGCTTTATTCATCTGTATGGATGATAAGGGCTGACAGGTAAAGACTGTACAAACTTGAAGTCAGTAGTGGAGTTGAAGGCATGTCTTTAACTGGTGGGAGATCTTTGGTTATGGCAAAACGGGACACATGCCATGCCTTGAATGTTTCTTAGAGATCACATTGATGGGTATTTAAAGTTACAACGAAAAAATCAAATAGAGGAATCAAAATTGAGTCAAGGCAGAGTTTACTTCCTTCTACCATGATGCAGACCAAATGATAGCTTGTCAGCCATTTGTTATCCTACTTCTTTTTTCACAAGAATGGAGCAGATGGGGCTGGTTGGAGTTTTGTGGTGGCAAGTAATATCAGAGGCAGAAGAGTGCCATAGTGATCCACCATGAGCCCATTTTTATGGGGTTTACTGATATCAAAAATAGAAACATGTTAATTGAGGTATAAATGTACAAAGAATGCATTGCAGTCAAAATGTAATTTGATCAGCCAGACAACATCTGGAGGTTGTGAAGCTCACATTGTGATCAGATCACAGCCAGGTGTAAATGGCATCTGTACAGATTGACCCCATTCACAAAGAAGTCCAGCCAATAAGTTAAAATATCACCTAACTTTGCCTCCATCAAAAAGCTACAGACAAGCCCTTTCTCAACAAATAAGAATTGCAGATAGAGCTAGCACTACTGTTAGTGAGCTCTGTACTGGCTTACAACAGTAAGTAATGTTAGCCTAGCTGGAGCAAAGATTCCTTCAACATTCTGAGTTTATCATGTGATTCTCACTTTGGAGATCAAAGCAATCCATCATTGTTTCCCTTGACCCAGTGACGGACTGGGAATGAAAAATGGACCTGGGCTTTTTAACTGAGACCGGCCCACTCCAACCAACATTTATCATCTTGTAGGTTTTGTTCCTTCATTAAATCTTTGCGCAAGAAAAAATGCAGTGGTGGTTATTGTGGTTAATTTGTTCAAGTACTAACTAATAATCATAACCATTCACGCATTATAATGAGTTTAACAAGTTTACTGTAGCATATAATTTTTTTTTTTAATGCACCATCCAAGCTGTGATTGCTCAGTTCACTACCAAAGACAACATCAATAAGGATATGGAATTAGAATGGTTTATTGCATATAATGGATAATGGTGAACCAATATAATAAACTGTAGGATGGATGAAGGGATGAGGGTCGAGGGACAGATGAATGGAGGAGTTAGGGCGAGAAGGATGTGAAAACTGCAAGGAGTGAACAGATGAAAAGTGTCCTGAGATAACTTCTGTTATGAATTGGCGCTATACAAATAAAATTGAATTGAAATAAATAAAATTGAATGTGTGTTTAAGTGCTTTTTGTGCGAAAATAAGATGATTAAGAAAAGTTGAACATGTTTCAGCAAAAGGCACCAGATACAGTTAAACAGCCAGCCAGCCAAACCCAAACTTTGCTTGTCTTCTGTGCTTACGGCTTCAGCTGCAAAACCTGCAAAACTGGCCCACAGAGCAGATGGCCTATAGTTGGGTGTCCCTTCTGGCATTTGCCTTATTTCCAGATGATCTGAGATTAATGTTTGTTGACAAATCCACCAGTTCAACTTGCCTACTTCACATATCGAGTCACAATGTAGATGATGAGAAAGCTTATTAGTAGCAGGTATAAATGCAAAGGCCCAGATAACACATGCAGCTCACATGTTGATACCAGGTGGAATTGGGACACTATGTTCTGTCAACAACATATATTTCCACAGCTGATTGAGCCTTATTTGACGTAACATTATTAGTTCTGTTTTTCTAATATGAGCAGCATTTATGATCTTTTAACAAGCTACTCTTCAGCTACCTGACATCCTGTCTTTTGCCTTCAGAATATTTACTAAGCCTGCCACAAATTACCACCACATTATTGCGTACACCAATTTTTCTATTAAGTAGTATAAGACTAAAGATGTAAATGAGCCCAGCCAAGTACCAAGTTGTGCTGCTAAGTATAATGTAGGTGTTGCACATGGTTGGAGATCATTAAGTGTTTTCTACTGCTGAATATTGGTAAAAGAGAAGACATTTTTGGTGTTACTAAAAATCAATGATTGAATTCTATAAAAAATGCAGGAGATCTATGGTAAAACTTAGAGATTATTAAATAAACAGGTAAAACAAATCATTGCTGTAGGTTTATCTGGAGTTTTGTACTGTGGTGCGAGTGGAGAGCTCCAGTAAAGCAGTAACTTTATAATGCATTTTTTAATGTGTGTTGTTATTGCAGGCTCGATGTGGTTTGTTTACAAAGCCAGTCTGGCTGCACATGCAAGTCTTTCTGTTTTCAACTGAAGAGAGCAACTGAAACTGCTGTTTATCATCTGTGTCGGTGAAGGATTTATTTCCACCAAACCAGAGTAGGTGATTGTTGGAACAGTGGAAAGACTAACAAAGACAGTTTCGATGAGTTTTATGTTGTTTCCATCCACTGAGAATTAAGTTACGATGTTAGGATGAAATGCAAGGTAAAAAAAGGATTAGCTAACATTACATGGCAGCAATAGCAGCCCATTTGGTGGCTCATTCCACATATAACTCATTGAGTTAAGGGTTTATTTCAACCAAACCTGTGTTGATAATTGTTAGAAAGACTGGAAAGGCTAATAAAGACAGTTTTGCTGAGTTTTATTTAGTTTCCATCCAGTGTGTTTTAAAATAATATGCCAGGGAAAATAACTGCTTTTGTCAACAGTCTGGTCTGAGATGTTGGTGTGGCCCTAAAAAGGCTAACAAGCTCTTAGTAAATATCCCCCACTGTTTCATCTACAGATCATCTGACACTGAGAAGGCTTAAATCAATGGCTCTGAATCAAACAGGCTCCTGATTGGTCACTTTCTGTGAAAATAAACTGGCAGTGAGTTAAAAGTTATTTTTGTAGCTCTGGCCATTGATCAGCTGTGATAATAATGTGATGCCTTTTAACAGGCAGTTTTTCCTTGCCCTTGTCGCTAAGTGCTTGCTCATGGTGGTACTGTTGGGTCTCTGTAATTAATGTTATAAAGAGTTCGGTCTAGACCTGCTCTATTTGAAAAGTGTCCTGAGATAACTTTTGTTATGAATTGGCGCTATACAAAGAAAATTGAATTGAATTGAACTGAATAACACTAACTCTGCCATGTTCAACCACTATTATACTACAGAACAGATAAACAGCTCTAGATAGGGCCGTTTGTGTTTTTCACACATTTCGCAGCCACTGTGTTTTCTTCTTTGTGCTTGGAAGGGAAGGGTGAAGCAAGGGAATTGCGATCTGCAACTACTATTTGGAAGAGAAATTTAAGCTGAATGGTCAAATTATTAATCAAACTGTCTACAGTAAATGTTCATCATTGATTACAGAACTTTCTGTTCAGCTTTGATTGACTTGATTTGACTGTTTTCCTGTGCAATGAGGAGCCCATATTTCATTACTTTTATTTTGCAAATTAAATTTTTTTTTCAATTAACAGTTGATGTGTAATTTTTATAGACTCCTTTCCTAACCTTTGGAAAGAGTGACCAAGTTACGGTAAATGGACTGTATTTATGTAGCGCCTTTCTAGTCTTTCGACCACTCAATGCGCTGTATACTACATGCCACACTCACTCCATTCACACACTGATGACAATGTCTGTGGCTGCCATGCAAACGGAAACTAATTATTCATACACACTCATTCACTGATGCTCAGCATCGGAACCAATTTGGGGTTCAGTGTCTTGCTCAAGGACACTTCGACATGCAGCGAGAGGAGCCAGGGATTGAACCGCCAACCTTCCGATTAGTGCTCCACCTCTGAGCCACAGCCGCCCACTTATACATTCTCTCTAGATTTGCTTAATGATATTTCACACTGCACTGGAGCAGAATGATATCTCTATGAAATGTGTCAATTAATTTTATTACAGTGCTAACAGGTATATTATCAGTACTGTTATTGGAGCAGGACGTTAGATGCAACACTGTGTGCATGCTCTCTGAATATGTTTTTACTTGTCTTCCCCTCTTGTGTTGGTGTTTCCTCTCACCTCCCTGTCATATCCTGCTGAAAGCAGCAGCAGCAGGCTCTGGAGGAATCATTCATAATCAGATGGCAGCTGAAGGCAGCCAGTCAACAGTAATAACTAAGACTGCTGGACCACCCTGATGTTCAAAGAGGGCCATTCTTATTTTTCAGTTTTTCTCTGTGATGCTTTCCAAAAAGCATCAAATGCAGGGCACAAAGACATGAAAACATTTTAGCTGCTTAACCCCGGGGGCGGCACACAAACACCACCAGGAGCCTCCTTGTTGGCTCTGCTCCAGCACTACAGCCCTTTCCAAAAATTACACCCTGCCCACCCCCTCGCCTCGCCATTTCCGGGGCACTCTGCCAACCAGAAATCATTAAAGCTCTGTTTTAGCTTAGCTCATCAGAACCGATGTAATTCAATTTGCCTTTTCCTGTTGCCAGAAGACAAGGCTTTATGGACATTAACACAATGTTAACAAGGCCTTAAAATCCCTCTCTGTTTATTATGTTAAAACTCCACTAAATAAATGTGCTAATGTTACAGCTTGGCAACAATAACTCATAACAGCAAAAACCATATACAAAGGCCTTCTATTTTAGTCGTCTACATAAATGTGTCATCACACCTGGTGTGTGTTTCTAGAGTGTGTTACACTGTAGTTTAGTGGTTTAGCATGCAAAATTTGTTATAATAATATAGTATATTTATATGATAACTATAGAATATAGAAGGAGTCCTGTGTTCATTTCAGTACAAGAATTGATATCACTCATTATGGCCACAGTCAACTTTCTATGTTGGTTCTGGTCTGATGCACCCAGTTCTGATAAAACCCTCACTGTTTTATGTCCTACCACCATGGCTGGATGAACCAGTTAGGGGGCCCTGGGAACCCCATTGACACCCCACCCTCTGAGCATTGTGTTTGTGCTCTTTTTAAGTTCTCATTGCTTACAGTGTACAAAATACTATTCATGGCAGTTTTATTTCTTTATGCTTGAAGACAGTTGATTGTTGAGAAATGGTAAATGGACCTGTACTACACATTTGCATTTTCACACACATTCACAAACCAATTACACAGCATAATTTTGTGGTTAAGTATCTTGCTCAAGGATTTCTTTCGACATGCAGCTGGAGGAGCAAGGGATCAAACCAACAACTTTCCAATTACTGGATGACCCGCTCTACCTCTGAGCCACAGTTGCGCGTTCCCAGGGCATCAAATACAGATGCCTATATCTAAGCTCTGATTGGTTGGTGGATTCTTGCAAGTACCAGCGCAAATAAAAGCGCTAAAATGAGCCAAAGGAACCAGATTTTTTCACAGATTATCTGTCCCATGTACTACTGTCAGGTTATAGTGAAAGTTTCAGTAAATATATTATTATTTATATAAAAATTACCTACTTTAGTGATAGCTTTTATGAGGACTTTTACTTTTGATACTTTAAGTACATTTGCTGATAATACCTTTTAATGTAAGAATTTTACTTTTACCTGTAAGTTTTTACATTGTGGTACTTTCACTTTAAGTACTGTGTGTGTGTGTGTGTGTGTGTGTGTGTGTGTGTGTGTGTGCGTGCGTGCGTGCGTGCGTGCGTGCGTGCGTGTGTGTGTGTGTGTGAAAGAGAGAGAGCAAGAGAGAGACAGTGTGAAGCTTGCAGTGTGCTGCAGTGTGTCCACAGCCGGCTGCTGATAGGTTTTTCTGTGATTGAAAAAGCAGCTGCTGGCATCCAGCAGAGGAAGGAGGGCTGTTGACTCAGGGCCCTGCGGGGGCTGCCATGTTTTCCTATGCTGTTTTGGGGGCTTGGCTGCTGAAGTACTCAGGGTGACATAAACTTACTCCATTTCTTGAACCGTGCGGCCCTTTATTTGAGCTGGTTTGGATCACGTTTGCCAGTGAAAACCTTTCTGAAGCAGAGAGCAGAGCCCCAACGCAGGATAAACACTAACCCCTCCAATCACAATACGCCCCTCCCCAGCCCTGCTTATTTTGAAGAGGGATCACATTCAAATTTTGTTCTATTAACATTTCAAAGCATGATCAAATCATGAAGTACCGCAAGTACTTTTTCCCCCTCCTTCTCTCTTCCAAGTCACAAATGGTTGCTATTTGAAAGTGAAAGCGTGGAACCTGATCACTGGAGGAAATTTAATTTCATGTAGCTTATTGTTCCCAATCTCCCCTCCCGTCTATTACAGTGATTCAATTTAGACTTTTTAGAGGGCCTGTCACATCACAGAGAGACACTGCGAGTTCTCTGAAGTTTTTACAACTGCCCTGAGTAGACTCTATCTTAAAGAGTGGGCCCTCGTCCAACATATATATTATTCTAACTTTCTTATTGCCATGAGACAGTGGCTCCTCTGTGCTGTGAGGCCATAGATGGCCCTCCCTATTTACACTCAGCACTACTTTACTGTGGAGCAGCATGATCTGCAAGGACTCTTTATGACTAAATAAACAATGCTTTGTCCCTAATCTGAGTGCTTTAGCTCTATGCTGGTCTGAAGGCTTTCCCTAACATGAACCTGTGGAGGTATGACACCAATCCATGTGTTTTGGTGCATTGGTGCATAAAATATACAAAAATACAAATCACACAGAAATCACACAGAAAAATAAAGTACTTTTAAAATATAAATAAATAAAGCTAAGAAAGAAAGAAAACTGCAGAAGATGGGGGTGCGTTAATGTAATGCATATATACAGGGTGGGTATAAGAGTCAGTGTCAGTGGGGGTTCCGGGCCTTGTTAATGAGGCCAGCTGCAGACGGAAAGAAACTGTTTTTGTGGCGTGAGGTTTTGGTCCTGATGGACCGCAGCCTCCTGCCAGAGGAAAGAAGCCAGAGGGAAGAAACGAGCCTTACCTGGGCCCTGGTCTTCCAACATGGATAACTGAGGGAGCTTGACTGGATTGTTGATGATTTGACAGGAGTTCATACTTCTTCAAAGCTGGTTTTATAGTTTAGCTGGAGCTGTTGTCAAGCAACAAGTCCAAAACTGGCCAAAGGGCAGGTTTATTCACAGTTAGCTTGATCCTGGCCAAGATGTTTTAAGATGAAACCCATTTAAAGTGTTGGAATCTAACTCAGTAACTGAACTGTACATAAGTACAGTTTTGAGGTACTTACTTACTTGAGTATTTCCTTTCCACTACATCTCAGAGACTTTATACTCCACTACATTTGTGTGACAGCTTTAGTTACTAGTTACTAATTAAATGGCTGTAGCTCAGAGGTAGAGCGGGTTGTCCACTAATCAGAAGGTTGGCGGTTTGATCCCTGGTGTGTCCTTGAGCAAGATACTTTACTATGACTGTGTGTGAATGCTTAGTTTCTGTTCTGGTGAGCAGTTGGCACATTGCATGGCTATGTATATATGTATTCAGTCTATGAATGTCTGTGAATGAGGTTAGTGTCGCATGTAGCCTCGTGTTCAGAGCATTGAGTGGTCGAAAGACTAGAAAGGCGCTATATAGATATAGTCTATTTACCATATAAGTAAAGTCCATTTACCATTTATTACCTTTCCTGCCTGATGAAAGCCACGTATCTCCAAATCTAGTGAATTTAAATTTGACATTTTCTGATAAACTGAAGGATGAAGTGTTCCTCTATGGGTTGAGAAAATTATCCAACTTCTTAAGGTTAAAACACACCCCTGCCACCATTGCTGTGATATTTGACGTGTACCAACCCTATAGCAGAGATAGGAAGCAATGCGCTGCAGTGTGTCTGACTCCTGCAGCTGGTCAGGCGAAGGGGGCAAGGAAAAACTTCCTTTTAAGAGGCAGAAACCTCGGACAGACCCTGGCTCTAGGAGGTGGGTGGTCGTCTGCCTCGACCAGTTGGGATGGGTGAGAGAGACAGACAGACAGACAGACAGACAGACAGACAGACAGACAGACAGACAGACGGACACGGACGGACAGACGCACAGCAACAAAAGTAGCAACAACTACACTAATAGTAGTGACTGATGGTGATAATGATGATGATGAACATGAAGAAGATGATGACGACGACAATGACAACAGCCACATCGATTGGGGACAATGAGCAATGATTATAGTAATAATAGTAACTGTAGTAATAATAATAGTAATAATAATAATAACAACAATAATATCAGTAATATTAGCAGTGAGAGTCAAGCAGGACCATGGCAGGAGGCTCCACCAGGATCCATGACAACCTGCGAGACGAGAAAGCACAAGAACTCCGGGGAAGAAGTGAAGTTAGTAACATGCATTAATGGAACATGAATGAGTGCAGAAAGAGGGAGAGAGGAAGAGAGGAGCTCAGTGCATCATGGGAAATCCCCTGATAGTCTAGGTCTATAGCAGCATAACTAAGGGATGGTTCAGGACTCACCTGATCCAGCCCTAACTATAAGCTTTATCAAAGAGGAATGTCTTAAGCCTACTCTTGAATGTGGTGAGGGTGTCTGCCTCCCGAACCACAACTGGAAGCTGGTTCCACAGGAGAGGAGCTTGGTAACTGAAGGCTCTGGCTCCTGTTCTACTTTTAGAGACTATAGGAACCACAAGTAGCCCAGCATTCAGAGAACGCAGTGTTCTAGTGGGGTAATAGGGTTAGTTGATGCAGCTCTATAGCAGAAAAACCGTCTAAATATATATCTGATGAGATCTCTAGAGCTATGGTTCGCCAGGTAATTTGTAATTTCAGGCGCAGCAACGCTGGAAATAGAACAGTGACCTGAAGTTATGTGGGATGGCGCATCTAGCCACGGCCAGTTTGGTGGTTCATCATGGTGGACTGTACTTATATAGCGCCTTTCTCGTCTTTCGACCACACACATTCATACACTGATGGCAGTGGCTGCCATGCAAGGTGCCAACTGCTCATCAGAAATGGAAACATAAACTAAGCATTCATACACATTCAAACACAGATGCACTGCATCTGGAGCAATTTGGCGTTCATTATCTTGCTCAAGGACACTTTGACATGCAGCGAGAGGAAGACAACCAGCTCTACCTCTGCGCCACAGCCATTCCTGTGAGTTTCACCAATCACAACATTCCCCCACACAAAACATTGAGACATACATGCTAGTGACTTTATTCTCACTGGAACAAGTTGCCTTAGATTTTTAATGAATTATGCAAAAGAAATTCTCAAATTTTCACTTTCTCCCATAATTTCATTGCAAAAAGATGGCTAAAAAGAAAACCTACTGTGAAGTCAGGCATTTAAGGTTGCAACAATCCCCCCAAAAAAGCCTTGGGCTAGAAGTTCTGATCACAGAAACCAGCATCAGTGTTTAGCATACAGTCCTGCCTCCCTCACAGAAACACTGCAAACAAACTGACGGATTCATACTGCACAGCTCTGAATCACACTGTTTGCCCTGAGGCCTAGACGTATAATTTCACTATGTCTTCAAGAGAGTGCGGTGGAGAGAGTGATGCCATCAGTAAGCAGGGAGCCCCCCACCACAATCCCACAGTGTGTGTGTGTGTGTGTGTGTGTGTGTAGGTGTGAGTAGGTGTGTGTGTGTGTGTGTGTGTGTGTGTGTGTGTGTGTGTGTGTGTGTGTGTGTGTGTGTGTGTGTGTGTGTGTGTGTGTGTGTGTGTGCTTTAGACCTTCAGAGTGGCAAAGTTGTGTAGCGAGGTCATTTCAGCTGGTCATTACTAGGTTTGTAATAAAACAGACTTTAGGTTACATAGGGGAAAATCTGAAGCTAAAGTACATTTTCATATGAACAAATATAGTCTGCAATCACTGATACATACAACACAGTGATTTAACTTTTACATTTGGTGTTCAAATCACTGGCCAGTCATTCTCTGGAAAAAAGCCTATGATTTACAAATGATGTCACTGATGTGACTAGTTTATGTGGAAAAACGTGTTTCTTGCTCTGCAATGGCTGCGCATGTGGACGTAGTGGCCAGGAGGTCCTTTACACTTTTGCAACATTTTTGTTTGAATCTTCTCTGTTTTTGTCTTAATCTGTTTTCAGCTTTATTGTTGAAACATGAATTACCTATGACAGAAATAGCATACAGTCATAATTAAAGGAAGCATTTGGGTTTGGATTAAAGAGCAGCAGACCTTGAGACGATCAGTGGGACAAGCCCACCACAGCGGGTGATGTGATCGTCCCAAGAGGAGGGGAAGAGAGCCGGATAGGAGCCATGCTGGTCGAGCTTGGACTTAAGGCTGCTCCTGGATAATATCCAGTCTGGATGAAATGGGGCACAGGCTGGCCAAACAGTGGGAAATCAAAAACTATTGTGTCCACATCTTTACAGAGACCTGCTCCATCAACATCCTAGATCAAATACTCAACAGGTGTTTTTTGTGAGTTCCACGGCCACCGTAGTTTCTCCTACACACGTTGTTGAGTCAAGGGGGTTTAGTGGATTGCAATCTGCAAACTTGCCCCTATTATGCCAGTAAATCCTACTTACTGGTCCTTTAATTATACTTTAAAATGTATTTTAAGACAAAACAAGAACTGTGGATTGTATCCTCCATGACTTACATTGGAGGCATGTTAGGAAGGGATCTCTTAACAGGCAGTATGAGCAGGAGGAATGATTACTGCAAGCAAAAACTGTTTCAATGTTCATACGGGCAAATTATGTTGTTTTGGGATAGTGAGGTTTAGTGAGGATATTAGGATTTGTGAGGGACTGAATGCGCAGGTCCTCACAAGTGTACTAAGAATGTATGTATGTGTGTCTGACATACAGTAGTAAAACCACATCTCCGTCATCAGTGGGAGACTGCTGAGTCATTCAGGGTCTGTGGGAGCCATCAGAAATAACCACCGCTGCATTCACACATCCCTCTCTAAAAGTTGACAAATGAAGATACAAGGACTTTTAAAAAGGACTCAGACATGTTTGCCAGTGGCACATGTGGTGTGTTATGATCCCGGTACTCTGCCAAAGCATCATTTTTCCCACTGTCTGGCCTCAGAGGGGCTGCTATGTGGTAAGGGAGGGTTCAAGTCACCCACCGAGAGAGGGAGTCAGCCCCAGACAGACAGAGGAACATGGTTGTTCCACTAACCCCGTCATTTTCTTTGTCTCATTACCCTTTTGTCAGAAACCAAAAGCCTCCACCTAATAGGACCTTGTTTTCTTTTCCATGTTTGTCTTGAAAATTGCTTACACTACCCCAAAATGGAAGCAGGGTGTGTGCACATGAGATCCCCATCATCTGTGTAATTTAGTCCCATGGTGCTAAACACACAGAGCCTGCCACAGTGACACGTAGAGCAGAGAGGAGGCAGTGCGAGTCATCAGTCTTCATTCTGTCTGGTTCTCCAAAATAGAAATCAAATTGAAGGGTTTTGGTTCAAACAAACACCCCAAACTTTTATTGAAATGGCCACAGACCCAGAGAGAACGTAAGATGGAGAGGACAACATGTCATGACCAGATACAGAGACACACAAGTGGATTAGAAAGCCACAGTTCAGACAAACATAACAGTGGTCAAGCTTTTGAAAAGTGCACGTAGCAACCAAGTGTGAGCCTATCATGACATCACCCATTGGTTTGTGGAGTGCTATTTTGAAGCCTTGAGTTTGGCATTATGGCCAACCAACATTGACAATCTGAGAGTGGACCCTAAACCTAAACCAAATTATAATTCATTTGAAAGCCTTGTTCTTAGTCTTTCTCACCCAAACTGGAAAACACTGCAGCCAGTTCTATTTGTTATAGTGTACCGCGCTCCTGGCCCCTACTCTGATTTTATATCTGAATTCTATCTGAGTTTTTATCAAGTTTAGTCCTCAAATCAGACAAAGTAATTATTGTAGGTGATTTTAATATTCATGTGGATGTTGACAATGACAGCCTTAGTAATGCATTTATATCATTAATAGACTCAATTGGCTTCTATCAGAGTGTAAATAAACCAACTCATTGTTTTAATCACACTCTTGACCTTGTTTTATCATATGGCATTGATATTGAACATTTAATAGTCTTCCCACATAATCCTTTCCTATCTGACCATTATTTAATAACTTTTGAATTCATACTATTAGATTATAAGCCATTAGGCAAAACTTCCTACAGCAGATGTCTATCTGACAGTGCTGTAGCTAAATTTAAGGAGGAGATTCCTTCAGTGTTTAATTCAATGCCATGTCTGAATATAACAGTCCTATAATAACTTTAGTCCCTCTGAAATTGATAATCTTGTTGATAGTGCTACAGGCTCACTACGATCAACATTAGACTCTATCGCTCCTATAAAAAGGAAATAATTAAAACATAGAAGACTAGCACCGTGATACAACCACCAAACCCGCCAATTGAATCAAAAAACAAGGAAATCTGAAAGGAAATGGCGCTCTTCCAAATTATTAGAATATCGCTCAATTTGGCAAGATAATCTTAAAATTTATAGAAAGGCCCTCCGTAATGCCAGAGGAGCCTATTACTCAGCACTAATAGAAGAAAATAAGAATAACCCTAGGTTCCTCTTCAGTACTGTAGCCAGGCTGACAGAGAGTCACAGCTCTATTGAGCCACATATCCCCATAAACTTAAGTAGCAATGACTTCATGAGCTTCTTCTATAATAAAATTATTACTATTAGAGAGAAAATTAATCACCAACTGCCATCAACAGTTATCACTGGCATTCCAAGTTTAGGAACTTTAACTAATGTAAACTCAGATGTATATTTAGAATGTTTTTCTGCTATCAATCTTCATCAGTTAACTTCAATAATTTCTTCATCGAAGCCATCAACCTGTCTATTAGACCCGATCCCAACTAGGCTGCTTAAAGAAGTCGCACCCTTAATTGGCACTTCTTTACTGGATATGATTAATCTTTCTTTATTATCAGGATATGTACCACAGTCCTTTAAAGTAGCTGTAATTAAACCCCTTCTTAAAAAGTCCACTCTTGACCCAGGGGTTTTAGCCAACTATAGACCGATTTCTAACCTCTCCTTCCTCTCTAAGATACTGGAGAAAGTAGTCGCCAAAGAGTTGTGTGACTTTCTACATAATAATAGTTTAATTGAGGATTTTCAGTCAGGATTTAGAGTTCATCACAGCACAGAGACAGCGCTGGTTAAAGTTAATAATGACCTTTTGATTGCTTCCAACAATGGACTTGTCTCTGTACTTTACTAGTGCAGTGCCCGTAGGAAGTATGTATTGCTATAGAAAAGTGTGAGGTTAAGTAGCTTTTTCATGGATGGCCAAATGAGGTTGTGTTTGAAGGTGGGACGTCAGGGACATTTAGGACATATTATTTAGTCCTGTAATATAGGCCAGCATACATCAGAGAGAGAGAGAGAGAGAGAGAGAGAGATTCGGGAATCCAGCGCCAATTCTCCGCACCCTCCTCTGTGTGACAGTTTCAGATGCGGCGAGGGGGGAAATGTCGCTCCGTCCCTGATCCTCCTCTGGAGGTAGTATCAGGGACGCATTATTTTTGAACCGCCTACAGTGTGAACGGATAAGCCGACAGCGCAGAGCGAGGGCGTGTCGGTCAGACAGTCTGATAACTGCACAGGTCTCTCACTCAACTTAATAAAGAGAAATGTCCCACAAAGCAACGTTACAGGACCAAACAACAGTAACGTAGTAACTGTAACTGTCTTTGGAAACTCATATGAGGAAAAAAAATACCACAGCTGTACATGGAGAAGCGTCTGTCCTCCTGTCTGTCCTCCCGCCTGTCCTACCGACTCTTCCATTACATTTCTGCCCGAAAAACAGCATCTGTCACCGGCAAAAAACTCAGGAGTGTTAAAACATTCTCCGTCTTGCGAGTGAGGGAGTCAGTTTACTGCTGGTGATTATTGTGTAATAATTGTGTAATTTAGAGTGAAAAACGTCACTTTCCAGGATGTTTGGTGGGTCAGGATCTCAATCACTACACATTATAGCAGCATCCATATGATTATAAAGTGTCTGCAGGTTTAGATTGACAGGGGGAGACAACTGGGAAACACCTTCAAAACTGTCTAAAGATATAGCTACTCTAGATGGCATTACCTTGGCCTCTATCACCACTGTCAGGAATCTTGGAGTTATCTTTGATCAGGATATGTCATTTAATTCCCACATAAAGCAGACCTCTAGGACTGCCTTCTTTCATTTAGGTAATATTACAAAAATTAGACACATCCTATCACAGACAGATGCAGAAAAACTAATCCATGCATTTGTTACTTCTAGGCTGGATTACTGCAACTCTTTATTATCAGGTTGCCCCAATAAGTCCATTAAAACGCTCCAATTAATTCAAAACGCTGCAGCATGAGTACTGACAGGAACTAGAAAAAGAGATCACATCTCTCCTGTACTAGCTTCTCTGCACTGGCTCCCTGTCAAATTTAGAATAGAATTTAAAATCCTCCTCCTCACCTATAAAGCTCTTCATGGTCAGGCCCCTTCATATCTTAAAGAACTCATAGCACCCTATTACCCCTCTAGAACACTGCGTTCTCTGAATGCTGGGCTACTTGTGGTTCCTATAGTTTCTAAAAGTAGAACAGGAGCCAGAGCCTTCAGTTACCAAGCTCCTCTCCTGTGGAACCAGCTTCCAGTTGTGGTTCAGGAGGCAGACACCCTCACCACATTCAAGAGTAGGCTTAAGACATTCCTCTTTGATAAAGCTTAAAGTTAGGGCTGGATCAGGTGAGTCCTGAACCATCCCTTAGTTATGCTGCTATAGGCCTAGACTATCGGGGGATTTCCCATGGTGCACTGAGCTCCTCTCTTCCTCTCTCTCTCTTTCTGCACTCATTCATGTTCCATTAATGCATGTTACTAACTTCACTTCTTCCCCGGAGTTCTTGTACTTTCTCGTCTCGCAGGTTCTCATGGATCCTGGTGGAGCCTCCTGCCATGGTCCTACTAGATTGCCATTGCTAATATCACTGATATTATTGTTATTATTATTATTATTATTATTATTATTATTAATATTATTATTACTACAGTTACTATTATTACTATTGTCACTGCTCATTGTCCCCCATTGTCGCTGTTGTCATCGTCATCGTCTTCTTCATGTTCATCATCATCAGTCACTACTATTGGTGTAGTTGTTGCTACTGTTGTTGCTGTGCAACTGTCTGTCTGTCTGTCTGTCTGTCTGTCTGTCTGTCTCTATCTCTCTCTCTCTCACACATTCTCTTTCTCTCTCTCTCACCCCAACTGGTCGAGGCAGACAACCACCCACCTAGAGCCAAAGGATCTGTCCTAGGTTTCTGCCTTTTAACAGGCAGTTTTTCCTTGCCCCCATCGCCAAGTGCTTGCTCATGGTGGTACTGTTGGGTCTCTGTAAATGTTATAAGGAGTTCGGTCTAGACCTGCTCCATTTGAAAAGTGTCCTGAGATAATCATATCAGACTCACTGAGAATGACTTGTCAATCACAAGGTAGCCACACCCTAAAGCATACTCTGCTTTATCGTCTATTTTACTCTAAATGGGACCATCATTTACTAAATGAACATCATGCTGAATGGAAGAAGACTGAAACTAGAGATTGAGACCATAAACTCATTAGGAAATTGTTTATTGAGCTCATAAATTAAGTGAGAAGTAGACTCAGTGCTCCCTAAGACCTCTTTCCCTGCAGCCCATTAGAAAGAATGCAGGTTTAAGAAACTTCTGCATCAGCATTACTTCACAGAGCACTAATAATATACTGTCAATGGTAGAAACATTCTACGGAAGCCCTAAAGGGCCATGCATTCATACATTTTATTTCCGCCGTTTTCCCATGAGTTAATTTTCTCGAGATAACGAAACTTTGTTTTCCCGGGATAACGATATAATTAATTTGAGATCTCAAGATAATGACTGTGATATGATAACTGCGGTCAAGCCAGCCGTTACTCCAATCTCCATGGTCAAATCAGCCGCACTTAAATTTACAGTGTATGCACTTCCGGTTTTCAAAATAAAGGTATTAAGAACAGTAAGCTATAATTCGAACCTACATTTAAAATAAAATATGTTACATTAAAGTGTTTCATTCGCCCATGATGAGTAAAAAACATATCAAACAATATCAAGCATTTTCTGCAGCAATGTGAAGAAATGCCAAAACAAAAGTTCCGTATTTGTACCTCCAAGTGGCATATTTTCACATATTTGAGATACAGTAAAAACATATTGCTCAACAATTTCTGGCTATGGATGGTATATTTGACTTCTACACATATAACAATACAAGTATACTTAATATCAAGCATTTCTACAGCACCAATGTGGAGAAATTCAATAACAATATTCCCATATTTATACCTCTAGATTCAATATTTGACCATATTTGAGCTACTGTAAAAACAGTTTACTCAATAATTCCTGGCTATGGATGTTATATCTGACTTCTGCACATCTAAGACTACAAGCATACTTAATATCAAGCATTTTTACTGCACCAATTTGGAGAAATTCAATAATAAAATTCCATATTTGTACCTGCTTTTACTGTACCTCAAATATATGAAAATATGCCACTTAGAGATACAAATATGGAACTTTTGTTTTGGCATTTCTTCACATTGGTGCAGTAGAAATGCTTGATATTAAGTATGTTTTTTATTCATCATGGGCGCATGAAACACTTTAATGTAACATATTTATTTTAAATGTAGGTACGAATTATAGCTCACTGTTCTTAATACCTTTATTTTGAAAACCGGAAGTGAATACGCTGTAAATTTAAGCGAGGCTGATTTGACCACGGAGATCGGAGTAATGGCTGGCTTGACCGCAGTTATCATATCACTGTCATTATCTCGAGATCTCGAATTAATTAACTCGTTATCACGGGAAAACGGAGGAAATAAAATGTATGAATGCATGACCCTTTAGGGCTTCCGTAACGTTCATATTAGTAAATATAGTCTATTATGCAGAAACATTCTGCACTTATCCAATGTGTGGATCCAATAGCATTCTGCAGTTCACAATTTAAAGTCAAGTAAAGTGCTCTTCACACTACAAAGCCCAAAGGATAAGTGTGTAACAGGTTCAACTTTTACACTCGATTAGACTTTTCATTCAATCTCCAAACAGTTAATGTTGGCTTTTTATAGCCATGGCAATTACTTTTTCCTATCCCGATCAAGCTTTATTTGCCTTAGCTTGAACTAGCTGTCTGGATAACAAGTTGTACCAGCTAGTACTTGAGTAGACGTCCTGAATTATATCCTGTTGGAAACGCGATCGCGAACCCTATCCTGAGCCAGTGCTTGGTTTGTCCCTTCGGTCACTATTGTACAAGTAGATAAATATGGCACATTATAAGATAACAAAAACACAACAATTCTTATATTCAGGTGATTATACACTAATTGATATTATTTTTATCAATTATATTCCATTTCTGACAATAGATCCTCATAAATACACACTGGACCTTTTAAGTGTTCATCATATCAAACTGCTATGATTATTTTATTAATTTTACTTACACTGTGCTTCCATGACCTTAAAATGCACCTCTGCAGCAGCACTTTAAATAACATGTGGCCAGTTTTTCCCTCTTGTTTGTGTGGTCTTAGTATCTGGCATACTTGCATGTGTAGTTGTCGTCCATTCTTAGCAGTGTGACATCTTTCCCACTGACTCAAATCATAACCTAACACTGACGTCAGTGTGCAGAGACCCCACAGACGCTTGTGGTGTGTGTGTGAGTGAGTGTGTGTGGGGGATGAGAGACAGCAGAGTTTTCTCTGGAACTCCCGTCTTACTCATAGCCCAACTCCTTGTGGCTTCGGTCACTACAGAGGGTAAGAGCAGCGGGGCCCACAAACCACCTGGACATCAGTGCGGTCACACACACACAACTGCCTACCCACCAGACCACATAGCTTCACAAAAACCAGGTTATGACTGCATCCCAATTCTTGGGCTGTAGCCTTTAAAGTGTGTGTTTTAATACGTCACAGTGGCTGACCGATGTTGTCCCACTGCAGAAGTTTTTTCAAATGTGGAATGTTGCTTTCTTTAGCCTGAATTTGGAGGTTTTAACTGGTGTACCCATTGTTGTCTGCAGCATGGTTCCCACCAACAGTCAGTGACGTATTTAACAGTGTGTTAGCTAGGTCAGTTCAAGGAGTCAGTTGTCAGTGTTTGGACATTGGTAACCGACAAATCCATGTTTAATGTAGACATTTATTTTCCATCAAAAATTAATAAGCCAATTCTATATAAGTGATATTACTTACCTTCAAATAGATATATTTTATAAAATACTAGGGAATCCCAAGTATTTTTTTTATTTATTGCATGGGAAAGATTTATCGTGGTACTGCTGTACTCAATCGCTGTCCAACAGATCTTACAAATGGACGGACTTTTGTCCACCTTTCCTTCCTTATTTTAAAATTCAAATGTCTTCCAAACTTAGATTTGATGGTGCACTGTAAATCGCGTCAGTGTTCTCGGACACGTTTATGTACCAACTGCGCTAACGTTACTCCCATCGCTCTTGTCGCGAGAACCTCAGATTGACATTTCACCTTTTAAAAGAGTGTAGACTGTGTTAGCAGAAAAGCTTCAGTCAATCGAATTATAACTTAAGAATGAGACCATCGACCGGTTCTTTTTCAACACATATCTCTCTCATCTGCCCTTCTTTTTAACTCCAGATTCTTACTATTTATGACATGAATATTTTTCAAATATCTGTTAATTTTTAAGATATATTCAGGGAATATTTTGGAGCAGTTCAAGACATAAAGCAAATTCACAGGTTCTTTCTGACTCAACTCATGATTTCTCAGATCTTCATCCTTCAAAATGTTTACACTGAGGCCAATTTTCAACCAGGTTTAGGAGTAACAAATGAGGGAATCGTTTTTTCCCACCTAGTAAAAGGATGTTCTGAATAAAATGTTACAAAAGACACTTAAAAGACCATTTAAAGATTCAGTAGGATTTAGTGGCATCTAGCAGTGTAGTTGCAGATTACAACTCACTTGCTTCACCCTCCCCCTCCAAATGAAAAGGAGAAACTACAGTGGCTACGAAACACATGAAAATGGCCCTACCTAGAGCCAGTGTTTGGTTTGTCCGTTCTGAGATACTGTAGAAACATGGTGGTTCAACATGGCAGTCTCCATGGAACGGAACCTGCAGCGTCTGTAGATATGATATTGGCATTTTGCTTAATAGGACAGCAGAGAGGGACAGGACAGGCAGGGAAGAGAGAGGATAACATGCAGCAAATGGTCTCATGTCAGACTTGAACTCAGACCACTGCGGTAAGAAGAAGATAAAGGTGCCGCATCAGTTACATTTTCAAATATCTACACATCAATGTGGCGTCGGCACCAAGAAGAACTGAACAGAAGGACCACCCTGTGTGTTTCTGTATCTGTGTATCTGTGTGTGTGCCAAGCTGGCTACCAGGCAGTGCACCACCCCAAGCTCTGCAAGATGGGTCAGCAGTGTTTAAACAATGGCCGGATGAGAAGAAACAGACCATGGCGGCAGGGCAGCGGTAAGATGACAGCTGTAGGCAAGTCTGTGTTTGAGGACTGACTCACTATGTGTTTCGCAGACAGGAGGGCTGAATCACAGCGGATTACGGGGCCCTGCAATTACAGTCCCCTAAAAGCATTTTCTGTAGTGAAAGGTAAATTAACTTAACACAATGAAAAATAAACATTATTAGACAGTATAGTCTCTACTCAAGGTCTACTTTACTAGTGTTTTCCAGAGCTTTCAACAACATTTCCAATAGTAATGGGAATTCCAGCTCTTTTAAGGGAGCCAGATCATTTGACTCAGCACAGCAATAAAGTCTGGCTTTTACAATTCAGCCAAATTTAGCAATGTTTTCACCTACGATTGGTATGTAAATACACTAGCCTCTTTCTAGTCTTCAGACCACTCAAAGCGCTGTACACTACATGCCACATTCACCCACCGATGACAGCCAAGAGGCCATCACAAACATACATCGATGGAACAGAATCAGGAGCAATTTTGGGTTCACAAATGACACATCACTAATCTCCAACCACATCCCAATTAAATTTCGAACAGAATATTATTGATTTTGACAGGTCTAATAAATTGATTGGAATCATGAAGTTAACATTTAATGTGTTTGGGGGGGAAATGTGTATTGATCATGCTGTAACTGCAAAATAAAACCAACATGGAACCATTACCAATGTTCCTTAATATCTTTTGTCAGTATTGATAAAGGATGTTAAATTACATTCAGAATGGTCTTAAAAAGTCTGAAAATGTAACCTGTTGAAACCTGCAAAAACCCTGGAATAAGAAGATTGAGAGCCTTGTGGGAACTCTGCATTACATCTGAGCACAGTGTGAGCAGAGAGAGTAGTAGAGAACTGGTTGGAACATCTGGGAGAGATAGCACAGCTGGGCTTTGATTGTGCATGCAACATCAAGCACACAGTCCATCCCATGCTGCAACCGAGCATCTTTACACTTAGTCTCATAAGAGGTTTGTTCTCTTGAAGACCACTTGGGAAGAAGACTTGTGACCACAGAGGTTGCACGCATCAACTTGGCATTCATGATCTCTGCCCAGTGAGAACGGTATACCGTAAAGGATTTTTAGGGAGTGTGTGAGCATGTGTGGGGGAGCTGTACTGTGTGAAGTGGTGGGGTGGTAGAGGGGCAGCCAGAGTGGCACCAGGTACAATCCTTTATGGGAGATGGACACACTAGAGCTTATGATTGCTTCACTATATTTAACCCCAAGCTTTCCGCTTCTCCCACTACCACTGCAATCAGTTGTCTCGGGGAGGCTCACAGGCTGACCTTTAAATTCCACATATAGAAGGAACACTTCTTTTTTTATGACAGCCTCCTGTGCACTGCATGTGGTGCTGTAGTCGTAAACAATATAACTAACAAAAATGATAATGTGATAAGCAGTCGGTGATCATCAGACACCAACCAACACAACTAAAGTCACTTATGGTTTAAGTGCCATGGGTTTTGTGTTCTTGTCAATTTCAACTTGATTTTGTCATGTTTTAGTGTAAACGTACTCTGTGGAGTTGTGCAACCCTTGGGATTACTGTATGAAAAATATTGAAACACACTGGATATACCTTGTATTGTGAATATTCATGATCCCCAGATGACACATCCTAATGTTTTCAGTGACTCTTTGTGGCCAAAATCCACCATGCGCGGTCGCCAGAGCTGATCGCGCCCATTTTATATAATATTTGTGATTCCACCAGAAGCACCGCGACGCATCCCAGAAGCACCTCTCCTCCCGCTCCGTGGACAATGGTCTATTTTTCATGGAAGACCCACCCGTGTCAAGCAGCACAGAGCAGATCGCAAGTCAGAGTCACAGACACCACATAGAGAATCCGGTCAGCTCAGGAACACTTTCCATTTCGGACCCACAATTCCTCCAGGACCTAAATATTGAATTGTGCATATACAGAAGGAACAAGTATTATATTATTATATAAAAATATTAATCAAAAGATTCAGAGTTGTTTGTAGGTGTATTTTTGAAATTAGGACAGGCTAAACATGGACTTTGAATGGTGGCAGAGGTCATATCATAGTCACATGTTCCATACATTTTCCAATCATGTATGTCTATCAGCTATCTCTCACAACAGGCAGCCCATATAAACATATTGTGCTAATTCAACTGCAACAACAATGCTGAGCTCTGCGTCCTTGCTACTAAACTACTTCCAGACATTTAACCTCCCCAGTGTTTGTGCATATCATCAAGCTTTGTTCCAGAATATCACATGCAGAACCACTAACCTTGTGAGGCAGCTGGACTCACAAGATCACATGAGAATCCTTCTTGCCAGGCTTCAAGCTATACACAGTGGTTGGACCAATCAGTGTCCTATGAGGAACTACTGGCAGCTACAGCATGAGCTATGGGCGTGGTTTAACGCTAGGTGTGTGGAACGGTGTGTGTATGCCAGCATCAGTTCTATCAAAGAAGAGCAAAGAACGGCACTCTCTTCTCGCAATTGACTTGAGTAAGAAATTGACTACGTTATACGGTTCATTGATCTGACTGGTTCAATGATCACCCGTGATAGACAGTGATAGACAGATGGTTCATCCAATCACCTGCAGACTATTTTTTGAAAGAGCCTGCCCTTTTCCATACAGTTTTCAACAATGATTTCCAAAATGGTACAAACCATCTGGTGCAGTCAGGTTACAGAACCACAGCAGCAAACTAAAATGCGCATTCCTAGAATAAATGATTAAAACCTTGACAAGAGTGTCCGGACTGAAGTTGGGGCAGCACTAGGCCGTGACTGGTGGCGTTTCACAAGAACAGCAGATTGAAAGGCCCATTGTGACTGATACATCCACTTGGTAATAAATGTTCATATTCTGCACTAGGGCCTGTTGGTTTACCAAAATGTGATTCTGTGCCAGTTTTTGTCAAGCTTTAGTTAATCAGTGAGTTTACTTTATGAAGGACTACCATTGCAGTGTTCCAGTGCTTGTTTCTGTATTACAGACCGAAGACCTTGTTGGGTGAACTCTGAGTTGCTAACAGTGTAATGCTGGCAGGTAATGTTCTTGCCTTGCTTGTCTGTTTCATATTACCCTTGACGCTCACTTAACTGAACTGCCTTTAATAGGCATTTGGTATTTTATATGCTTTTGACCCCGGGACACGTTTTTCATCTGAGAGAAAGATGTTTTTTTCTCTCTAATTTGAAATGCTTGATCTTCAGTTCAAGTGAAGCAGCAACAGAAGAGGCCTGCATTTATAGTGGAAACATTCATGCTTTATGATTTCTATCACACCTTTGAAAAAGCATTCAAAGCAAAACACTGTATTCAACTGGGCGGCTGTGTTTTCACATGTGAGGTGAGCAGGCGCATGGAAGACAGATGTTTTTTCCCCCCTAAGACATTCAGTGGAGGAGTGATGCCATGATGTATAGGCCCTCAGTTTGCATGATGGTGTAGCAAGACATACAATGGGTTAGCGATAGGGACAGATTTAGGTCTTTCAGGTTCCATTATATTTAAACACACAGCATGAAGTAATTCATCATGTAATCTAACCAGCTCTCATACAATAATTTAAAAGGTCCCACAGTCACACAGATCACTGTAGCCAACACATAATCATTCATTCAGTAAGCAGTATGCAGTACATACTGATTGAGTAAGTAGTAGGCTGTACGTTAGTATGTAAATGGTAAATGGACCAGTACTTGTATAGCACCTTTCAAGTCTTCCGACCACTCAAAGCGCTTTTACACTAAATGCCACATTCGTCCTTTCAAAGCAAAGTCCATGAAACAGAAACTAACTAATTTATTCACATTCACACACATTCACAGCATCAGGAGCAATTTGGGGTTCAGTATCTTGCTCAAGGACACATGAGGCAGGAGGAGCCGGGGATCGAACCAACAACCTTCCGATTAGGGACGACCCACTCTGAACCACAGCCGCAAGTATGTGATTTCATAACACACCCTAAGACTTCAGGTGATGGGATGTAACTATGGGAAACCAGGGCCCACAATAAATTGAGAGACTGAAACCTGATGGTCATATCACAGATGCAAACTGCTACCTTGACTGTTCCACAGTCAGACCGGGGGTAATTGGCTCCTATGCAAGGTCAACAGTCACTGACATTACAAAACCACTACTGCCATCTACTGGCAAATCTTGCTATGCTATGCTAAAGTTGAGGACAGGTGAGATTGTCACTGACTGAATGACATAAAGATAACAATAAACAAAAAAAAAAAACATTTCCGATTACCTGTACCAGTAAGGGGCCAGAAGAGGGCGAGCTTGGTCATACAGCTGGCTGAGATATGGCTATGTCATGGGCAATATGTGGCTACCAGATCTGGACCACCCGTGGACCATTATTCATGAGCATGAGTTGGCTGTGTGGGCCGTCACCGGGCCAGACTCATTTTGCTATGTGGGAAGTGGGGCTGGTTGGAAGCAGCAGGCCCAGGGAATGTTCAGTGTTCAAGGAGAAAGACAGACATGTTCTCTCATGACGTCTGACGCCTGTTAATGAAGGCTGATTGGATGGGGCTGTATTTCTTAAATGTCTAAATAGTGCTTCACAATTTAGTGACAAGTGGAAGTGCATCTGCAATGTACAGACAATATGGAGGAGCTGACCTTTTGGGTCTGCATCTTGTGTATTCACACATAAAATTCTGAAGGACGTTAATTATGCCCTCGCCACTGGCTCCAACCTAATCTACAGCGTCCAGTGTTTGGGATCAAGACCATCCAACAGGTCCGAAGTAGTCCACAGGGTGCTTGGATGTGCTGAAACTCAGCTAAATGTAGGTTAAATCAACACACAAGGCCTTCCTCACAACTTCACTGCTCTGTATAGAACATTCAGCAAACACATGGTGCCACCTGCTGGTAGAGTGATTTTCTACATTGGAAGCACAATCACAAAAACAATTTGCATCGCTTACGGTTGCTCAAATCAATGTGACCAAGAAACCACGAAGTGTACCAAGTACCAAAAGTTGTTGTACCATTTTGTTTTTTGTACCAAAAGGGTAAAAAATGCAAGAAATTAACAGGAAAAAAAGCAGAACATTTTTTTTATAATTAGGGCAGCACCAAAATGCAGCCAATCTATTTAAATCTATATGTTTATGTGTACACTATATTTAGAATATCTTCACCACCACCTTCTACTGACACTATCTAAAGCCAGTGTTTGGTTTGTCCTTTCTGGACTACTGTAGAAACATGAAGATAAGAGCTGTAGATAAAACCAGCTCATTCTAAAATAACAAAAACAAAACAGTTCTTTTAATCAGATGATATGCACTAATGAAAACATACCTATGAATATTATATTCCATTTCTGACAATAGATCCTCCTAAATGTTACACACTGGACCTTTTAACTACTTTTGTCATTTAACTACTCAAACTACAAGCAATTTTGGACAATAAAAGGAATGATTTTTTTACTTTTAGTTTAAGCACATAAGCATCTGCTCATGTGTCTTATAAACAAGAGATTCAACTCTGACAAGTAAAACGCAGGTCCACTGCAGGGCTGGGCGATAAATTGATTTTATCGATTAATTCGAATTTGTAGTTAAACACGATTTACTTTTAGTTAAAATCGGTTTTCTCTTGAACTCCCACAACACCGGCGATCCCTTTGGGCTCCCGTAGGTCAGAGTGCGCTGACCCCTCCCCCGCCTGTCCACAGATAAACACAACATGGCAGCAAGCCAGGATGAGCTCGTCCCCAAAAAAGGCAGTGTCGTCGGTTGTTTGGAACTGGTTTGGTTTTGTGGCGTCCGACAGCGAACAAACCACGACCCACTGCAAAGTTTGTTTGAAACCTGTTGCAACCAAAGGTAGCAGTACGATGAATTTATTCCAGTACCTCAAGCAGAGTGGGAGAAATGTTGCTCTCTGCCAGATATACAGGACACACAAACACCCGCTAAATACAAAAAAATCAATTAAAATCGTAAATCGGGTTTGGAGTGAAAAAATCGGAGATTTTATTTTTAAGCCATATCGCCCAGCCCTAGTCCATTGTTTGGACCAGCATGTGATTTCTAAGCTGTACTCATACTGTCTAAAAAGGTGCAAGTTGAACACTGCTTTAGTTGTTAAGATTCCATGACCATAGCAGAGGTCAAAACTTACGAGCAAGCCCATGGACCTTTTTTTTTTGTAGGCCAGTGCTAAAGTCGGTCAGTCTAAAAAGGTACCAGTTAAATAGTTTTCTTTACGGTTTTAGTTGTAGTCAGATAATATAAAATGCCCAGATGGGGTTAGGTTTGAGGTTAGGTCTCAGGGGGCATTAAAGTATTTCTGATTCATAGACCTTTTTCACAGCAGCCATTAGCAGTCGTAAGCCTTCTCCAAATCAACAAAACAAATGTAGACTGGAAGGTCAAACTCCCATGACAACTCCAGCAACCCTAAGCTGCTGGTCCCATGTTCCACAGCCAGGACGAAATCTACATAGCACCCTGAAATAAATGTTCCCAGGGACGCAGAGAAGGATACCCCAGTCCCCCTTTTTTGAAAATGGGAACCACCCTGGTTTGCCACGTGACACTGAAGAAGTGTGTCAGGCAAGACAGCCCAACATGTCCAGAGTCTTCAGCATCATTTCTCTTGCATTAAAATCCAATCTGTCTGTGTGTGTGTGTGTGTGTGTGTGTGTGTGTGTGTGTGTGTGTGTGTGTGTGTGTGTACACACACACACACACACAACAAAGTGGGTACGGAAAGTATTCAGACCCCTTTAAATTTTTCACTCTTTGTTTCATTGCAGCCATTTGCTAAAATCAAAAAAGTTAATTTTATTTCTCATTAATGTACACTCAGCACCCCATCTTGACAGAAAAACGGAAATGTAGAAATTTTTGCAAATTAATTAAAAAAGAAAAACTGAAATATTACATGGTCATAAGTATTCAGACCCTTTGCTCAGTATTGAGTAGATGCACCCTTTTGAGCTACTACAGCCATGAGTCTTCTTGGAATGATGCAACAGGTTTTTCACACCTGGATTTGGGGATCCTCTGCCATTCTTCCTTGCAGATCCTCTCCAGTTCTGTCAGGTTGGATGGTGAACGTTGGTGGACAGCCATTTTCAGATCTCTCCAGAGATGCTCAATTGGGTTTAGGTCAGGGCTCTGGCTGGGCCAGTCAAGAATGGTCACAGATTTGTTCCGAAGCCACTCCTTTGTTATTTTAGCTGTGTGCTTAGGGTTATTGTCTTGTTGGAAGGTGAACCTTCGGCCCAGTCTGAGGTCCTGAGCGCTCTGGAAGAGGTTTTCTTCCAGGATATCTCTGTACTTGGCCGCATTCATCTTTCCTTCAATTGCAACCAGTCGTCCTGTCCCTGCAGCTGAAAAACATCCCCATAGCCTGATGCTGCCACCACCATGTTTCACTGTTGGGATTGTATTGGGCAGGTGATGAGCAGTGCCTGGTTTTCTCCACACATACCGCTTAGAATTAACGCCAAAAAGTTCAATCTTGGTCTCATCAGACCAGAGAATCTTATTTCTCATAGTCTGGGAGTCCTTCATGTGTTTTTTGGCAAACTCTATGCAGGCTTTCATATGTCAAAAGCCCCGACTGGTGCAGGGCTGCAGTGATAGTTGACTTTGTGGAACTTTCTCCCATCTCCCTACTGCATCTCTGGAGCTCAGCCACAGTGATCTTTGGGTTCTTCTTTACCTCTCTCACCAAGGCTCTTCTCCCACGATTGCTCAGTTTGCCTGGACGGCCAGGTCTAGGAAGAGTTCTGGTCGTCCCAAACTTCTTCCATTTAAGGATTATGGAGGCCACTGTGCTCTTAGGAACCTTGAGTGCTGCAGAAATTCTTTTGTAACCTTGGCCAGATCTGTGCCTTGCCACAATTCTGTCTCTGAGCTCCTTGGGCAGTTCCTTCGACCTCATGATTCTCATTTGCTCTGACATGCACTGTGAGCTGTAAGGTCTTATATAGACAGGTGTGTGCCTTTCCTAATCAAGTCCAATCAGTTTAATTAAACACAGCTAGACTCCCATGAAGGAGCAGGACCATCTCAAGGAGGATCAGAAGAAATGGACAGCATGTGAGTTAAATATGAGTGTCACAGCAAAGGGTCTGAATACTTATGACCATGTGATATTTCAGTTTTTCTTTTTTAATAAATTTGCAAAAATTTCTACATTTCTGTTTTTTTCTGTCAAGATGGGGTGCTGAGTGTACATTAATGAGAAATAAAATGAACTTTTTTGATTTTAGCAAATGGCTGCAATGACACAAAGAGTGAACATTTTAAAGGGGTCTGAATATACCCACTGTATATACATATATATACATATATATATAACTTTTCCATGGAATAACAGACATCCCAGACTTCATTCACTGTTACTACTTCCATTTGACAGAAGGGGCTTGAAGTATTTAGCTGCACTGTTGGGCAGCACAGTTGAAAACTATGTTTAGTTTTCCATCTGAAGATTCTTACAAAGAGACCATAAGTGTTTTTTAGCTACCGTTCTTATTAATATTTTATTTCCTCTATCATTTCACCAAGTTGGTTACAATAATATTGGCATCATTTAAAAATTAATTCACATTTTTGTACATCTGCTGGGCAACATATCTGCAGACAGTGTTTAAATAAAATTAAAGGTGACAACGTCTTCATAAAAGAAAGTAATATCAAGCTTTTGCTCAAGTAAAAATAACATCATCATTAGGTTTACACAGACCCCCTGCTTCTTATATGCTTAAAGCAACTTCACTTATATTTTCCCACATCTAGTTTCTTGTACTAATATCAACTGATTCTCCATTTGTGTTGAAATATTTACTTAACACTGGGCAACCCGGTCATAGTTGAAACATGTGAGTCTAATTTGAGAAATCAATGTACAAATAGATGTTTTAACATTTCATCTTCACTGGCAGCTCTTTACCAGAGGCTGATCTCTGCTGTCCACAAGTGGATGAAATGGAAAAAACACATCAGAAGAGAATTCAAAGCATCTAAGTGTATACAGAAAACAAAATCAGACACATTATGTGCCAATTATTTATATATTTTTTACATTGTTTTTTAAATATGTCAATAAAAAGATCCCTTCCTTTAAACATTCAGGCACCTGAGCCCTTCATCATGAATCCAAAAAAGAAATAAGAATAATTCAGAGATCAAAGCAAATAAAAATCCCACAGTCTGTCCTGTTTGATTCCACTGGGTTTACAGGTCTTAGAAGAACAACCCTGAGTAAGAGCTGAGTGGAGACAACATCAGGGTGCCATAAAAGCTTTTCAGAGTCAGCACTGCAGCTGGAAAAGCCTTTATGGGCTCAGCTGGGAGTTGTGGTGCTGCAGGTTTGGATGTTACACTGAGGACTGCTGATGTTGACAGTGGCAAAGTAAGTCATGAGAAGAGATGGTGTCCAAGCTCCATCAACCCTGACCTGTAATATGACTTGCATGATTTAAATAAATCCTGGAAAGAGGTACTGTAGTAGGAGGACGAGTCCCACCACCATGAGGCCACAGAAGAAGAGCACCAGCCAGATAGGAAAGGAATCTGGAGAAAATGCAAAACCAAGAGACAAGAGATGAGGAGAGAAGGTCTGAGGTTATGATACATGGCCTTAGTGCATTCACTGGAGGATGATGATGATGATGATGATGATGATGGAGGACTTACTTCGGTTGGGGACAGTGTGTACTTGACAGCGGCTGTCCACAGCTACACTGAACATGGCTGTTTCATTATTCCCTTTGATATTTTTGCCTTTCAGTGAGTCAGGCAGGAAGGCCAGGTCTGTCACAACAATGCCATGGGACTCCTGGACATAATACAGCTTCTACACACACAAAGAGATAGATCAAGTTATCATCATAGAGTAGGGCTGCCTGGTTGATTTATGTACCTGTTGGTTTGAGATGTGTGTCCACACACTGTCTTACCTGTAGGGAGAAAGCGATGTAGATAGCAACCGATCCTGTCACAGTTCCAAGGCCAAGAAATGTTCCAGAGTCACTGTCAAAGACAAGTTATCATCTCAATGCTGCAAGAAATTAAATGATTGTATCCTAAAAGGTCTGATTAACCTTTAAGAGAACAATGTATATACCACACCCCCTGTTACATTCCAAACTTCAATTGCCTGACCAGGTAAACACTGTAGATCTGAAATCTACTTGCCTTTAAAAGGACCATTCCAGTGGTCAACCAGCCCAATAAAAACAACTTTTAAAAAAAAAAATTTTTTTTTTTTTTTATATTAATCCCCAGTTGGAGAAATTCTTCTTTACACTCTTTTTTTTTTTATACACACACAGGCCGAAACGCACACTCATGCACATGCAGGGGCTTGTGGACATGCAACAGGGAGAGAGATGGAGTGATGGGCTCGCCTTGTTAGTGGCGCCCATGAGCAATTTCTTGGGGTTAGGTTGCCTTGCTCAAGGGCACCTCAGCAGTGCACAGGAGGTGAAACTAGCACCTCTCCACCTACCAGTCCACACTCCATATTGTGGTCTGTGGCACTAGAACCGGCTACCATCCTGTTCCCAAGCCAAGTCCCTACACACTGAGCTACTGCTGCCCCAAACTTACATTACTGACAACCATTTCCCAGTTTATGCAAGTGGCTACCCACTGGTTTCACTTCATTTTAGTAGTACCTTATCATCAACTTGCAGAGACATGAAACTTGCTCATCACTCAGTGACAAATGGAGTAAATTCATTATCCAGTGACCAGTGGTTTAAATTCATTACTTGTGTTAATAGGGATGGCCTTGCTTTGCCGCTGTCCAGCCAAAAAAAAATATTATTTAGATATTTACCAATGAGCAATAAAATATAAGTTTATAGTTTATTTTTAGAAAATGCACAATGATATAGTAGACCAGCTACTAAGCAAAGTGGCAATGCTAACAGGGCACATGAGATGTCGTGAGACAAGTACCTCAACTGTGCCTTGGCCAACAGGCAGTCCTGACCAAACCTTGTGCCTAGGGTTGCAAAGGGGCGGACATCTTCCGGTAAATTTTCGGAAACTTTCCGGAAACTTTCGATGGAAAGATAAGCTGGGGAATTTTGGAAACATTCCAATTTGGAAACTTTCATGGGAATTAATGGAAATGATGGAAATTAATGGAAATGATGGAAATTAATGGGAATTTAGGAGAATTAACTGGAAAAGTTGGGTAATTCATACAAACTCCATCTTACAAACATCCTCGGAGTACACCGAGTTGAAGGAGGGGGAACGTACGACTTGCAAAACAAAGATGGCAGCACCCATATTAAGATGTATTTTCTTTGTATTTGTACTACGTTGGTCGTTTTAATGTTGATTTTAAATGCTCTTACACAAGTGTTTACATTGCTGCTTTAGTCCGGTCACCAGTTTATGCATTGCACGGTGTTGCTGTGCGTGCAATACAATGTAAAGTTTTGTTTTCGAGCTGGTTTGCTAAATAGGCTAATATAGCTAACAATAACACTAGCCTGCTACTGCCCCCAGTGGCTCGAGACAAACGCCACAGCACTTGTTGAAATTGAAATAGGCAAAAATGGCAAAATATTATTGAAATGTAAGACTTGCAATAACGGAATTACTTGAAATGTTAGTGTTTCTGTAGAAAAACATTATTATTATTTCACATTGAGCTTGTTTAGATGATCCACAAGCAATAATAAGACAGCTGCTGCACTGGTGGCGTCCATGTTCTTTTCGACTCGTAATGCCCAAAGACAAATGGAACGCTATAAGTGGTACAAGCCAGGCAATTACATTATGTTTTCGCGTCAGAGCAACTCGGGCGGGGGATTTACGAGACAAATGGATAGCACCATAAGTAGTAGCCCAGTTTTCCCGTTTATTCCCATATACTCCCATGGATAGTTTCCAACTTTGTAAATTCTCAGAATTTTGCAAGCTTACTTGTGCCTCAGGCGAGTCTGTCAGCATTAATGATTACCATGTAATAATATGACAGTCACCTGACAGCCAGAGTGGAGATGACCTCTGTGCCACACGGAGCCGTCAGCATGGGTAGGAAGCTCTTGCCATCCCACTTGGTGAGGTAGCATGGAGGAGGTTTTCTGTCTCGTTTATGGGGGATCTGGACTGTGTAAAGCCTCAGAGCATCTTTTTGGTCTTCTACTTTTCCAAACCTGAAATACATGAAAATGAAACCATGTATAGACACTGTTACATCATCCAGATGAGTATGGTGAGCTGAACAGCTCGGATGCTATTTCGTGGAAGAAGAAACCTATTTTTTATGGGTTTTTGGGTTGTTGTTTTTTTTACCTGCAAGCCATATATCGATAACTCTTCTCAGCTATTTGAGGCATGGTTTCAAGCCATTGAAGACCCATAGCCAACTGGTTGCCACTCCATACACTGCAGGCAAAATCCCGACCAACAGTCACCAGATGCTGCATCAGAACACATGTTGATCATTACTAATGAATCAATAATACTATCAATAATATTGTACTTAATCAGAGCATTACATTTCCACACCAAGAGGTGTCCATGTTTCACCTTGTTCCCTGGACTCATATCCACGTCTTCAATCTCCCCTTCATGTGCTTTGAAGTCAAACTTTTTCTTCAGGGAAGGAAACTGTAGAACAGTCCAGAACATACAATCGAAGTCGAGACATCAATGCATACATCCAGTGACCAGTTTATTATATACACCTGCTGGCAGCCAACCGGTAGCTCATCCACATCAACTCTAACCTTCGATGAGCAACCAAGATAAATATAAGTGAGGATCGAAACGAAAAGTCACAAAGTAATTTCATCTAATATTAGTATATATTTAGGTAAATTACTTAAACTATTAATTAGTTATCAAAAAGTGTCATTGGTTTTCTGTAGTGACTCATGGATTTCTCACCTAATGGTTTCAGCACTAAGTAGGGGCTTGGTGTGGTTAAGATTAGGGTAAAGAATGTTGAACCATAATAAAAACTGTAGGACAGATCACATTAGGAAGCATTTCCAACAGCTACCTACCCACCCACTTTACATCCATACTGAAGTTAGAGCCTGGAGCAGAACATGCTCCAGAGCCTGAAGCAGAACAAACAGCACATGTTCTGCCTCAGGCTATGGAGCAGAACATGCACCACTCAAACACAGATACTCTCAAACTAGATGTATGTACCTCCCAGACTCGTACATGTCCGTCTGTGCCTCCTGTCAGCAGCAGGCTCAGGTCAGGACTGAACCTGACCACCTTCTGGAGTGGGTCCTGAGGGTTCAGGTCTGACTGGACTTCAGCCAAACCAGTGACAGAAATGTGAGCCGTCTCATCCTTCATATCTGACATATCTCCGGACGCTGCAGCTCCATCCTGTCCACCTTTGTCTCCTTTCCCAGCTCGCCGCCTGGCATTACCCTGCTGCACGCTGTTCCCTCCTGCACAAAGACACACATTTTTATTGGATAACAAAGAAGGGAAAACACAGGAGTAGACACAGGTTTAGATCTACATGAATAAGGCTGATGGAATCATTATGCATCTGTTGTAGAACAGATTATTGCAACACTTTATGCAAGTAAAATCTACATTGATGGATTTATACTTATTATAGCTTCTACACATTGTTAGTATATTCTACACATTGTTAGTATATTCTAGTTGTGTAAATATATTGTATATATTTTACCTCACTCAATCTCACATTTCACTTGCTACAACATTTTGAAACATTTTTTTTCTTCTTAAGTTAATCCATTACAAACTGACAAGTAACAGCATGTAAATTAATCAGCCACATATCAAATAAGAGCAATATACAATAGGTAGCATATTGTTTGATGTCTTTCTAAGACAGCATGTTTATTTTAGATTGTAAACAGTAAGCCTCACCATCTTTAGCAGCAGCTTTTCCTCCTTCTTTCTGTGTGCACGGTTTAAAGCTCATCAGACAGCAGGTCCCGTCCTGTCCTGCAGCTATCACACCGTTACCTACAGCCATGTTCATGGTGGCGCGTGTGTCAGTATCATGAGAGTGAAGGAGACTGGCACTGTACTGGTGCTCTCCAACCAGCTGTATATCCAGGAAATGCTGAAACACACAGTCATGAGTGTGCCACTGCTGCTGGTTTACACGCTCATAATGTCAGACTAAACATGTTCTAGAGAAGAGTTGCCTTTATGGAAGCCCTAAAGGGTCATGGATTCAAACTTTTTTTTAATGCTGTGACCTTGAGATTACAAGTTAATTATTTTGTTATCTTGGGATAACAAATGTGGTTTTATTGTGATAATGGGTTGATTTATATCGTTGAGTCGTTAAAACAAAAGTCTGATTTCTTAATAACAAGACAATAAACACTTCATAAGATTCATAAGAGTGGACACTGATCTGTGGTGTGGGTTTGAGTTTCAAAGCAAACTTTTTTATGAACCTTTGCCATTTGTTATAAAAATGTTTTTCCCTGTTATTTGAAATGAGGGAATTTACACTATGGCTGTCTATTGTAAGGGATAGGCTTACATATAGTGGTCAACTTAAAGCAAACAATCAGGGGCTAAATTGGGCTACGGGCACATGGGCCTATGACGGGCTGGGGCTGTCTTGGGCTTAGCCCTGGCAGCGCTGCCAGCCTATAACAGTAACGCTTGGACAAGAAATGCAGGGATTGGATAAGAGGGAGGAGAGAACCTCTCTCTCTCTCTCTCTCTCTCTCTCTCTCTCTCTCTCTCTCTCTCTCTCTCTCTCTCTCTCTCCCTCTCTCTCTCTCTCTCTCCCTCTCTCTCCCTCTCTCTCTCTCTCTCTCTCTCTCCCTCTCCCCCAACATTGATGAGTGTGAACATTGATGAGTGTGTTTCTGTCATGCTACCGGGGCTGTCTTGGCTGAGCTTCAGAGCCCCGTTTATTATTCCCTATTTAACCACTGGTTGTCTGATTTAAGTTGACCACTGTATCTAAGACTATCCCTTACAATATGTAGAGGTCATAGTCCACTCTCATGAATCTAATTAAGTGTTTATTGTTTCCTTATCTGGAGAAATGTAGAGATAATGATATATTAACCCATTATCACAGGACAATGACCTTTGTTATCCAGAGATAACAAAATAATTAACTTGTGAAGACCCTTTAGGTTTTCCATAAACTTGAGTACCTTTAAATATTACTTTTTAAATATACGCATATGATTGTATAACTCCCTGTTCTGCTGCATTCTACGGTAGCTCTGAAAGCTTAACGCAGTACAACTTTAGAAGACACATGAAAACAGAAAAAACATAAGCAACTGAAAGAAACGGGTTCACCAATTTGACAATATATGCACAGCATTTAGCTCTCTCTCTCTCTCTCTCTCTCTCTAAATAGATTATATCTATTTATAACTCTTTGAAGAATTTTTACTATGTTGGTCTATTCTGTACACAAGACCTCAGGGTTCCCTCCTCTGTTGCTTCCATTTTCTTACCTGTCTTCAACTTTTTGTTTGTTTGTTTGTTTTCCTGAACACACACAGCACAACTAAATAACAGAGTTTTCTTCTTTTTCTTGTCTTTTGTCTATGTGCAATGTCTTTTCTCAAAGGGAAAATTGTACAGATTTTCAACCAGCTTTGTATCATAACAATGTGGGTAGTGGGGTTTAATCCAGAGAATACCCATCCGAACCATTTCCAGTTTCCCTAGAAATAACAGTAAATGGGAGAGACAGGGACAGTGAGCAGCATCTCTGGGTGCAGTTCATTTACATATACAACCCACACTGTAATCAGGGTGCCACTCACCTTTTCCTGGAGATTTTCTTTACAATTGAGGACAGCATTTGCTCACAAACATAATTTACCGGTAGGCCTTGCACTGATTTTACTGCTGCAAGTCCCTTCCACCCTGTGTCTGGTGTGAACAGCTAGATTGACTGACACGACTGAAATGAAAAAGGAGCGTTTAAAACGTTTTTCCGTTCCACTTCACTTCTGGTTAACCCACTTTGAAGTGTCATACCACACAACTACCAACAGTGGAGTTGCAAACCAAATATGCGCCTAGGTTTATATAGGCTATCTGAGTGAGGGGCTAAAATACAATAAACATTTTTCAGGACAACATAGATTAGTTTTGTGTTTTTTTCTGTGTTTGACTGGAAAACTAGTCTCTAAATGTAACGATACAAAGCTGGTTGAAAAATTGGCAACGTTTCCCTTGAAGTTGCAGTGCAGTGACCTTTTAGGGTATTCTAATAAATCAACAGTTTAATCACTAACACCCTTGATCCTCAGTACTTACCACAGCATTCTTTATGCCCGTCTTGGAAGCCCCTCCTCCTCCGGCTGTGATCACCAGCCCTGTTTTAGGGTCCACTTTAATGGAGTACAAGGGAAAGGGGGCTCTGTAGAGATCTGGCACCCTCCTCTTCCCCATGGTTGTTGTGCAAGTCACTCACACTTCTTCATAAAACCGCTGCATTCAAGCACACCTGTGGAAAACAGAGAGCATCCATTTATTTGTGCGACGACCTCTGTGAGGTTGCTCCTCTTCTGGAACAGCTATGTTTTGGGGTTGTCACTTGAGGGACACTGACTTGCTAATGAACATAACCTGGACCGGCAACTCCATTCCTGTCACTTTAAAGTACTTCACATGCCAGTGTGGTATGATATGAAAATAGTGAATGCAAATGTAAAGATCTCAGTCAGGGAGTGAGATGTTTTGCCAGTCCAACAACTCTTTCCTATCCAGCGCTCAGGATGTCCCCTCGTCCCAGGGACAATAAAAATAGCACCTGGGACAGTAGAGACATGTATCATTACAAATAAAATTATTATGTTTTGTGTCATGGATCATTTATATTTACTTTTTATTTTACATTCATTATATATTGATATTTTTAAAAGCAAACTCAAGACCTACCTTTTTTTTAATGTGTGAAGCACTTAGTGTTACATTTTGCTTGTATGAGCAAGTGCTATATCAAGTCTGATTAATTGATTGTGTGGGAGAATTTCTCCTACAACTGTCAGTGTTGAAATTCAAACAATGTGAGGTGGAACTGGCACGACCTCTATACTACGTCATACACACTTACACACAAACAAACAAGCCCAGAGAGAGACCAGCGTTGACAACTTGGGTACTGAACTTTTCAGAGAAATATATTCAAATATATATTACTGAAATTAATTCTCAGAGTAATCGCCATCCACAGCTCTTCTGCCAACAGTGCCGGGGTCTCTACCTCTCCTCTCATGCTGTGTGCAGGCAGTCAGTCAGTAGGTGTGCGGCACGTTTGACCTTCTCTGTCACTCTCTCTACGGATTATTCCTATAGCTAAATAAGTAAAGAGTTTGTTTGAGCTTTGCTCTCACTCTTTCTCTCCAGATCTCTGGATTAGGGTGAAGCTTGAAAGCTTGTAAATATTTAAATAGTTTGTTTGAGCTAGTAAATATTTAAATAGTTTATTGGATCTTCTCCCTTCCTTGTAGATTTTTTTTACCGAGGAAGATCTACTAGAAAATACAAGCAATAAATGCACATTTGTTTTGGAGCTGACGGGATGCATGTACAAAACAGTCAAAATGTGGAAGCAGGATTATCACCACAATAGAGCTGTGTAGTGAAAATCTTAAACAGTTGACTAAGCAAATGTAAATTGTCTGGGTTTTGGACTGCTGGTCAAGAAAAATAAGACGTCTGAAAACATCACATTGGGCTCTGGGAGATAGTAGGGGAGACCCTACAACCCTAGTGTAGCGTGAAATACAAACAATAAAGTACACAGAGACTATGTAAAAAAAATAAAAAAAAACTCATGAAAATCAAAATATTGGTAGCACACTATCTGGTTTATAAACTGAACATAATATGTAAGTTGTGTAGGAGGGATGTCTCAGAGGCCAGCAATGACAAGTCAAACTGATCCATGCTGGATGTTTGAGGATACCAGCATATCTATTTAAAAGTTAAGAGTCAGATAATAAAAATTAAATAAAATCCAAAAATAAAAACTCACACAAGACAAGACGCACGATTTACAATTTTAAAACAAACTACAAAAGGCATCATATCTTTGGAGTTGTAAAATGCCCCTGCCTCTGTAATATCTTCTTATCCCCTTCTTCTCATATGGATACTATGGGGAAATGATTATTCTATGTAACGTTAGATGAGTGACTTGAGTGGGTTGGGCCTTGTCTCACAGAGTCCTTAGCAGCTGTATATATTAAAACCTCTGGAGTTTACATCTCAATTTTAAGATTAAGCAGCTTTTTGCATGGTTTCAAAATTTGAATTTGAATGAATTGACTCATTGCCCAGCTCAAATAGACACTAACAACTAACCCTAGCTGCACTGAACAAACGTTACAGTCTCCCTGGGCTAACACTGCGGGGCTGAGCAGCTGACACAGTTAGCACTGTCCCCACCACCATGAGGTAATCACTAATGGTGACAGCTATGAATACAAAAACCTTAGTGTTTTCAGCAGTAACGTAAGAAAACCTCAACGTTGTAGCCAATGTGTCAACATCGGTTAGCTGTAATAGCTACAGTTAGCATCACAGCCTGCCAGCTTGCCGGGGATTTAATTACGAGTCCCTTACCTGTAGTTGGCCCAGTTTCTCTTCCGCTGTTATTGTATCAGACAGCCATGTAGCTCAGAGGATTTCATAGTACGCTAACAATGACGAAGAAGAAGAAGATGAAGAAGAAGAAGAGCTAATAGCTAGCGGCTAAAGACAGCTCGACAACCACTTCCTTACCTACACGTCAGCAGCGTCCGCAGCGTCATGACGTCACCACATGAACGCCAAAGTTTGTTGGATTTTTTTTTTTATATATATATATATATATATATATCCACATGATACAATGATTGTGTAATATATGCACAGTGGCGTCCCGCCCATTCAGGCTTTATTGTCTATGGTCTCTGACTTAATTAGCACTGTGGATAATTAATTTCCAGGCCAAGCTAACAAGATTTGGCTCTTCAAGAAAAGTGGCAGCAGTGTAACAGCTGTGGTAGGGGGTGAAAATGTGAATGTCATTTTCAGTAACCATAACAGCATAAATAACAGACATGAAAAGATATAGGAGCTACAGTATTTACTTTAATATAATACTCCAGATGTTACAGAATGCTGCTGCACGTCCTTTAACTGGCACACGTAAACATGAGCACATTTCCCCCATTTTAGCCTCACTCCACTGGCTGCCTATTCAATTTAGGATCCATTTTAAAATTCTTTTATTTTAAAAGAAATTATTTCGCTGAATGGTCTTGCCCCGCCCTACCTCTCTGAGCTTCTACACCCCTATATACCCGTCCGCTCTCTCAGGTCAGATGATCAGCTGCTCCTGAGTGTGCCTAAAACTAAGTGGAAGCTTGTGAGCTGTTATGTCTTTTATTTATGATGTCTTATTTATTCTCCTGTACAGCACTTTGGCCAACTTTGGTTGTTTTAAAGTGCTTAACAAATAAAGTTGGATTGGATTGGATTGGACTCCAATAGTTTTTATTATTATGTAAGTATGTGGAATTTTACACAATAATACTGACAATTTTGTAAAAAAAACATAGTATAGACAATATATTGCATACAGCAGTGGTACCCAATTTTTTCATTAAGGGACTCCTTTTCTATCACTAAACTGAAGACCTCTGACTAACTAGTGCTGGATCAGGTGAGTCCTGAACCATCCCTTAGTTATGCTGCTATAGGCCTAGACAATCGGGGGATTTCCCATGGTGCACTGAGCTCCTCTCTTCCTCTCTCTCTCTTTCTGCACTCATTCATGTCCCATTAAAGGGACACTTCACCCATTTGCATTAAGCTTTGTATCATTAGAACCCCAGTCATATTTTTGAATGGTGCTCTGCTCTCGCCTCATGTAGCTACATGGTTGAAGAGCAGAGACACCACAAAAATTTATAGTTTAACATGTTGTATATCATTTTAAATGAATAGTAATATAAGGACAATTCTTAACAGTATTTCACAAATGATACACTTTAAAATGTCACTCAAAGTTTAATATCTTATTAATTTACTTACTATACTCTTCGTTTTTTTACACTTTTTTTTTCTCTTTGTTTTGTAATATATGTGATGGCAAAGCCCATCAAACAGAAACTAACTCATTCATACACCGATGCACGGCATCAAGAGCAATTCAGGGTTGCTCAAGGATGCTTCGACATGTGGCGGCAGGAGGAGCCGGGGATCGAACCAACTACCTTCCGATTAGTGGACGACCCGCTATTCCTCTGCACCACAACCACCCTCTGCACTGTAGCCTGTTACTTTACTACTGTTTTAATGACATTTTTAGTTGACACAAACTGATTGATTGATTGATTGATTGATTCATTGTAATTAATTACTTATTGACTGAGATTGATCGATTGTGACTGTGATTGTGATTGAGTCAATCATAGTTACAGTATTACAAACAGTATAGATTATAATTAATTTATTGTAAATATTGTTTTCCTTTATTGTTATTATTATTATTTTTAATTCCAAACGCTTGCTTTGGCAATATGTACAGTGTTACGTCATGCCAATAAAGCCATTTGAATTGAATTGAATTGAATTGAATTGAATTGAATTGAGAGAGAGACAGACAGACAGGTGCACAGCAACAACAGTAACAACAACTACACTAATAGTAGTGACTGTTGATGATGAACATGAAGATGATGACGATGACGACAGCAACGGTGGAGGACAATGAGCAGTGACAATAGTAATAATAGTAACTGTAGTAATAATAATATTAATAATAATAATAACAATAATATCAGTGATATTAGCAATGGCAGTCAAGCAGGACCTTGGCAGGAGGCTCCACCAGGATCCATGAGAACCTGCGAGACGAGAAAGTACAAGAACTCCGGGGAAGAAGTAAAGTTAGTAACATGCATTAATGGGACATGAATGAGTGCAGAAAGAGAGAGAGAGGAAGAGAGGAGCTCAGTGCTTCATGGGAAATCCCCCGATAGTCTAGGCCGATAGCAGCATAACTAAGGGATGGTTCAGGACTCACCTGATCCAGCCCTAACTATAAGCTTTATCAAAGAGGAGTGTCTTAAGCCTACTCTTAAATGTGGAGATGGTGTCTGCCTCCCAAACCACAACTGGAAGCTGGTTCCACAGGAGAATAGTCTTGGTCCAAGTACAGAACCTTGTGGAACTCCATGACTAACTGTAGTATTTATTGAAGATTCATCGTTAACGTGTACAAACTGCGAATGATCTGATAAATATGACTTAAATCAGCTTAGTGCAGTTCCTTTAATGCCAATTTGATGCTCAAGTCTCTGTACAAGAATATTATGGTCAATGGTGTCAAATGCCGCACTAAGATCTAATAATACAAGTACAGAGACAAGTCCGTTGTCGGAAGCAATCAAAAGGTCATTATTAACTTTAACCAGAGCTGTCTCTGTGCTGTGATGAACTCTAAATCCTGACTGAAAATCCTCAAATAAACTTTTGTTATGTAGAAAGTCACACAACTCTTTGGCGACTACTTTCTCCAGAATCTTAGAGAGGAAGGAGAGGTTAGAAATCGGTCTATAGTTGGCTAAAACCCCTGGGTCAAGAGTGGACTTTTTAAGAAGGGGTTTAATTACAGCTACTTTAAAGGACTGTGATACATATCCTGATAATAAAGAAAGATTAATCATATCCAGTAAAGAAGTGCCAATTAAGGGTATGGCTTCTTTAAGCAGCCTAGTTGGGATTGGGTCTAACAGACAGGTTGATGGCTTCGATGAAGATATTATTGAAGTTAACTGATGAAGATTGATAGCAGAAAGACAGTCTAAATATACATCTGAGTTCACATTAGTTAAAGTTCCTGAACTTGGAGAGCCAGTGATAGCTGTTGAGGGCATTTGGTGACTAATTTTCTCTCTAATAGTAATAATTTTATTATAGAAGAAGCTCATGAAGTCATTGCTACTTAAGTTTATGGGGATATGTGGCTCAATAGAGCTGTGACTCTCTGTCAGCCTGGCTACAGTGCTGAAGAGGAACCTAGGGTTATTCTTATTTTCTTCTATTAGTGTTGAGTAATAGGCTCCTCTGGCATTATGGAGGGCCTTTCTGTAAGTTTTAAGATTATCATGCCAAATTGAGCGATATTCTAATAAATATGGCTTACCATGCCAGGTAGTAGTATGGTAATATGGTATATGGCATATATATATAAACAAGGGGTTGGGTAATTCAACAGTTGCATGCTGACCATACTGGCAACAATAATATTCAGAGGAAAGCATCTTTCTTTTTCTTTAACTCTTTCTTAAAGCTACAGTACGCAGTTTTTAGAAACAAAAAATTACTTTTTTTCATATTTGCTGACACTTTCACTATATTGTGACAGTAGTACATGAGACAGATGATCTGTGAAAAAATCTGGTTACTCTGGCTCCTCCTAGTGCTCCTAATGGCATTTGCAAGAAACCCCCGGGCCTGAACAAAAACAACCAGTCAGAGCCATTAAAGACAGAAAGACGTGTTGGGTTGATGGTTTAAAGAGAGTTTATTGTTGAGTCTCAATCCCAGCATCAATTTTGACAATTTGGCTCAACAATCAACTATATTTCTTGTCACATGTCTGGATCTGTCTCCACCATCCTAGCTCCTCTTATTGAAGCACACTTTATTAATTATAGCATGGGCTGCTCTCTGTTGTGATCCATCTCCTACAGTAACACCATTAGAGAAATCCAGAGGTAAATTGATTACAGATGATGCATCCACAAGCCTGGCAAGTCTCTGTGGACTGCAGCATGAGACAAGGCTTCATTCAGCCTGATTCACCACACTGAAGGGAATGCATTCCCATCACGTTGTTTATCTCTCAATCCACAGTGAAGTGTGTGTTGTTGTTTTTTTGCAATGTGACCCTGACAGTTGGTGTGGGACACTGGAGCTGGGAGATGATGCCGATGAAATGTTTCTGGAAATCAATGGCCAATTGTGTAATAATGAGAGGTCCACAGCAGGGTTCCAGTGGAACAATCAATACAGACGCACTGGCAGTGTGGTGCCACTGAAAGGAGCTGGTGTCAGACAGGTTCCATGTGGACACATAATGGAAGTGTTTCACAGTACCAGCTCTAAAGGCTTGTGTATACTCGCCGTTCCCGACCTGTCGCGCGACAACGTGACGTCAGGTGCCAGAATGTTGGAAAAGAGGAGGCCATATGCTGGAAAATTTGGAAGAACCTCTGCGACCGATTTGGAAAATAAAAAAAAAAAAAACTTTTTCTTCTTCTTCTAGTGCCTAGAAATAGCAAAGTCGGTAGCCTTTCCTCAGTAGCGACACCTCTGTTCGGAGAAGACTGCAACTAGTGTCGCGACCACCACGCGCAAGTATAAAGAGTTACGGCGCTCCTGTGACGTCACATTGTCGCGCGACAGGTCGGCAACAGCGAGTATACCGAGCGCTTAATCTGCAAGCAGCCACAGGAGAAATGACCCAGCCTGCTCAGAAACATACTGATCAATCATTTGTTTGTTTGGAAATTCATTTTGGGTGATTTATTTTTGAGAAATTTGACATAGTGTCCTGAACTGACATGTTTCTGCTTATAAGAGATGGTATCAAATAAGTTTCTCAATAAGTGTTTATAAGAGTTAATTAATAGTAATAGTAATAGTAATAGTAATTGTTGAGTCTCATACCCAGGTTGTCAAATACAGATCCCGGAAATGAGTCTCAACAATCAATTACCTTCAAGTCACCAACCCAAAGCTTCTTTCTTTTGACACAATTACACTCGACTCCAAGTATATGCTTTTTTAAATACAGGCAAAACAATACATGTATCACACAAGACAAACATAACATAACAAAATAACCTCACAAGAAAAATAGCAGAAACACAAAAAGAAGAAAAAAGACTATTAAAATGGTTAATGGGATACATTAAATGATTCAAATATTAGATAGACTACATTTAGTCAACTAAAATATGTCAGAGCAAAATTAAAACTATACATAGTCCCTTCAATAGAAGATTTTTCCCCATTTCATATTGTGCTGTTGTAATTCGTAATGAATTGTGCCAATCAGTTTTTCCAAAAGATATCGGCTTTTCAATGTATTTTAAAAAAAGAGATCGTTCTGTCTGAATTCTCAGTTTTTATCAAGTTTAGTCCTTAAAACACATAAAGTAATTAAGGTAGGTGATTTTAATATTCATGTGGATGTTAAAATTGACAGCCCTTAGTAACGCGTTTATCTCATTAATAGACTCAATTGGCTTCTGTCAGAGTGTAAATAAACCCACCCATTGTTTTAATCACACTCTTGACCTTGTTCTATCATATGGCATTGATATTGAACATTTAATAGTCTTCCCACAAAATCCTTTTCTATCTGACCATTATTTAATAACTTTTGAATTCATATTACTAGATCACAAGCCATTAGGCAAAACTTCCTACAGCAGATGTCTATCTGACAGTGCTGTAGCTAAATCTAAGGAAATGATTCCATCAGTGTTTAATTCAATACCATGTCTGAATATAACAGAGTCCTATAATAACTTTAGTCCCTCCCAAATTGATAATCTCATTAATTGTGCTGCAGGCTCACTGCGAACAACATTAAATTCTATCGCCCCTATAAAGAGGTAAATATTAAAACATAGGAGGCTAGCACCATGGTACAACCACCAAACCCGCCAATTAAAGCAAAAAGCGCGGAAATCTGAAGGGAAATGGCACTCTTCCAAATTATTAGAATATTGCTCAATTTGGCAAGATAGTCTTAAAATATATAGAAAGGCCCTCCGTAATGCCAGAGGAGCCTATTACTCAGCACTAATAAGAACAACCACAGGTTCCTCTTCAGCACTGTAGCCAGGCTGACAGAGAGTCACAGCTCTATTGAGCCATGTATCCCCATAACCCTCAGCAGTAATGACTTTATGAGCTTCTTTTATGATAAAATTATTACTATTAAAGACAAAATTAATCACCAAATGCCCTCAACAGGTATCGCTGTCTCTCCAAGTTCAGGAATTTTAACAAATCTCTCTAAGATTCTGGAGAAAGTAGTCACCAAACAGTTGTGTGACTTTCTACATAGCAACAGCTTAGAGTTCATTACAGCACAGAGACAGCACTGGTTAAAGTTAACAACAATCTTTTAATTGCTTCCGACAATGGACTTGTCTCTCTATTTGTATTATTACATGTCAGTGCTGCATTTGACACCATTATCCATCATATCCTATTACAGAGACTTGAGCATCTAATTGGCATTAAAGGAACCGCACTAAGCTGGTTTAAATCCTATTCATCAGATTGTTCTCAGTTTGTACATATTAACAATGAATCCTCCATAAACACTAAAGTTAGTCATGGAGCTCCACAAGGTTTTGTCCTTGGCCTTAAAAGGCAACATTATTAGGAATCACTCCATTAACTTTCACTGTTATGCAGATGATACCCAGTTATATCTGTCGATCAAGCCCAATGAAATTAATCAGTTATCTATGTTACAAACATGTCTTAAGGACATAAAAACCTGGATGAGCTGTAATTATCGGATGTTAAACTCAGAAAGAAGTTCTTGTACTCGGCCCAAAACACCTCCAAGACTCACTGTCTAAAGATATAGTTACTCTAGATGGCATTACCTTGGCCTCTAGCACCACTGTCAGCAATCTTGAAGTTATCTTTGATCAGGACATGTCATTTAACTCCCACATAAAGCAAACCTCCAGGACCGCCTGTTTTCATTCACGCAATATTACAAAAATTAGACACATCCTATCACAGACGTATGCAGAAAAACTAATCAATGCATTTGTAACTTCTAGGCTGGATTACTGCAACTCCTTATTATCAAGCTGCCCCAATAAGTCCATTAAAACGCTCCAATTAATTCAGAACGCTGCAACGAGTACTGACAGGAACTAGGAAAAGAGATCACATCTCTCCTGTACTAGCTTCTCTGCATGGCTCCCTGTAAAATTCAAAAAATAATTTAAAATCCTCCTCCTCACCTACGAAGCTCTTCATATCTTAAAGAACTCATAGTACCCTATTACCCCTCTAGAACACTGCGTTCTCTAAATGCAGGGCTACTTGTGGTTCCTATAGTCTCTAAAAGTAGAACAGGAGCCAGAGCCTTCAGTTACCAAGCTCCTCTCCTGTGGAACCAGCTTCCAGTTGTGGTTCAGGAGTCAGACACCCTCACCACATTCAAGAGTAGGCTTAAGACATTCCTCTTTGATAAAGCTTATAGTTAGGGCTGGATCAGGTGAGTCCTGAACCATCCCTTAGTTATGCTGCTATAGGCCTAGACTATCGGGGGATTTCCCATGGTGCACTGAGCTCCTCCCTTCCTCTCTCTTTCTGCACTCATTCATGTTCCATTAATGCATGTTACTAACTTCACTTCTTCCCCGGAGTTCTTGTGCTTTCTCGTCTTGCAGGTTCTAATGGATCCTGGTGGAGCCTCCTACCATGGTCCTGCTTGACTGCCATTGCTAATATTACTGATATTATTTTTTTTATTATTATCTGAGAACCTTGTTTTTCTTCCAGAACCCCCCAAATAATCCCAAGCAGGAAAAAAAGTACTTTATTGTATTTCAAGTATATTTATATTTCCGATAGTATGTTGAAAATGTACTTACACAAATTGTACTTTTTGTAAATATATAAAAAGTATACTAGCATCATGCTTTCACGCTAACACTTTTAACACACTTTAAAATAATTATACTATATTACACTTTATAGAAATATATGATACTAAAATGTACTTTAAGTGAAAGTTATGTGTACTTTCTAGAGTGTACTTATTTGAAATTTGTTTTTACACATTTTTGATATATTTTAAATTGTATGCTCAAAATTGTCATTGTAACATACACTGAAAGCATATTTTAAAAGCACACATTTTAATATCAACACTGTAATATTAAGTTTGAGTGTATTTTAAGTTACATTTGAGTCTAATTATGAAGTGAAGTTATTCACACTAGTACTTCAGGACATTCTTTTAGAAAGTGTTCAATAGTATTACTATGAAAATGCACTTAAACCCATTTATGAAATTTTGTGCTGTGTGTGAAGTACGCAGATAGCAATTATTGCAGCTGTTCTGTAATGTTTAATCAGTTTGGCAAAAAAATATGATACAATACATCTTACACACAAAATGACATTCAACAAAACATTAAATGCACACTTCAAAAGTACAGGTGCACAAAAAATGTGTGTTCTGCTGAAAAGCAAGTGGTTTAAAGTTGGTGCAGTGCTACATTATGGTTTTAACAGATACCATCACCCATATTGCAACAGACAAGTTAATACTGGCTAAATTATAAGCAAACAAATTAAGTTCACTCACTGTGTTAACATTGTCCCAAGTGTTCAAAACAGAACCTTTCATTGGTATTGTTTAATGGAGAAAAAGCAGGTCTACTGCAAACAAGACCAATTGGAGAGTGTACATGTTTGTGAGGGAAGGAATGCTAGCTCGTTCAGGTTTATACAGCAACAAGATGCGGTGTCAGTCAGGACACCGGAATGAGGACAGGATATGTTTCCTTTGCCAGCAGATTTGATGACTGCGGTGATTTATTGCACACTCAGTGTTGTCACAGTTCTGGAAATAATAATAATAAATCACATTATACCTCCATCTCCATAATAACAAATGTGCTTACATAAACAGAAAAATATACAACTCTCCTGTACATGTGCAACAACAATAATGACATAAATAACCCAACAGAAATATATATTCACCATAATAATAGGTTAACTGGTCTAATAGCTCCATCTACTGGCTAAACCGGGTATTAAATAAACGATGGCACATGTCGGACATGTCGGCCCCCTACTGAGCAATTAACCATCTGAACTAAGTCAAGTTACCGACTCTTAGCTCAATGGACACTTAAACCACTCACAAGCATCAACATTCACATTATACTCATGAACAATCATCTGTTACCTATCGGCAGAACAAAACACACAAGAGTTAACGTAATTAACACAATATAGAAACAATACTTACTTCGTGCATCCACTTAACACTCGGAGTAGCACAATAAAAAACACACTCCAAACAAAAACAACCTGAGTTAAAGGCGAAAAATACACTAAAAGTCCCCACAGGTGTGTCCATGTGTAAAAAGGCAGGAAAGGGAAAAAAGTCAGTCGACTCGCTGTAGGTTGTGCGGCTCACTACTCCACACGGGGTGATTACGTCACTTTCCTAAACGCACCTTCAAAATAAAAGCCTTTTGTACAGCCGCCCCCAAATGTGCATAGCACATTTGTATCAAATAAAAGGCTCAGTCAGTCTTAGAGGGTCTAGAGGTTGTAGGAGGATCTTCCTCTCCAGGTGGGAGAGCTGGTAACATCACTAACCGGGCTACTGGCCGTGTGAAGATGTGCCCTTTAATGCTGACATCAGCTGATCTGACACGACCATCATCACTACGATGGACTTTGACCACACTCCCAACTGGCCATTGGGACCGTGGTAGCTGTGGCTCCACTAACATGATGACTGCCGCGTCTGGCAGATCAGGAGGAGAGGACTGCCACTTCTGTCTCGTCTGAAGACCAGGTAGGTATTCTCTTATAAATCGGGACCAGAATTGGTCAGCCAGGACCTGTGAATGCTGCCAGCGCCTACGGCTTAAGATCTCAGTCTCCGGGTACACCACCTGAGGGAGCGAACCATCAGGCCGCCCCATGAGCAAACTGTTTGGTGTCACCGGATCGATGTCGGCTATATCAGCTGATACATAGCCTAATGTTTTTGAGTTGAGGATGGCCTCGACTTCCAGGAGCACGGTGACTAACACTTCTTCAGCAACTGGTTGTGATCCGACACACGTGTAAAGTGCTGACTTGACTGACCGAACTTCCCGCTCCCATACTCCACCGAAATGGGGAGCAGCAGGAGGGTTAAAGTGGAACTTGATCTTCTGACGGGCAAGCCGCTGCCGCAACGCTGGGACCATGTTCTTGAAGGCTTCCCTGAGTTCTCGTTCAGCTCCTTTGAAATTGGTCCCTTGGTCTGACCACAGTTCAGCAGGAGTCCCTCTTCTGGTGATGAACCATCTCAATGCCATCAAATAGGCGTCAGAATCCATGTGCTTAAGGAGATCCAGATGTACGGCTCTGGTCGTTAAACACTTAAAGATGATTCCCCAGCGTTTCTCTTGACGTCTGCCTACTTTCACCATCATGGGCCCGAAACAATCCACACCAGTGGAATAAAAGGGGGGTTTGTGTAATCTGAGGCGAGCATCAGGAAGGTCAGCCATCCTCGGAATAGAAGGCTGGTTCCTCCAACGTTGACATTCAGCCCAGGCCCGTTGATGCTTACGGACTGCCTCTCGCCCTCTGATGATCCAGAATGATCTCCTCAGCTCTGAAAAAACTCTCTCGGGACCTGGGTGATGCAGATCACTATCATACTTCCGGATGAGCAGATGTGTCACGGGATGAGCGGCATCAAGGACAACAGGATGTAGGGGGACGTCAACACCCTCCAGCCGTCTGAGCCGACCACCCACTCTTATTAAGCCAGAGGTTGAATCGAGGACAGGGGCTAAGGTGAGTAGACGACTTGAAGGTGACACTGGTTTCCCTCCAGCCAGGAGCTTGTAGTCCTCAGGAAAGGACTGCTTCTGAGATCTCAGTAGGATTGCGGTTTCGGCTTGCTGATAATCCTCAGCTGTGGGTGGGGGACTAGAGGGGGTCGTTCCCTGGAGCTCCTTGACAGTGTCGTCCATGAGTTCTTGCCAGGAATTGCCTCTTTTATCATCTGGCCCACTGTCAGTAGGTGAGGTTACTGTAGCTCCGCAAAAGGCAGTCCTTCGGAGCTCTGCGTGATCCTCTGGGGGTTCAGCGTTGGGCCTTTCTGGCCAGCTGTCTGGGCTTTGCAGCAGGAAGGGAGGTCCCTGGGACCACCTGTTGGGATCTTTGAGCTCTTCCAGTGTTTTACCTCTTGTCAGGTCATCTGCAGGACTTTGGTCTGTGTCCACATAGCGCCAGGTACAGTTCTCCATCAGGTCCTGTATTTCTGCCACTCTTGCCCCAACGAACACCTTGAAATGGCAGGACTGGGAATGGAGCCAGGTAAGTAATGTGGTAGAGTCAGACCACAGAGTGGTGTGAGCCACTTACAAGGTGAGTTCCTTGGTGAGGAGACTAGCTAGTTGTGCTGCTACCAGAGCGGCACACAGTTCCAGGCGCGGGATGGAATGTACACGTTTTGGGGCTACCCTGGAACGAGCGAGGATAAAAGACAGATGAATCTGGCCCTCTTTTGTCTTTGTCCTCAGGTAGGCCACAGCCCCGTAAGCCTGTTCTGAAGCATCAGCGAAGATGTGCACTTCGTGAGCGACAGCCTCGAGGTCAAGGTCTGTGGGCATGTATGCTCGAGGAAAGGTAAGGAGAGGCAAGAACTTCAGCTCATCCTCCCAGTTGGACCAGGCTTGAAGCAGAGCTGCAGTTAAGTTCGGGTCATCCCAACCTCGCTGCTTATCCCACAGTTGCCGGATGATGAGCTTTGCCCGGGTGGAGAAAGGCAACAGGTAACCTAAGGGGTCGTATTGTGAAGCTAGGACCTTATAGATGTTCCTTAGAGTTGGAGCATCATAGGACACTGGCCTGTGCTTGTAGCTCAGGCAGTCTTTCTCCCAGTGCCAGCTGAGACCCAGGGTCGATTCTTGAGGGTTGGCCTTGTCTTGTGCCAGCCACAGGTCTAGGCTCTGCGATCGGGCCTCTTGTGGCAGGTGGTCCAGGACACTCGGCTCATTGCAGGCCCACTGTCGCAGCTCGAAGCCTGCTGAAAACAGAAGATCTCTAAGGCGATCCACCAACTGCTTGGCTTCCTCTGGGATACGCACACTCTGTAGGCAGTTATCGACGTAGAAGCAATGGTCGACAGAGAACCTCAGGATGTCTTCAGGCGGGCAATGATCAGTAACATGGCGCTGCAGTGCATACGTAGCACAACAGGGGCTACAAGTTGTACCGAAGGGCAGGACCTGCCACTCAAATACTCTTGGGGGCTCATCCACTTTCAGGTCACGCCACAGGAACCTCAGTAGAGGGCGATCTTCAGGAAGGAGGCGGACCTGATGAAACATCCCCTTGATGTCTCCACTTACTGCAATGGGGTGCTCCCGGAACCTCAGCAAGACGCCCACCAAAGAAGCTCCAAGGGTGGGACCGGGTAGTAGGTACTGGTTCAGAGTTTGCCCGAGGTATTGGTGAGAGCAGTTGAAGACGAGACGATTCTTCCCATTGAGAGCGACTAGGTGATGGGAATGTACCAATACTCCTCAGGTGGTTTCTCTTCGGTGACCTCTTGCACCGCTCCTGCTCCAATGAGCTTCTGCATTTCTGCTCTGTAGATCGCTGCTCGCTCAGGATCTTTCAGGAGTCGCCGCTCCATACTCTGCAGAAGAGCCATGACTGACTCCTTAGGTGCTTGCAATGGAGGCATGGCTGCATGGCGTAGCATACCTCCCCACTCCATCGACCTCGGTGCGGACTGTCTTGGTGTCCAGCAATGCAACTGCTTGTTGGTCCTGTTTGAACCGAGTCACTTCTCTTTCAGGTCGATGAGGTATAATGTCGATCTGCCAGAGCCTCTCAACATGGCGATACAGCTCATCCATCTGTGGTGGAAGGGAGGTAAAGAGACATTGCATGGAGTCAGCTGGCCGCCCCATGGAACGGACAGGACCTTGCAAGGTCCATCCCAACCGAGTGTGGACTGCTGCAGGGCCACCAGGCGGTCCAAGTCTGACTGGTTTCACAGGTGTTATGAGATGTGACTGATCAGAGCCGAGAAGGAGCGAGGGCCTGGCATCCTTCAAGGCCGGTATGGGAAGGCCACGGAGGTGTTTATACTTCTTCTGCAGTTGCTCTATGGGGTAAGTATGCTGAGCTAAGCTGAGGCGACTAGCTGTGAAGGCACCGTTAATCTTATAACTGACCTTAGGGTTTGCAGCTGGAGAAACATGAAAGGATATCTTATGTCCATGGAGGACCTGGATGTCCTGCCGGACCGTCCGCCGAGGAACATCTTCTGGAGCCCCCTTTATTCCCAGTGATTTGGCTGCAGCTGGTAACAGCATGGACCGCTCTGAACTATCATCCAGCAGAGCGAAGGTGCTGAGACTATGCACTTCGTGATGTAGAAGCACCGGGACGACCTTTAACATGACCCGAGTGCTGAGTCCAGGTCGGTCGAGGTAGAGGGAGTCAGAGGCAGAGCTAGTCAGACAGCTCTCTTCCTTCCTTGCAGTCTCCTTATTGCTTCTCCCGGGCCTCAAGTTTATCTCATGAAGGGCTAGGAGGTGTTTCCCTTGGCAAATGCTGCAGGGTTTCTTCAGCGTGCACTGAGCTGCTTGGTGGTTCCGTGCACAGCGCCAGCACCGCTTGTTCACTTGAATCCACTCCCTGAGCTGCTCTTTAGAGAGTTTGGTGACCTCACTGCACTGACTGAGGTAATGTTCGTCACTCTGACAGTATGCACAGTAGGCTTTCCTGGGAGGTATCTTCTTCACAGGATTGGACGTAGCGATGTCCTCAGCCGGCTCTCCGAGACCGTGTAGGACCGTCACCATGTGTTTCCCAGGACGAGTATCAGGCCTAGGAGGCTGTCTTTCCCTGTTGGTTCTTGTGCTGACTTGGCTGTCAAAGCTCATGCACCAGGACTCGTAGCTGAGCCATTCTGACAGATCATGCAGGGTGTGTGAGGTCCCAGGCTGCTTGAACTGATGGCGACGGAAGTCAGCTCTCTGTTCCGCTGGAAGCTTGGTCAGGAGACGAGCTACATGGGAGCCACAATTGAGTTCAATCGCTCCCTCTGGGCCTAAGGTCTTGAGTAAACCCACTAAGGATGGATCTGAAGAGAGAACGTCTGAAATGCTGCAGAGTCACCACGTCTGATTTCAGGGGCTTCTAAGACACTAGCTATCTTCTTTAAAGCTAGCTGATGAGGCTGGCCAAATCTGTCGTACAGAGCTCTCATTGTGTCAGTGTAGGGGGTTGGTGAATTGAGATAAGCGTCAGCTATTAGCTTAGCTTCCTCCAACTTCAAATGATCCACAAGGATCTGGTACCTGAAGAGCTCGGTAGAGTCTGGGGGGAGTAGATTGTCCAAGGCAAGGCGGAGTCTAGCGAACTCACTTGGGTCTGGCTGAATGAGCTTGGGGATTGTAGGTTTGGGGCCTCGATACACTAGTTCTGACACAGGAGCCTGTACCGGGTGGTTAGTGGGGAGAGAGCTGGGCGTCGCCCTGGTGGCTGTTGGGGGAGGGACTGCTTGTGGCAGTAGTGGGGGTCTCGAGCTTGTATAGGCAGGAGCAGGGTGAGAGAGTTACTGAGAGGGGTTCACCAGGGGATGAGGCAGGGCCTGGTCATAGGGGGTAGGATGGGTGAGCTGATGATGTGGTGAGGCGAACGTAGGGGGCTTATAGGTTGACTGGGCTTGATCTGGGGAACTGTGAGGAGGGTGATTCTGGTGTCTGTCTTGTTGCCCCAGGCTGAGACCACTCACGCCCGTTGGCAGGTTATCCTCAGGTTCCGGCCAGGGTGGAGGAGCAGGCCAGTCCTCCTCAGCTTCTTCCTTAGGCTGTAGTGGAATGGGATTGGGCTGGGATGTTGCAGCACTGGCTCCTAGAGGTCTATAGCTGCTGTGACTTGAAGCTGAGCCAGTAGGCCGTTCCATATCCTCCCTCAATGAGCGGGCTACATCAATTAGCTCCTTCATTTCCTTCCGTGCGTCATGGAGTTCCTTTAAGGTAGACTGAAAAACCTGTTGGGATTGTAGCAGCTTTGCGTTCTCTTCCTGGATGGCTCTGATGTCAGGACAGAGGGAGGGGTCTCTGTAAGAGCTCCACTGGGATGAGGTGGGAGCTCCAGGTAGGATCTCTGTGGCTAGGTTTCTCCTCTGGAGGCGACCTGGGGCTAGCTGAGGTGTCTCGTAGTGAGCAGCATCCCTAGGGAAGCCACCAAAGGGAGGCTGAGGTGAGTAAAGGTGACTTAGATTCACTGGACCATACTGGGGGAGGAAGGCCGTCTGCTCTGGGGGAGGGGGAGAGGGTGGCGGTCGCCACTGTGCTGAGTCTTGAGGACGATCTCTCATGTAGTCCACATCATAATCTTGGAGTCTGGCAGGTCGACGTGTCTGACGCCTGGGTCTCACATCAGCGAGGAGCTCTTCATCTGACTGCATCTTGCTGTATCCGGCTCGAAGGACCAATGTTTGTGAGGGAAGGAATGCTAGCTCGTTCAGGTTTATACAGCAACAAGATGCGGTGTCGGTCAGGACACCGGAATGAGGACAGGATATGTTTCCTTTGCCAGCAGATTTTTGTTGACTGCGGTGATTTATTGCACACTCAGTGCTGTCACAGTTCTGGAAATAATAATAATAAATCACATTATACCTTCATCTCCATAATAACAAATATGCTTACATAAACAGAAAAATATACAACTCTCCTGTACATGTGCAACAACAATAATGACATAAATAACCCAACAGAAATATATATTCACCATAATAATAGGTTAACTGGTCCAATAGCTCCATCTACTGGCTAAACCGGGTATTAAATAAACGATGGCACATGGCGCACATGTCGGACATGTCCACGGAGATCGGACTCACGGCTGGATTGACCGCAGTTTACTAGCCTACTGTTTCTTCTACACAGCACCGTCCTGTAAATGACAACATCCGGTCTCATAATATGAAAAAACAGGCCTTTTTTCCGTTTCTGTTTTCTAGTGATTTTATTTTTTGTTATATGAAATAGATCCCTTTTTGACCAGAAAAATGCCTTGTATTTCAATTTGAATTTTTGTATTTTAAAACGAAAATCAAATAACCACTCGTTTTCTGTTTTTTAATATCCGTTTCTGAAAGGAAAATCCAATGACCAAAACATACACGGACCCTTAACCATTACACATTTACGCTCGAGTGACTGGGGATGCACGGCAAATACATTATGGGTGTGAGACACCTCATTTATAAATGTGGAAGATATATTTAACTGAGCATCTCTACACACCTTTCCTCCACTCTTGGCAAGCTCTTTTACTAAAATACAGAAGTTGGTGGATGTGGATGAGGCCCCATCATCAGATGTAAAAGCCACCAGCGTCATAACTTCGCAGAATGTTCCATCATTTAACTGTACAACTGAATTATTTCTCTTTTTAAGAGTTGTGTTATTATATGAATGATAAACCACACTGCTACAGATGAAACAGTCATAAAATAAACCTGAATGAACTGTCACTCCTATTAAACTTTCAATAGCCATCCTCTGCAACACAGATGTGCTAACTTTCTTTGGGCAGCCAAAACCTCTGACATTATGTTGAAACTCCTTTGATTTCTTTCTTAAGCCAGAGGTACTTTGAATTTTGTCAAACAATGTCTTTATGCTGTCATTAGCATTTGCCATTGTAGTCCCTGCTTTTTTTGAGAGACCCCTCCACCGAAGGAATCTATTCACTATTTGTGTTGGCACATGTGTTGTTCCACTGAAAAACCTAAGCAAAGTCTCATTAAATGACGCCTGCTGCCAAGTGCATTAATAAATGCACATTAAAAGAAGCATTAGCAGCGCCATACAGTTTCTCAAAGTTGAGCAAAAATTTTTGCAGAGCTTGTTCTGCCACATCCACATGTCTCACTTTGACAGCATCCTGAAGAAGAGTGTGTATCGCAAAAACTAATAAAAAAAGATGATTCCAATACTTCTTTTTCAGAATAGTTAATGGCCAGCAATTCCTGGTCTATATCACTGACCTTGCCACCCAAGTACCAGTCTTCATTATGGTGCTTACTGTCTAGCCACAGAGATGTAATATGTTTAGTGACACCCAGGCAGACACTGTGTTGGTACTCAGGAATGAATCCAGTGATCATCTTGAAGCTCTCAAGTTCCATCAAAGGGGATGGGCCTTTCACACCCATTACTGGATTAGCAGGTGTTGCCAGCATAGCATGCCGAAAATTATCCATCTCTGTCCGTAAAGGTGGTTCTGGGGTTTCCCAGACATATGGACCTCCACCAGTGTGAAGGCAGAAGTCTCACCCATATTTGCCATTGAACTGAATCTGAGGAGCAGAGGAGTAAATGAACTTTGCTTGTATGCTCTACATTTTCAGAGTCCATCCATTTAATTCCAGTCTGTTCCAGTTCCATGAGCTCTGCCACAAAAGCTGTTAAAAATGTGATCATATTTGGCTTGCTTTTACCAAACCATGTGCATGGTATACATATGTTGGCTTGGCGATCTTTTGGTGACAGCTCTATGATTTGACACTGAATGGGCCATATCTGAAAATTATTGCTGTTGAAAACTGGAATTCCATCACAATTCCACATAACTGATATGTCATCGGCCCCTATTTGTCCACTCTGCTTGAGTTTTTCATATTCAGCCCCACACTGAATATCTGAAATAATGCCTGGAATTGATTGTCTTTCATTTAAATGCATCCCAGATTTTTCCACAATGTCCACTATTTGGGTTGATAGACTAAGTACAAGAAAGTAAGACCCAACCCTTAAGTTTCTCTCAATGTCAAATTCAGCATTACAAGAAGAACAATATTTTGGAGCTGTCTCACTGGGTCCCATATAGCTTTCACAGTTGATACAATAAAAATGGGGCGCATAGTGGCCAAACTGTCCATACGCTTTATGAAAAAGATATTAGGTTGCTGGCACCAAGCCAGGGAAATGTTCATTAAACATTGTAAGAAGATCCTGAAGAGCTACTCCTGTCAAATTGTGCCATGAGTAGGAGCAGACTCTGTCCTTTTGTGAGGGGAGCACCTGGGTATACAGGATCGTTATCATGGTGTTTCTGTAATACAAGATAAGATTGCTCACATTCATACCTAAAACACAATAGGAAACATAAGCCAAACTTATAATGACAGTGTTGTCCTATTAAGAGAGATGTTGCTTACATCTAATGTAAAATAACAGTTAATAACAGATAATCTGTAATTAAATGGTAGTACCTTCCATTGGTTTTGTGGAGGTGGGCGTGGTTTGCGCTCAGCTGCAGGAGCGAGAGGTGTGGGGAAGGCCTGGGAGAGTGGCACCAGGTGAGTTGATTACCTCACCTGCCAATGATTGTCTGATGACTCTACCTTTTATCTTGGCAGTAGTGTGCTGGATCCGAGAGAGACACACGCCGAAAGACAGGCCTCTGGGCGGAAGCTGCCGCAGCGGTACAGCTGCATTTTGTGCCTCAAATAAAGAGTTGCGTGAACCGACAGTCTGGTCCGGGAGTTTGGTGCTGGGGAACCCCGTCTGTAGCACGGCTTCACACTGGCGCCCAACGTGGGGCAGCACACGGAAATGTCCGATCCACAACCGCCCATGCAGCAGCCTCCACAGCAGCCACCTCCGCAGCCGGTCCCGCAGCCGCCACGGAGCAGCCATCACAGTGATCACACTGCTGGGAGAGATGCTGGGGCAGATCACGGCAATACACAGCCAGCAGAGGCAACAAATAGACGGCATTTGGAGGCACCCAGAACCAGGCGGGAAGCAGAACCAGCTGCTGGAGGGACTGCGGCCGGTCGGGGCACAGTCTCCATCCCCTCCATGCTCCTCCTTTTCCGGCATCACCATGCACCGGATGACAGCGGCGGATGACCCCCAAACCTTCCTCGAAATGTTTGAGGCGACGGCAGAGGCCTGTGGCTGGCCGGCGGCGAGTGGGCCGTGCGCCTGCTTCCCCTGCTGTCAGGAGAGTCCCAGACTGCGGCGCCGGCCTGCCAGCTTCTGCTCGGGGAGTTCCGGATCGTCAAAGAGCCATCCTAGACAGGATGGGTTTTCCCCCGAGGATCACCGCCGCCGGTTCCGGTCCGCCACACTGGGATCCTCTGACCGTCCATTCGTCTTTGCGCAGCACGAGGACGCGCCACCAGGTGGCTGCAGCCGGGGGATCAGCGGTGAGAGCGATGCGGAGCTGGTGGTGCGGAGCAGTTTGTGGAGGGCTCCCGACCGGGACCGCGGAGTGGGTGCGGTGCCACCGACCGGCGGATTTGGAGGCCGCCATCACCCTCGCCGAGGATCATCTGGCTGTCCACGGTGGGGACCGAGCCCGGGGGCGGCCCTCTGCACCGCCTGACCCGTGCCGGCGCCCGCAGGAGACCCCCACCCCGCTACCCCCGACTGGAAACTGTTGCCCGGCCTCTCCCTCTGCCACGCAGTAACCAAACCCTCCCCTTCCCAGGGTCCAGCCGCTACGGGTGCCGCTCCGGCCCAAGAGGGTTCCTCAGGCGTCAGGGCAGGAGTGTTGGCGGTGCGGGCAGCCCGGGCATTTCCGCAGGGGTGCCCTCCATGGAGGTCGGACAGGTGGTCCGGGTTGCTGGCCCACCAACACCCTCCCCGGTCCAGGAGGGACATACAGCGTCCGGTAAGGATCCAAGGGGGTATACATCAGGCAATGGTGGATTCGGGCTGCACGCAGTCTATAATTCATCAGCACCTGGTTCGACCCGGGGCTTGGTAGAGGCATCGTGGTGGACATTAGATGTGTACATGGGGATATTCACAGATACCGGTTGTACCCGTGGAAATTAGATATATGGGTAAAACATATTGTTAAGGCTGCGGTTAGTTCCCGCCTGACGCACCCCTGATTTTGGGCACGGTTGGCCTGGGTTTAATCGATTAGTGGGGCAGTGTGCGGGGGTGCGTTCACGGCCGGTAGGGACATGGGATATGTGCGCTGTGCTCAGTGGTGACGCAGGTTGTCCGACGCGCAGAGGGGAGGGGGATCTGTGGTGCCCCGCCAGAGGCTCCACAGGTCCCCATGTTGCGCTCCACGGAAGATTTTCCACTCGAGCAGTCTCGCGACAATACTCTACGCTTTGCCTTTGACCAACTGATACAAATTGATGGTCAGTTGGGCACCCGACGCAGCGCAGACATATCCGCATTTTGCAATGGTTAGGGACAGGTTATACAGAGTGAGTCGTGACACTCAGTCAGCAGAGGAAATCACCCAGTTGTTGGTGCCGGAAAGCCGCCGGGAAACAGTTTTCCAGGCGGCTCATTATAACAATGGCGGGGCATATGGGGTATGAGAAGACACTTAACCGGATAATGGCCCGATTCTATTGGCCTGGCATTAGGGCAGATGTACGCCGCTGGTGTGCATCTTGCCCGGAATGTCAGTTGGTTAACCAACCGGCCATCCCGAGAGCGCCTTTGCGCCCATTACCACTCATGGAGGTTCCATTTGAGCGTATTGGCATGGACCTAATCGGGCCATTTCACCGGAGCGCACGAGGATATCGCTATGTATTAGTCCTAGTGGATTATGCAACTCGATATCCGGAAGCGGTGCCTCTGCGCACAATCTCTGCAAAGAGTGTGGCACAGGCACTGTTCCAGGTCATCTCCCGAGTTGGGATCCCAAAAGAAATCCTAACGGACCAGGGCACCTCGTTTATGTCACGTACACTCCGGGAACTTTATGGGTTATTGGGCATCAGGTCAATTCGGACTAGTGTGTACCACCCTCAGACCGACGGCCTTGTCGAGCGTCTGAACAAAACCCTGAAGTCCATGATCCGTAAGTTTGTGCACGATGACGGCCGTAATTGGGATAGGTGGCTAGATCCTCTGTTGTTTGCAGTGCGCAGGTGCCCCAGGCCTCAACGGGATTTTCTCCCTTTGAACTGCTGTTTGGCAGGACACCACGGGGGGTTCTGGACCTTGTTAAAGAAAGCTGGGAGGAAGGTCCGAGCCCAAGTAAAAATGAGGTTCAGTACGTCCTGGACCTGAGAGCAAAACTCCACACATTGGGCCGGTTGTCACGGGAGAATTTGCTCAGGGCCCAGGAGCGTCAACAGCGCCTGTACAACAGAGGAACTAGACTCAGACAATTTGCACCGGGAGACAAAGTACTTGTATTACTCCCTTCTTCCAGCTCCAAATTACTCGCCAAGTGGCAAGGGCCCTTTGTGGTCACACGGCGAGTGGGTGATGTCGATTATGAGGTTGGGCGTTCTGACAGGGGAGGTGCAGCACAGATTTACCATCTCAATCTCCTTAAAGCGTGGAGAGAGGCGGAGCCTGTTTCTCCTGGTGACCACGGTGAAAGAGAGAGATGAGTTGGGGCCTGAGGTCCCAAATTCCACCAATCCTGCCTCACTCCATTGTGGTGACCATCTCACACCGTCCCCAGAGAGCAGACGTTGCCGCGTTGCAACAGCGTTTTGCTGACGTGTTCTCCCCCTGCCAGGACGCACAAATCTCATACAGCATCATGTTGAGACTCACCCGGGCGTGACAGTGCGTTCACGGCCCTATCGGTTACCTGAACACAAAGAAAGGTGGTTCAGAAGGAATTGAAGGCCATGCTGGAGATGGGGGTAATAGAAGAGTCCAACAGTGCCTGGTGTAGCCCCATTGTTCTGGTACTTAAGAAGGATGGGTCTATTCGGTTCTGTGTGGACTATCGCAAGGTGAATGATGTGTCACGGTTTGATGCTTATCCGATGCCTCGGGTCGACGAGCTCCTGGATCGGTTAGGCACTGCTCGCTTTTCACGACACTGGATTTAACCAAGGGCTATTGGCAGATTCCCTTGTCTCCAGAGTCTAAGGAAAAACGGCCTTCTCCACTCCGTATGGATTGTACCAATTTGTCACACTTCCTTTCGGGTTGTTTGGGGCCCCAGCCACTTTCCAGCGTCTCATGGACCGGGTCCTGCGTCCGCACTCTGCGTATGCGGCCGCCTACTTGGATGACGTTATCATCCATAGTAACAGCTGGCGGGAGCATGTGCAGAGTGTGGCGGCGGTGCTCGAGTCACTGAGGCAGGCGGGGCTCACTGCCAACCCGAAGAAGTGTGCAGTTGGACGGAGGGAGGTACGGTATTTGGGGTACCACTTGGGCAGTGGGCAGGTGCGTCCTCAGGTAGACAAGACAGCAGCAATTGCAGCCAGCCCACGGCCCAAGACCAAAAAGGAGGTGAGGCGGTTCCTGGGGCTGGCAGGTTATTACCGGCGGTTCATTCCGCACTTTGCAGACTTGACCAGCCCCTGACCGACCTCACTCGAAAGGGTGCCTCAGATCCGGTCCAGTGGACGGAGCAGTGTCAGCTGGCGTTTGAGAAGGTAAAACAAACTCTCTGTGGGAAGCCTCTTCTTCACACACCCAACTTCTGTCTCCCCTTTATCCTGCAGACTGACGCTTCGAACAGAGGGCTGGGGGCCGTTCTGTCCCAGCAGGTGCAGGGTGTCGACCGCCCGGTGTTATACATCAGCCGGAAGCTGTCGGAGAGGGAGTCTCGGTATAGCACGATCGAGAAGGAGTGCTTGGCGATCCGGTGGGCGGTCGAGGCTCTGCGTTATTACCTGCTGGGGCGCTCGTTCACCCTCTGTTCGGACCATGCCCCCTCCAGTGGCTCCACCGCATGAAAGATGCCAACGCCCGGATCACTCGGTGGTATCTGGCCCTACAGCCGTTTAAATTCAGGGTGGTCCATAGACCGGGCGCAGATGGCCGTGGCCGACTTTCTCTCCCGCTCCTATGGGGAGGGGGGGGGGGGAGGAGGTTAGGCCGGATGACGCCCTGGCCTAAATCGGGCGGTGGGGGTATGTGGAGGTGGGCGTGGTTTGCGCTCAGCTGCAGGAGCGAGAGGTGTGGGGAAGGCCTGGGAGAGTGGCACCAGGTGAGTTGATTACCTCACCTGCCAATGATTGTCTGATGACTCTACCTTTTATCTTGGCAGTAGTGTGCTGGATCCGAGAGAGACACACGCCGAAAGACAGGCCTCTGGGCGGAAGCTGCCGCAGCGGTACAGCTGCATTTTGTGCCTCAAATAAAGAGTTGCGTGAACCGACAGTCTGGTCCGGGAGTTTTGTGTGCTGGGGAACCCCGTCTGTAGCACGGCTTGCTACAGGTTTGAATCTTGATTTCCGGCTTGGCTCCTCTCTTCTGCTCTGTGTTCTTGTCCACTTCCATCATCTTCCTCTCTGTCCTCTTGTCCACTGTTACGACCCAGCTCGATTTGGAGAGCAGTAACATACAATTGGAATTGGAAAAGAGATGGAATGAGACAATTGACAGGTTCAAGTTAAAATCAGGTGTTTAATTAACTAAGGAGAGTGTGCTTGCACAATGAAATATAACAAAAGAGAGGCTATACTGGTGCTGACAAATAACTAGTACACAAAATGAAAATGACTGGATGACACTAAAGAACAAAAAGAGATCAGCACCCATAAGCGTACAAACTAGTGAACAAAAACCAAACTAGCAATTATTGAGCAACTTAAAAGGTCACAAAAGATTACAAAGGCACTGGCTGAATCCACTCAGATAACAGCCAGGCAATACTAGAAAGTACAGACACTCTAAACTAACACAATGGTGTGCAACCAACAGCGAGGCGAACTGATCACTAGTTCACAGCCGCCCTGAACTGTGAACACACAAGCTATTTAAGTGCAGCTGGGGTTGATTGAAGACTCCTGATTGGTAGCTTCAGTGGAATCGCAGCCACACCAATCACAGATGCCAGGGGACAGCAAGCAGGAAGTAGGCAGTCTCTGCTCCAGAAGGACCAATCCTCAACAGGGAATCACATGAAACACCACAATGAATATACACTAAACGACAGCCAGCGGCGGCCATAACTTCCACTTCCATCATCTTCCTCTCTGTTCTCTGTCCACTTTCGCCATCTTCCTCTTTGTCCTCCTGTCTCTCTCTATCCACTTCTTGGTAAGTATCTGCATTACTATGATCTGTAAGACAAATCTGAAACAAATATTGAGGAATTAAGTGCAGCTTCAGTGTGGTTGAACATTGGAATATAAAAATACATTTACTACTGTAGAATTTATTTCTCCTGAACTCACCTTTTCAGTAACTTTTCTTCTGTAAAGGGATGTTCTTGGAACTGAAGATGTACCGAGAAATCTCTTGTAGAACAATTTTCTCTTTTTCTGTGGATACAGTACAAAGATAATAGGAAACCTGAACACGGCTAGTGCTTTATCCACTAGCTAGCAGTAGTGTTGATGCGATTACACTTGATGACTTACAGTGGATTTGGGCAAACATTTTAGGATGAAGATACTGGAAGGAATATTGTCTTTTAGAACTATGTTAACCATCAGATAGGCTGATCTCATAGCTAGGATATTAAAATGTAGACTACCAAAGATAAATATTGTGTTTTTTGAAAAGATGATGACAAGTTTATATCCAATTTTTCCTGCAGATGTCACAGTAAAGGTCATAGATATATATATTTTAAAGTGTATGGGGTCTGCAGTACGGAAGTCTTTGACATGAAGTCAAGATGACAAGATGATTTTGACGTATTTTTACCTCATAGCTAATAACACTTTAACAACAATGTTTTGATAGGGTACTATTTACGTTTCACTTCATAATCATAACAAAAACAGAATACAGAATGAATCAGGCGGGAGAGTAAAATTTAAATTTTCGTTGTAGCCCAAAGCATTTCACCAATTGTTTTTTTTTCTTTACCTGTTTCAGTTGAATATCAATTCAATTCAATTTTATTTGTATAGCGCCAATTCATAACAGAAGTTATCTCAGGACACTTTTCAAATAGAGCAGGTCTAGACCGAACTCTTTAAAACATTATTTACAGAGACCCAACAGTACCACCATGAGCAAGACCTTGGCGACAAGGGCAAGGAAAAACTGCCTGTTAAAAGGCAGAAACCTAGGACAGATCCTTCGGCTCTAGGTGGGTGGTCGTCTGTCTCGACCAGTTGGGGTGAGAGAGAGAGAGAGAGAGAGGCAGAGAGAGAGAGAGCGAGAGACAGACAGACAGACAGGTGCACAGCAACAACAGTATTGGCAATGGCAATCTAGCAGGGCCATGGCAGGAGGCTCCACCAGGATCCATGAGAACCTGCGAGACGAGAAAGCACAAGAACTCCGGGGAAGAAGTGAAGTTAGTAACATGCATTAATGGGACATGAATGAGTGCAGAAAGAGAGAGGAAGGGAGGAGCTCAGTGCACCATGGGAAATCCCCCGAAAGTCTAGGCCTATAGCAGCATAACTAAGGGATGGTTCAGGATTCACCTGATCCAGCTCTAACTATAAGCTTTATCAAAGAGGAATGTCTTAAGCCTACTCTTGAATGTGGTTGAAGTCTTCTGTATTTTGTTGTTCTTGGCGTCTCTGGTTGAGTCTCGTCAGAATTCAAATGTCTCTTCAAGTTTTGTTTTGCTGGCATGATGATTTTGTATAGTAACTGTATTATGACAGTGTCTGACCAATCAAGTGCGTCAGTTTTGTTTTTCACTTTCAGCCAATCAGAGCTGCAGACGTTCTCATCCGACATCCGTTGCATCTGAGCGAGGTCAGGTCAGTCGCGTGAAAGCAGGTTTGCAGGTTAGGAGGATACAATGTTCAAATTCGCCATCTACTACTTATTTGATAAAACACTTAAAGTGGAAAGTACGTCGCTCATTCTTGGTAGCGACCAGTTCACCCAAGTGGCCTCCCAGCCGGACCTTGATGACGACACGAACTGGATTGAAATAAAATGGCCCACGAGCCAAACAGGACGGTGCCTGCTAAGGTGCTGTTATTTGGAGGCAAGTATGGAGCACGGTAATGGGTAATAGGTATTCTGAATACCTATTATTTTTCCAACTAGGTCAGCCAGCTAGCAGCTAACTGTTTAATTTGGTCGTTGTTAGGAAAAATGTCTAGGCTAAACTTATTTTTGTACTCTTCTCGTTATATCAGATTCTTACAAAGAACTTGTGTCGAAGAAGAATTTCTTCCTTCTCGGTAAGGATATCTGGGCCGAGGAGGAAAGCAGGGGTGTGCACATGAAAAAGAAAATGTGTGAGACCGACGTACTGAAGCCTAAAACGGCCATACAGGTGAGTGCACGCAACATTCCTTAATGCTGCATTAGCTGACATGCTGTCTCCAATACTTTGGCTAGCTACACATCCAGGTGCTTTCTGGTAGAGGTCTTGACAAAATTCAAATCATTTACCTAAGTAAAAAAAAACAATGCTAAAATTCTCCATTACAAATAATGCATGAAAAATCCCACTCAAGTTAAAGTGCATAATTATGTGCAGTAAAATGTAGCTAAACTATCAAAGTAGATGTATTGATTTGCTCCCTCTGACTGATTTATTGTTATATATAACAACATTAGATGAATAATACTGAAACATCTCGATGTAGCAGTATTTTGTTGTTGTAGCTGCCAGAGGTAGGTCTACAGATAGATTCAAATGCATTTTTATGTACAGAGACACCAAATATGCTATATCTGAGGGGTGGTGAGATAATTAAGGGAACTTTAAATAAGAAGACATCTAAAATGTGAACTTGATTACACAAAGCTTTCTGTAGGACGCCAACATTTTTACGTCATAAACATTTTTGACAGGCAAAGCAAACCAGGATTAAAGAGGCAGCCAGGGACCATGTGTTACAAAACCTGAAGACTTCCCTGTCTCAGAAGAGGGCCCTGGACACACAAGATCACCTCTACAGTTCTGAGAACGAATCTCCACAACGTGTTCATGGGGTAAGGCATACTTCTTTCTTGAGCAGGGGGCTACAAAGTTTACAACAGCAAAAACTGTGGTGTCCCTCAGACACTTAACTAAAAGGTCTTGATTTGAGGAATATTGGACAGAAGCTTTTAGTCCTGTGAATTTTGCATGTTTCTTTGTGTTAATTATTAAGGTAGTTTGTCCATTTTAGTTTTAAAAAACTCGACTACAATTTTAGTTAATGCCAACAGCAACTGCTGTGTTATATCTTTTTTTCTAATTAAATATTGTAGTTTCTAGTACAACTCAAATTTCAGGATATAACTAATAATTTTCCTACTTTTACCATATAAACGTTTTTCTTCAGGGAAAGCGAGCAAGGATTAACAAGGCAGCAAGACGTGTGCTTTTACCCCTGGCATCCAGTCCAAGTTCTGATGACGCCACATACATAGGAAGTCCACAACGGCATGACATTTTAAGTCATACTTCTTTCCCAGCTGTTGTGTACTCTGAGACAAAAATTCTTTCTCTGTTGTATTGCTTGTCACAGTTATTTTCTCTTTTCACTTTTTAAAGTTTCAAGACGAAGATGAAGAGTTGGGTTTCTCCTCAGCCCAGAGAATGGCAAGTACATTTATATTGAATATTATATTATTATGGTAAAATTATATTATATTGAATGAAAAGGTCAGGCAAAGGTCAGAGATCTTACACCCAACTGCATGGAAAACTTAATCTCACAATTGTTACATATCTTATTTTCACATATAAACTCATTTTGGCTGTCATGTGCATGCCAACTAAGCATAATGTATTTCATTTACTTTTATTTAATATATTCAACAATATAATCATTTTCAAACACCTTTCATTAATGTTTTGTCCCACACGTTAGTGTGGATTAGAAGAGTGTCCTTTAAACATACTGTATTTCCTTTGAGAAATAAAGTATAGAAGTCAAAAACATGCGCATGCACACGTGTGTGTCTAGAAATATTCACTAATAACAAATAAGGGCTGATAATAATAAAAAACTTTATTTATATAGTACCTTTAGAACAGCATTTATTATAATTACAATCATAAATCTTAATTGCCCTACAAAGTGTGCACAGGATTGGATCACAGCTGTCAGGTTGTCATTCACAGATCACTCAGTCAGCATGACAGCTGGACAAACTGTACTGTTTGTCTGTTGTGTTTATTGGGATCCAGAAAAACAAGCATAAAATAATCACAATCTCTAACATACAAAATTGAACACAACATTATATCTACCGCTATTTCATCCCACGATTCCTCACATCAGGTTCTGTAAATGTCTATTGTACCTGAATGAAGTTTAATGTGATTCTAATCCTCTCATTCTCTCTTGAAGAAGCTGACGGATGATAATACTGGTCATGGCATGGCACCTGGAATGAATGAAATCATGTCATCCCTTCACGGTGGGTGTTAGGATTAGAATTAGAGGGGTTGACATGTCAGAACACAGTATGTTTATTAAACAATGATTCAGGGTGTTTCCACATTATTTATTGTCCTGTATTGAGCTTAAGTACCATTACTCTTACTAACTTACAAACAAATGTTTTATCACTTATTATTACTTTCATCTAGACCTGCCAGAAATGATTAAATTAATGAGGGAGTGTGTGGAGTGTGTCCGGGTATTGATGTCCTCGTTTAGGGGACCCCTTCATCTGCAGTGTCATCATATTCTGTGGACAGTGAAATTGAAATGGTATGTTATAATTGAGGGATGAATGTATGTATTCATTACTTGACAGTTCATTCATAAAGAATTCTATATTTGCACTATGGACCTTTTGTCTTTGGCAGCATCATATTCTTGGTAATTGGGTCAGCAATAAAGTGATGGGATTTAATAGGTTATATGTGTCACAAATCAGTCATATGAATTATCTTGCTGTCAGTGGGAACTTCAACACCACTGGTCATAGCACTCCCTAGTGGTCTATATATACTAGCAGTAATCCAAGTAAAGATTGAATTAACATTTTTTAATGTTTGGATAATGTCTGTTCATTCCTCATAAGTAGGGAGAGATAATCTGTCCAATTTATCCTCTCTTTCTCTCCCATGCAGCACCCCTTGGCAGGCAGCACAGTGACAGTTTCAAAGAGGGCCTTCCTGCGGCTGAATAGATCTCGCATGACCGTTTTTGCCCAGCAGCTGGCTGTCCTGGTATTCATAAAGGAGGGCCTTGCACAGTCCACCCTAACTGGAAAGTCTGGGGGGGGAGATGTTGACAAAGTGCAGGCTATTACAGGTATGTAATTGTTTTGAGTTACATGTAGTCTATATAAAAGCTTCTGTGATTTCTATAGCAGCTAGATCACACGGAAACTGACCACCAGTAATTACTAAATACATGTTGGACTATTTACTGGTAGCAGTATTGCTATACCATACTGATAAAATTTCCAGAGTTCCAGGGGTATTGTAAAACATAAGTGAACCCTTCGATGAGGGAAACTCTGTTTTTTTTTTCCCCTGAATGAGAGGTATCTTTAACTCTGTGTCAGTCACCATGGTAACTGACTCTGGGAACCCAACCTGCTCGCTGGCGGGTTTACTTGAAGAAACCCTGAGTCTAACGGAGCTGTCCGACAGGGCCTGTCCTTTCCTTCTCAACAGCATCATGTTGAAGCAGAAATAATTCACATAGTTTTACAACAGGGGGATTATTTAGATTTGTTTAGATGAGCTCTCATTCCCTGAGCCGAACGGTACCACTTCTCATCAGTCCGACATTTATCTGAACAATATTCTCAGTCCGGCTGCTCATCGAATATCAGGCTACACGTCACCGCTGACATGCTCTCAGATCTGGACCTCTTCATTTTTATCACTTTGCAGGTTAATCAGTCACCTTCCAGCAGTCAGAAAAAGAGGAATCATTCACATTTCATTTGGCTTTCTTTATTTCCCACAGATAGCTACAAAAGTAGGCTAACCATCAGCCTGCATTGCCTCCAACAATGCAATTTCAAAGTACATGTTTCTAATTTGCTGCCGCATTTAGGATAATATTAAATAGTGTGTCTGCCTCTTGGGTCCTGGGGGTGAGTGACGCCCTCAGCTCCCCTGCCTCTGTCAGACGTGGTGGAGGTGGAGGTGACCACCACCTCTGCCTTCTTCCACAAGTTAATTTACTCAGCAGGATGTTAGGAGACAGGATGTGTGTTAATCAGTAGGTATCTGTTGGTGGTAAAAGCTGCTAAAAGCGGAAATATCCACTGAATAAACTTTTACCTTGTTTAATATGCAGAATATGAATAAAACCAGAGTGAGGAGCAATCACAAGACTGTTTTTATAGCCTATATTCAGAGTTTCACTTCACAGGTTAAGTCAACTCAGAGTTCATTGTTAGGCTTCGAGTTTGTTGAACCTCCTTTCTGGAATACCCCTTTGATGTACTGTTCAAAATACTATGAATATGCTGCGTGACTTACATTATCTCTTGTCTATTCGGTCAACAGACGCTGTTCTTCTCGAGTTTCCACAGACAAGTGTCTCTGATGTGCGCGCAGCCATCAGACGAAAGTGTAACAATGAGCAGTTCAGCCGAAAAAAAGGAACATAATGTGTGGTGTGTGTTTCTGTATGGTGGGAGGGGTTAGGCGTGCAATAATAAGGAATGTTGTTTTTCATTGTTCACTATTTCTCAGTGTTCTGTAAAATTTATTGTAATATTTTGGTCTTGGTCTTGTATTTCTACAAGGTGTACTAAAGTACCAATATTTGAAAATGTTTAAAAGCCATAATGTAAATGTTCATACATTTGTTGTATAAATGTTAAGAGATAGTACAAGTTTTTTGTATTTACAATGTACTATTCTAATTAGGATATGGTACAAATACATTTAAGTATATTTTTTCACCTGGAAGTAGTCCCACAAGTCTTTCAGCCTTTAGTATCCTAGTAATACATTTGCAAGTTTGTGCAAGGTAGAAAGTAATATAGCAAAGTATTGATAAAGTATATTGACTATTAATTGCAAAGTATGCTTTTTTAGTAATTGGAATAAGCCAAAAGTATAATTAAGTATATTATTAGCACAGTAAGAATATATTAAAAGTATGAAGCTTATATATTTTTAAGACACTAACAAATAATTTTTAATGTACTTATAATCCAGAGTACACTTTAATTTGACTAATTAAGCCTATATTAGTACATATAAAGCCATATGCTTAAGGTATACAAAGTATACTTTAAGTTGTTCCACTTTAGCATATAAAAGTACACTAAATACACTTCAAGTTGAGCTTTTCTACAATTTAATTACAATTAAAATATATTTAGTACAAAATGAGTTGTTCCAAAATACCATGCTTCAAGTTAACTAACCATGAACACACTTGAAGTATAATGATGATTAGTGTGGCTGCAAGTACACAAAAGTATGCTAAAGTTTAGTACACTTAGCACATTTACTTTTCAGCTGGGATGTTTACAAGTCAAAATAATACATTTGTCCACAAACTTACAACATCTGGACAGTATTAAAAAAAATGAAATTGGTCTTCCTCTTCCTCATTACAGAATCTCCATTATGAATCTGACCAATGCACACATGTCTCAAAATGAATGTGTTAAACATGGGGCCAGGCAAGACACTGATCCCCAAATTGCTCGCAATTGTAGTCTAAATGTCTTACTGTAACTGTTCATTTAATTGTTACCAGAACGAATTAAACATTCTCATAGTGAACACAGAAAGGACTTGAAATATGACCCTCAGCTAACAGGGAGCAGAGAGGCTGCCATTCTTCATCAACACATGCACACAGCTTATTTTGCATGTATATTGTGTACTTACTCAGACCCCAACTGTAGACCCTAACCTCCGGGAGGATGGAGGTAAGGAGGCGGACATGGTTTCAGGGGGCGGGGATACCGAGGGAGAAAATGTGGACATGGAGAAGTGGCCGCGTCAAGTTAGACAGAAAACGCCAGCGCGATACGGAAGCTGTTGAAAATTTACTATCAAAATAAAAGCATAATAGTTTGGCACCAATGAACACCAAAATGTAGCCTATGTGTTAAGACAGATTAATTTGAGATATGAAATACTTCCAAGCTGTCTGCTGAAGCTAGAGTGGTGTTTGAGACTTGGACAAGACAAAAATTGTTAGTACTGAAACTGATAAACAGTTGGTCACTGAAAAGATGCAAAACTGACTTCATAGACAGTAACAGACCTATGCTGAGACAATAAAAAACAAACAACCAAATCTTGACCCAAGTTCACCTCATTTGTCATCACATTATTTCCATGACAACAGAGCAAACTCCATCCCCTATAAGGACAATAAGATGCGTTTGAAAGCTTTGGAAAGGCTAGTTATTAGACCTTGAGATAAGTTTTCTTTTGCATAGTTTCCAAAGGCAAACATGACCTTTCATGTTCAGCTGTGCTGAGATGCAATACAAAATTTGTAACACCATTTTTTGACAGATATATATGATTCACAATTAATGGGAACGATTATTTTCGGGTCTGAAATTTCATTTTCACTTAATAAACTATTAAAATCATAAAGATGTGACATTTTTTAGGTCTGTAGTACCAGACAGTTTTCTTCAGCACTACATTTCTTTGATATGATGCTGTCACCCATTTTACCTTTATTAACTACAACTCCTGGGATTTGCATATTACTCTTGGATTTTGCAATTTTAATAATATTGTGATTAATTGTGCAACCCTGCTGTAAACCCATCTTAGTTCAGTTGAAAGCGTCTCTGAATCATATACGTTAACTACATCACTGTTACTCTCCCCCGCTTGAGAAGGCACTATCGCGAATACTGGTTTTATTTTGAAAGCGAGCGGAAGTGTTGTTTTCACTGCGTGTAGTTTGAAGGTGAAGCTGTTCCGTGTCTTCTGCGGAAAACACCCAAGACCAAGAGGGGTTTGTGTACCCGTCGAGGCGACTTTGCTTGAGCCATTTTTTAATTTCATCCCGACTAAGGTTGGACACATGTAGGCTACTCCTCCCGGCGATCCGAGGACACCCACATCTGTCTGATGGGACTAACGTTAGCACCCAAAGGAGACCGAATCTGTCTTTACACACGGTAAGCGTCCGGGATGCATCAGTATAGATTGTGTCCATGATTTTCACAGCATCTGGAAGAACGGGGACAAAATGTGAGCTTCCAGCAGAGCAGGTGATGTAAATGAGACAGCAGACGTTGGAAGTGGACAGTAGGGACAATGAGATTCAGATCAGTCCAATGTATACAGTTAACGTTGGGGATGCTAAAGCAGCCATTTAAACAGCTTTGTTGGATGACTGAGTGGGTGTCATTGGGGGCTTTGACACCGTGTGGATGTGTGTGGACAGCATGAGCCCAGTGTTTTCACAACCTGTGTATCTGACCACACGCAACATGTAGCTAGGTAGGCCTGCAGCACAGAGCTGGCCCCTGTGTGACGGACCCCGACGCCCACACTCTTTAAGGTTGCCTCGCTTTATCGACAGAAATAGCAGACCCACTAAAATAATACTCACACTCACATTTTTCACATTATCAGCCTGAATTGATTTGAATCAGCCAGCTGTCGGTCCCCTCACTGTAGGGACAGAAGACGGAAGATGGGGAAGATGATGCAAGGGGAACCCGTGGGTGAGATGCAGTTTTGGGCAGTAAGGAATGACATGTAACAACATTAATAAATACTTATAAATGTTAGTAATGATATTACAGTTACCATTTAAAAAAATCATTTGTTACAACATTACTTTTTTGTCACCCTCTCCTAATTTGAAATCCAACATTGCAGTCACATCCTCGGATTCATTTTTGTAAACGTTGAGGAAACACATTCAGCAGCAGGAAATACTTTGATTTTAACAAACAACACTGGAATTGAATTGTCATAAGTTGTACAATTTTGGGAAGAAAGGACACAATTACCAATTAGGGACTAGCAGAAAACTAATATTTCTAGAAATGTAACTAATTACTGTTATAATAAGTAAGGAATGTTACCTCTGGAAAGAGTAATTAGTAATGAAATGTATTTTCTGAGTAACTAGCCCAACACTGGTCAGATGTAGGATAAGTGGGTCTTACAATACATGAAATGTAGGAATATACCGCGATTTTCTAGTAACAAAGTAAGATTGAAGACATATTATGACTAAAGAAGATTCCTTTATTTCTATCTCTATTTTCTCTTTCTTTATCAAATTAAAGAATCCTTTTTTATTTCTGAGATATAAATTGTGCAGAACAATGCCTATTTCCTTTTCTTTGTAAAAGTGAAACTGAAGTCTTTATACCACAAATGATATCATGATTCATTTTTCATCTCACCGATTTGAGTCTTCACATATTTGTATCGTGACATCGTTACATTCACACACTAACTTAACATTTTCAACTTGAATTTATTTCTTTCAGCCAGCTGACATCAGCGTAGGGATATTTTGATAAAAGATGTTTAAGACGATGCTAAGGAAAACCTGTCCAAATTTGATAAAAAAAACATGTTTGGTGTATTAAATGTAGAACAAGTGTATCTTGAAATACACACATATATATATATATATATATATATAATAAACTGCTAGACATTGACATGGATGTTGGTGAGAGGAGAGAGCGGCCAGTAGTTGCCAGGTGCAGGATTTAGGGACTGCACTGTACCTACCCTGCTCATCAGGTTTTAGAGATGGAATGGAAAACACATGCTTCTGTGTGTTTGTGTGTCTGAGAGATTAAGCCATGGTGAATTTCTTCCTCGTGTCCTTTTTTCAGGCAATGTGAGGTGCGACTATGGAAGGCCAAAATGCAAAAAGTTGTCCAACCCAGAGGAATGACGGAGAGAGAGGACGCCATACAAACAACCCAGCTGATCCAATGTAAATGAATTCAGTAACTCTGACATGGTACACAGCTGTGGAGTACAAAGTTGGAAAGGAGCTGGCGTAAGGCTGAATGAGGAAACGAGAGGTGCACATTCTTTGGATCACGTTGCTAAAGAAGAGTAGGCGTGCTGATCTGTGCATACAACACCGGACTAACTGAGTCAAACAACAGCATTGGATGGAGTGAGCGCGGACGCAGCTATGTAAGAACATCTCTCCTGTGTACAGGTCGTGACATTCAACATACTGCTGGGATTCATGCCACACTTGTGGGCTCTCAGGGGAAAACGGTGGTCACTCAGCAGAAGACAAACAAGCTGATGATGTGTACCTGAGAGTTACTCCTGTAGGACGACAAACAGCTTCCCATTTTTTGATTGAAAAGAGTGTTTACCATGCCTCGGAACCGAGCCTTTTCGGAGCCGGAGTACTCAGCGGAGTATTCAGCGGACTGCTCGGTGACACTGCCCTCTGACCCCGGGCAGGCGGTGGGGCGGACACATGAGGTCACAGTTCGGAGCTCAGGATGCTGCCTCTGCCTGCCAAGGTTCATGCGCCTCACCTTCGCACCTGAGTCTCTGGAGAACCTCTACCAGACCTATTTCAGACGGCAGAGACACGAAACCCTGCTGGTGCTCGTTGTGTTCGCTGCCCTCTTCGACAGCTACATCATTGTCATGTGTGCAGTGGTATATACCACTGACAAGCTGGCTTCTGTTTTAGTGGCCTCTGTGGGACTGGCAGCGGATATTATCCTCTACCTGCTATGCCGCTTCGGGCTGCTGCCGGACCGCATCTCGAGACGGGTGGTGCCCTACGCCCTGTGGGTGCTCATAGCAGCTCAAATATTCTGCTACCTGGGTCTGAACTATGCCCGCTTCCACCAGGCCAGCGACACAGTAGGCTGGCAGGCCTTCTTCAGCTTCTCCTTTTTCCTGACCCTGCCTTTGAGGTTAACACCCATCGTACTCATCACTACTGTATCCTGCGGGGTCCACACCCTGGTTCTCGGTGTCACCATCGCCCAGCAGCAGCAGGAGGACATCCAGGGGGCAGCCCTTGGCAGACAGGTAAGAGCAGGAAGAGATAGAGGGCATTGGGGTGGAGGGACAGGTGGATGGTTGTCATTTACTTACCTGTGTGTAATCTCATGTTGCCAGACCCAGGCCCTTTGCTTCAAAATATCTTACCAGCATCATATCTGGCTGTGCCCACCATAAAACACACACGGAACTTTAACCGGCTGCATGTGAAACCAAAAGTCAACTATTTCTTTGAAGTAACATAAATTAAAGGTGCAGTATGTAATTTTTCTAAAAATATGTTTTGTCATATTTGCGGAACTTTTCACAATATCCCGAAAGTAGTACATGAGACAGATAATCTGTGAAGAAATCAGGTTGCTCTGGCTCCTCCTAGTGCTCCTAATGGCATTTGGAAGAATCCACCGGGCCTCATCAAAAATAACCAATCAGTGCCAAGAAAGATAGCTGATTGTATGTAGCTGAGTATCATTCCAACATTCCCAAAGTGTGTATTTGACACTCAACAATCAACTATCTTCAAACCGCCAACCTAAAGCATCTTTATATCTTTCTGAGCTCTGGTTGGTTGTTTTTGTCCAGGCCTTGTAGATTCAAATACAAATATGATTACGAATGCTAGAACCAGTCAGAGGAACATGCCCCACCACCCCACAATTCAATCAGTAACAATGATAGAGGAAGCAACTAATGACAAAGGAAGTTGAATTTGAGTGAAATGAGGGTCAGCATGATAGCATCAACAAACTTTCGTTTGTTTATTTCCCCTACATAGATCACATTCCTCCAACCTACTTTCACTCCATATTTTTACCCTGGCCATCTCCACCCCCCTGCAATGGCTCTCTGCCCCACAGTTTGAGAACCCGTGGCAACTCAGCTGACATCACGGTGACATCATACACTGTAAAATAAAGACAGCTGGGGCACCTGAAAAATACAGTAATATTGACTTTAATTTTACATAAAATCTTGTTTAATATTTTGGTCTTTTAATAGTAGTAAATAACACTGTTAAAATCCAAATAATCAGACTTAAATTTAAACTTTAAGAGTGCTGTTATTATTAGATTTTTTTTATCTTAACCTGAATTTGAAAAGTAACAAAAGTGTGAAATTACAGTAATTATTGCTGTTTTCAGTGATAAAAACAGTTTTTTAAGTTTAGCCATGCTTATACACTGATAAACAAGAAAACATTTTTGTTTGTGTTATACAAGATATCTGTAAATTAACAAAGAAATCCATGTAAAATTACAGAACAACTACTTTTTTTCTTTACTGTTGTCTCTAATTTTACATAATTTGTGTTTAATGTATTAACAATATTAAACTTGAATTTAACAGTTCAGTCTATTAAATAAACAGTAAATATCTGAAACAAATGTCTTTTTATGTGAAAAAAGGACATTTTATTTAAATAAGCAGCGTCCTATAAGAGCTATCGGCGAGTCCGCTCAGTCCATGCTGACTCTGACCTCTGATCAGCCGTCAATTCCCTCAGAAGCTGCCGCCCTGTCAGCAGCAGAATCTGACTGATGTCATAAATATACTGGACTAAAACAAGGCTCCCTGAGGAATATAGAGAACACAGCATTGCTTTTATGCACTGATTCACTGATTTTAATTCCCCACCCATCACAACGAGCAGGAAAAATCTGCTTATAATGAGATCTGAAAGCATTATTGATACACTTAATAAGTTCACAATATATAGGAGGAGGAGTGCAGGAGATCAGTGTGATTTCAATGGTTGCCATTTCCCTTCCTGTGCCAAAAAAACCTCAAGAGTCAGTGTGAATTGATACATTTGTTAAATGAAAGTTAAGGATGCATGATAACAATCATACCTTACTTTGAAAAAAATCTATTAACTGATAATATTTAATATTGTAAAAGTCTATTCTGAAATATGTTTATATTTAATTATTAAATATTATAATAATTATTATTTCTATAGTAGATTTTAAAACAATGTATAGAGACAGCAACATGCTTACTTGTACATGCAGTAATATGACAGACCTGCATGTGCGTGAATGGGCGTGGACAGTCATGGAAGGATGGCCTGTGTGAAGAAAGAATGAATGTATCTCCTAGGACAGTGGTTCCCAACCTTTTTCCTTAAGGGACTCCTTTTCTCTCATTGAGTAAACTGATGACCCCTGACTAAGTGATGTACAATGAACCCAAACAGTAAACAAAGTAACTGTAGGAGGTTCGTGTAAAACGAGACATTTGGATGAATTACAAGCAGATTATTTCCTGTGTATATTGCATCAGAGGTGAGGGCAAATGGTCTTAAACGCTGCTAAAAACAGACATATTGGATTGGGTTAGACTTTTAGTGATCTACCGGTTTTCTTTATAGCTCTTTATTGAAAGATGGAATAACCCAGATGTGGTTTTAGTCTTGTCATGGAATTTGTTGGCAATAACAGAAATACAGAATAACGCCTGAGTCTGAAGAGGCTTTCACTGAAAACAATGGAGATGGTGGTTGCTGCTGCTCACTGTCTGAAAGCACCTTAATGATTAATGCTGAGTCTAATCGTGATCTGTATATATGTAAATAGACATCACTGAGTGTAGAAGGACTTTTCTCGAGCAGAAATTGAACAATGGTGGCATGAAAATCAAAATGCATTCTTTTGTAAGCAGAAAACACTGATCCCTGGTATGCCATTATACAACATATCTGCTTGCTGTGTTCGAGGCCATGTACTCATTGGACATTGACATTTCACGATTGTTTACAGCTCTCTCACTCACAGTGTTTGGTTGTCAATAAGCCTCAGTCTGCCTCATCACTGGGCATCTTTTATCCTTGAGAGGCTCTTCAATAAAAGGTCACACACCCCATCTGAACTGTCTACAGTCAGAGGATGTTTACATGCACACAAGAGACCAGATTACTGTTAGAAATCAGGTTAAGTTTTAGAGAAAGTAATCAGATAACAGAGTAGTCTTAAGAGTGAGACACCTGGCTTGTAGTTTATATTGTCAGATCATTCAGTATCTCCAGCTCCAGTCTCCGACCAAGAACAACAGCCTAATAACTACTGTTTCATGCTGCTAATTTATCGACTTAAAGCTACTATAGCGTCAGTCATCTTAATGCTTCCCCACACAGCTCTTGAACCTGAAGAGAACCAAATCAGCTGTACTCCCTCTTGTGATGTAATTAGGGTATTCCCTTACTCTGGCAAAGTAGTTTCACAGGTACTTTGGGACATCATTATGAATAATGCCTCAGGTTCCCCCAGGAGCAGCAGGAAAATGGTAAATGGACTTTTCTAGCCTTTTCTAGTCTTTCGTCCACTCAATGTGCTGTACACCACATGCCACACTCACCCCATTCACACACATTCATACACTGATGGCAGTGGGTGCCATGCAAGGTGCCAACTGCTCACCAGAACAGAAACTAATCATTCACACACACTCATACAGTGATGCACAGCATCAGGAGCAATTTGGGGTTCAGTGTCTTGCTCAAGGACACTTCGACATGCAGCGAGAGGAGCGGGGAACCGCCAACCTTCCAATTAGTGGACGACCTGCTTTACCTCTGAGCCACAGCCACCTGAAAAAACTGCTGGGGAGAGGGACGTATGCACTACCTTGCATATCCCTGGATAAATCACAGCCTTGCGATCCAAAATTGTGTCCTATTATGAGTTAAACAGTAATGGTTGATAGGCCTGTCACTACTTTTGTTGGACAAAATATTGTCCCAGAGATAACTTTCATAAATTATGATGATGACAAGTCAATAATGTAGTTATTGTAACAGTTGATTGCTCGTCACGCTTCGATACCACAGTAAAAATGTACTGATCAAGTTTTTTTGGTTCCTGATCCCCATTTAATATTGAGTATATGCTGATACCTAGTCCAGATCCAATACTTGTATTTTCCTCAATAATACAGTTGAGTACCTCTGCGCTGCATTAAGAAAAAAGGCCTATAACCAAGCTGTTCCTTAATGTTTTTATACGTATATTAATAAATAACAAAACAGGCTATAAAGTTTGAGTTAATCTCCCTTTAAAAGCGTCCTGCAGTCTTTGTTGCTTCAGTGCAGCCTTTGCCTGAGTTACCTGAATTAACTGTATTCTGCTCAATGTTTATTTTCCATCTGTCTGTACATCTTTTGTGCGAATGACATTAATTAATAATAACCCTTATTGGCTTTTTGTTGGTATGGCTTTTGTTACACTTGCAGTGGTGTTGTGAGCGTCTTCAACATGTTCTTCCTATGGCACTTAAACGCTGACTAGAATATTTGCAGGCGTCTATTCTGCCTCTTCAGGTCTGGAAGAATTGCACTTCGATACCTTCAGTACTGCATTGATCCTTAACTGTTGCATTCTGTTTTCTTTGCAAGCTGCTGGCCAACATCGTGATCTATGTTTGTGCCATCACTGTGGGCGTCATGTCGTACTACATGGCTGACAGGAAGCATCGGAAGGCCTTTCTCGAGGCAAGACAGTCTCTGGAGGTCAAACTCAACCTGGAAGAGCAGAGCCAGCAACAGGTCAGAGGACAAACTGTACAATATTCTGAGTTTATATGAGCTTAGGGGAACATTTTCACTTCCTTGTACTTGTCTTCTTGTACCCAGAGTCAGAATACAAGGTCAATATCCATATCATCCCAATGTGTCCGTTAAAGAGTTAGTCTTAACCCAAATTTCCATTACACATGATGACTTTGGCTTGAGAAGCAAGCAGTGGAATGACATACAACACGGTAAACCTTAAATCTGCTGCATGTTCAAGCCCACCTGCAGAAATGGCTGTGCCACTGAAAAGGTCCAGTGAATGGTCCCTCCCCTAATATGCTATACCCATATCTATGCATGTGCATCTTATCTCTTTCCTATGTGACATGATGATTGCAGGCCTCCATGGTCTCCGGAAAACTATCGCCTTTTCCCCCTTCTGGAGGGCCCTGTGTATGTTAGCATGTGTTTTAGTCTGGCACGTTGATTGTAACACTGGATATGTATGAGGTCAAGCTAAACCTGAAAAGTAGTCTGACCAGGACCAGGCTAGGCTGGAGGGAGATGTTTCCATGGTAACTTCGGTCAGACTTATTTTAGTTAAATTTTATGTAAATGAGCCTGATTTAGTTCAGTGTGCCTACATATCTGTTTCATTTGGTCCTTTCTGGATTGTTTAGCCAGCAACATGTATTAGAGTTGGTCGATGTGACGCTCCATGCAGTAGATGTGTCCACCAGTAGAGATTTGGCAATACCGTGATCAATGGTTCCCAACCTGGGGATTGAGACCCCCACTAGGGGTTGCCAAAGTTTCACGGAAGGTCGCAAAGCCCCCTTAATTGTAACGGTTGTAATAAAACTTTTAAAATATACAGAGAAAGGCCTATAACTCAGCATTTTGTCTAATTCTGTGAAGAAAACTAAATGAAATTGTTAGCTTAGATACTATATATGTATGTGTAAAAAAAAAACACAATACAGACATAGAATTATATAAAAAGTTCCTATAAAAGGAAATAATCTGCTCAAAATTCACCCGATTAGCTTCTTTTACACAAACTTCCTACGGTTATTGTGTTCTCTTTTTGGGTTCATTGTACAATCAGTTGTTCTGTACTGTTATTGTTATGCATTGAATATAATATGAAATATCCATAAAATATGTCACTTAGTCAGGGGTCTTCAATCCACTTAATGATAGAAAAAAGGGGTCCCATAAGGAAAAAGGTTGGGATCTACTACCATAAATCCACAACGGGAGCCTCAGTGTCTCTGATATATATTCAAGACAAGCTATGTAGCAAATTGGCTGGATTCCTCTGTGATCTCGTGAATCCAGCTTGGAGTGGTAATGCACCTCTAACGGCTGTAGAAGAAGAGAGACTCAACTAACTCAAGTGTTACTGTATCGCGATATATATACTGTTACCGCTTTGGATAAATATATTGGCAAGAATGTAGCGATATGCTATGAATCACGACAGAGGTATCAGTTCAGTATACTGCGATACTATATATTGTGATTTTGTGATCTACTTTTAGGAAAATTGTCATAGTATAAAAACAGACCACAATATACATAAAATCTGAAAACAAATAAATAAAAACAGCTGACTTTAGGGTGCCTTGGTAGCTCACCTGGTAGAGCTGGTGCCCCATGTACTATGGCTAAAGGCAACCTCTCTTCCCCTTCTCCTTTCTTTATCTCAAGCTGTCACTGTCAAATAAAGTTTCCTTTTTTAATGCAACAGTGGGATCTGCATTTGCATTTGTCACAGTCCCTGTAACACCCAACATCATACCCTCACTTTACAACACAGCTATCTATCTAGCAGTTGGAAGTTTAAACACAAAAGTTGATATAATGTTTTTGAGAATTGATACAATACCACAAAACAAAATATTGTGATATGATATTTTTGGATATTTTCTTACACCCCTACTAACATGCGATATGTGATACGTGTTATTTCTTATCAAATAGCATAGTGTGTGTGTTGGTTTGTTTGTCTGGCTCATGTCTGTTTGAGCTCATACTGTGTCAGCAGTCAGCTCCCCTCCTCTGCTCACATCTGTGGCCACTGGGCATTCTCCATCACGACTATTTATGGAGCAGATGGTTTGCAGCGAGGGAGCAAGAAAAAAGAGCAGAGGGAAGAAAGAGGGAGAGAGAAAGAGAAGAATGGGGTGATTATGGAGGAGAATATAGAAGAGAGTGAAGGTGGAGATAGAGAGGAATAACACAGGAAGAGGGTTGATAAAACCACGAGTGGAAGAAACCCCCAGAATACTAATGGAGAAGCATGGGCTGCTGGGATACAGGGGCCCGCCAGCCAATCAAGAAGCATCCGGTTGCTGCTGGGTACCATGGCAACCAGCCTCCTGAGATGGTGTCAGCTGTAATCACAGAGCCAACCCACTCCGCCGTTTGCTTCTCTGCCTCTCTTCTTGATAAGAATATTGAAAGCTGGCATACTGCCCCCGACCCCCACCCCACCTTGTACACTGTGTGTATATGTGTGAAGGCCTGTTTTAAATATGTATTCAGAGGTCAAGTGTGCGTGTGTGTCCGACTGTAATGGAGGATTTTTGTTGTTTTTTTGGTTTGACACATCGGTTTGTCTGTGTGGGTCTGGGTCACTGTGCAGAATCTGTGCAGCCACACTGACTGACAGTTTGAGGCCACTCAGTTCCCTGTAAACAATGCTTTCTACAAGGACTGTGCTGTGTACACCATGTGCACTTTGCTTATTCATTATTTTTCTGATAGAACTGCGGTTAGTGCCTCTTGTCTAATAATTGTTTTACAAGACTAAGTAACTCGACCAAATGACAGTAAGCAACATCATTTTTATATTCTTTTGCCCTGTGTGCAACAAGTTCAAATCCTAATTCCAATGGACTGTACAGCAGAAGGAATATAATTTGTACCAATGGGGTTTCTGCCACTTATTATTGAGGGTGTAAATCGATACGATACGATACAATACGATACAGATGTTAAATGGACTATACTTATTTAGTGCCTTTCTACTCTTCCGACCACCCAAACTGCATTCACCCATTCACACACATTCATACAGTGATGACAAAGGCTCATCACAAACATAAAGTAATTCATTCATACACATTTACACGCCGATGTGCAGCATCTGGAGCAATTTGGGGTTCAGTATCTTGCTCAAGGACATTTCAACATATGGCAAGAGGAACCAGGGATATAGATAAGATATGGTACAGTGATACAGATACAGATACAATCAGATACAGATACCATACCATACCATACCATACCATATACAATATTATATTGATTATTTGGACAACAATGCAATATTTTCTGATATCACAAAATCTCCCAGGATATGATTTGATTCGGTTCAGGGGCCTGCAATTAATAGGAGATGCCGATTGTATGCTTGCCTATTTAACAAAATCAGTTTTGCTACATTATGACAGGGATAGCTGAATGTAACAGCTGTATTGACAGTTACAAATATGAGCAGTCAGTAACAGGTTTGAATAGCAGTTGTCAGGGAGAGGAGGGAGAAATGGTAAATGGTAAATGGACCTGTACCTGTATAGCGCCTTTCTAGTCTTCCAACCACTCAAAGCACTTTTACACTACAGGACACTTCTTCTCCATCTGCCTCCCTTCAACAACAAGTTATTATGCTTTTTTCTGATTCAGTTCATCCCTGTTATGAGATTTTAACAATAAAGTTTTGTTTTTGTGGCCGAGATTAACTTTTACTACGTCCCAGCACAGCCCTACCAGAAGTTATAACTTATACCCGTAACTCTGAACTTGCTTTATGAAACAACAAGCTGAAACACAGCAATATAAGCACGTATAAAACTCTCTATTTATTGTCAGGAATACTCGCTTTTAGTGACAGGTACTCCTTTAGCCAGCGGCAACACACTATTCACCTGATCTCACGTCAGAAATGCAACTGAAGATGAGGAGAATTAACCGACATCCTGCAGCAACAAAGTTGTTGTCCCTCAGTTAAACCATCGGATGTGTTGCTACATCTTCAGAATAAACTGTAATGGACACGGTGACAGACAACGAATATCAGCATACTCTAGGAGTGAGCTTGGACGGAGATGGTGACACAGACAAATGTTTTCACTCTCTCTTATCGATCATATTGGATCATTAATAATTACACTGATATATTGATCCAGATTTATGGATCATTACACCCCTACTTATTAGCAAGTATGTGTCTTGGTGACTGCAGACTAACAAAGTATCCCAGATGCCCTCTCTCTAGCTCCACCCTCCTTCCTTACTGGGTGATCTTAAAGTGTAGGTCTCCTCCTAGTTCGATGTCTACAGGGAGGCTTCCTGGACATACTTCAATACAATCTTGAGACTTCCATAACAGGGAGAATTTTAAAACCAAAGCAGGAGGTCTGCTGTAGATGACGGCATTGGGATTGGGATCCTGTGATCCATGAGAGCGGGCAGTTTTGACTTTGCCACCTGGCTTTGATTGTAATTCAATTCAATTGCCCTGGCATGACAGTAGTCTCTGCAGCTTAACGCTCAACCATCAAATGCCTCAGCAGTCGCACAGTGAGTGCAGGCTACCTCCGATCCCTGATTACATATTGATACAAGATGGTGTCTAACTTACAAAACAAGATACAATGCCTGTAACCGGGCATGGAGATGATGATTATTATTTGATTTGGCATCGAATGCTCCTCCTGACGCAACCCTCCCTATTTATCCAGGCTTGGGAATCCCCAGTGGCTGGGGAGAAACCCAGGGTTCTAGTGCCCAAGGACACGTAGGTAGGAGGAGGTAGGGATCGAACCCTGTGATCAGTAGACAACCCACTCTACTATCTGAGCCCCAGCCACCCACTTTTAATAGAAGTATGCTAACCGTTTATTAACAGCATTATCAGTTTATAATGTCCTGTGTGTGTCTGTCTTTGTCTCCCACAGGAACGTCTGCTGCTCTCCATCCTTCCAAAGCACATAGCTGATGAGATGCTTCAGGACATGAAGAAGGAACCCAGTCAGAAAGAGATGCAGCAGTTTAACACCATGTACATGTACAGACATGAAAACGTCAGGTAGCTTGGTACCTTATGTCGGTTCGACCTGTTTAACCACCAGAACAAGTTCGTTTTTTGCTGTGTGTTCATGAATCTTGTGTGGTTGAGTTTTGATTGTGTGTGCAGCAAGGTGCTCATTATCTACATGGATCCTCTATAGGGTTCCAGAGCAAAGTCGCACATAACATACATTCTCAAATTGAAGCTGTTAATGTTAAGCAAACAAGGGAACAGAAATTTTGTTTTAAGTAGACAAAAACAAACACTGATCACAATCAAAACATTTCTCCATTAAGAACATTTGGAACTGATACGCTGTTGTTAAGTTACAGTGCTTGACAGCGTACTAATAACCCAACACAAAAACAAAGCTATGACAAACCAATCACACAGCAGTCTTTTGCAGACAGACACCCGATTCAACAACAGAGTTAGTTAGTTAGCTATTGTTCAGCTATCACAAGGATGGAAGAGAAGAGCACTCTTTATTTTATTTCCTATAAATATTGAATATAGATGAGTTTTCCTGATATTTTCAACTTTTTATACAATTCTCTGTTATCCATTTTTATAATTTTTAAACAATCATACATACTTAATAGGCTTCTGTTTTGACAAATTCTGTGTTTCCTTCTCATTGTTCTATTAGCTGTCTTGTTTTTTGGGGGTTTTTTTGGGCTGTAGAGTGACTTGAAATAGGGGAGCAAGAGGGGATGACGCAGGGATCTGCATTTATCAGGACAAGATTTAAGAATTCATCTCATCTCATCTCATCTTCATCCGCTTATCCGGGATCAGGTCGTGGGGGTAGCAAGTCCACCAGAGGACCCCAAACTTCCCTTTCCCTGGCCACATCAGCCAACTCTGACTGGGGGATCCGGAGGCGATCCCAGGCCAGTGTTGAGATATAATCTCTCCACCTGGTCCTCTGTCTGCCCCGTGGCCATCCTCACCAGATGCCCCAATCATCTCAGCTGGCTGCTTTCTACGCAAAGGAGAAGCGGCTCTACTCCGAGTCCCTCGCGGATGACCGAGCTTCTCACCCTATCCCTAAGGGATAACGGCCACCCTCCTGAGGAAACCCATTTCGGCCACTTTTACCCGCGATCTTGTTTTTTCGGTCATGACCCATCGCTCATGACCATAGGTAAGGATAGGAACAAAGATCGACCGGTAGATCGAGAGCTTCGCCTTTTATCACGTGCCGTCGTAACACGTGCGGACCCCAACATGAAAATGTCACGTAAATCAGCTCAAAATCGCCACGCAGCGCTTATCTCCTGTTGCCAGAAGGTGGCGCTATCACTATGTCTGAATGTTGTCATGTAGACATGTTCAAGGCGAGAGTGTTATCAAACACGTGAAGTTTCATTGAGATTGGACAATGTACGCTGAAGTTATGAGGACGTGTTCAGGGCAAAACTGTTTCAGAATATATGAAGTTTATTGAAGATTGTACACTGCACACTGAAGTTATGAGCACTATTTTATGGCGAATCTGCTGAAATGGACAAGTTGTCACTGGCACGCCGTTTAATGTACAGTCACAGCTCAACTTTTCAATCAGTTTGTATGACGACAGAATTCAAAGTGGCCAAATTTGACCTCATGCCACAGACACGCCGTTCAACGTACAGTCTCAAATAGCACAACTTTTAATCAGCACCATTTTTTGACTGTACTGACCAAATTTGAAGCAGATCCGATAAATTCCCGAGGAGGAGTTCGTTCAAATACAAGGCGAAAAATTCACCGAAAATTCGCACGGAATTCACTATGGCCAACTTTGAGGGCACACCACGGACATGCCCTTTAATGTACATGCACAAATAGCACAACTTTTAATCAGCACCGTTTTTTGACTGTACTCACAAATTTTGAAGCATATCCGATAAATTCCCTAGGAGGAGTTCGTTCAAATACAAGGCGAAAAATTCACAGAAAATGCGCATGGAATTCACTATGGCCAACTTTGAGGGCACGCCACGGACACGCCCTTCAACGTACATGCACAAATAGCACAACTTTTAATCAAAACCATTTTGTGACTGTACTCACAAATTTTGAAGCAGATCTGATAAATTCCCTAGGAGGAGTTCGCTCAAATACAAGGCGAAAAGTTTGCCGAAAGTGAAAATGAAAATCAAAATGGCCGACTTCCTGTGGGGTTTCGGGTATGGGTCCAAGAGGCTTTTTTGTATGTCCCAGCATGTTACACGTGCCTACCGAGTTTCGTACATATCGGTGAAACGTGGCGCCGGGGCTGATGTTTTTTTATCCTGTAGGGGGCGCTACACACACAACAAACTCGATTTTTGGTATGTGAGCTTCAGGCACTACTCTACACGTGCCCTGTGAATTTCATATTCATAACTATTACGGTCTCCGCACAGTGATTTATCCTGCCACCAGAGCGCCACCCAGTGGCCTGATTTTTTTTTCCTTTTTAGGTGAGCATCAGGGAGCCATGGGCAAGCATCCTACCAAGTTTCATTTTAATCACACTTGCCTATATGGAGAGATTCAGCTCCATTCACCGAGCGCGTGGATATAAGTTTTTTGAATGTGCAACAAAATATGCAAAAGTTATTAAGTAACCAAAAAGTGAAAATACTTTCCTAAATAGTGGCGCCACCTAGTGGCAGTCAGGCAGGACCATGGCAGGAGGCTCTACCAGGATCCATGAGAACCTGCGAGACGAGAAAGCACAAGAACTCCGGGGAAGAAGTGAAGTTAGCAACATGCATTAATGGGACATGAATGTGTGCAGAAAGAGAGGGAGAGGAAGAGAGGAGCTCAGTGCATCATGGGAAATCCCCTGGCAATCTAGGCCTATAGCAGCGTAACTAAGGGATGGTTCAGGATTCACCTGATCCAGCCCTAACTAAAAGCTTAATCAAAGAGGAACGTCTTAAGCCTACTCTTAAATGTGGAGAGGGTGCCATCCAAAGTGGGATGGATGCCGTCTCTCCTAATCAGACCAGGGTTTCCCCAAAAAGGCTGCCAGTTATTGACAGCCAACGGTGGAATGACGACATGCGGCTATACATGTCACCACTGGTCATATTGGGCAGGGGTCCAGAGAAAACTACGGAGTCCGACATTGTTTTTGCATGTCTGCACACCGACTCCACATTAATTTTAGTGACTTCTGATTGGCGTAATAGGGTGTCATTACCGCCGAATAACAACCTTACCATATTTACGCTTATCTTTAGCCAGCAGTTTTAAATACGATTCAATGTCGCGCGCTATAGCCCCAGGGATACATTTAACTATGGTCGTATTGTTAACATGAACCTGTTGGTGGTGAGCTATGGGCTTCTGTGGTTTATATCTAGGCCCCCTGCCTTTACTGCCACCCATTTGGCATTGTACCCGACCCCAGTGGTTTCTTCCGTGAGTGGTGGGCCCGCGGGATGAAGATGTGGCCACGTCACTCTTTCGGGCTATTCCATGGCAAGTCCGGCCACCAGGTGCTCTCTTTCAGGTCCCCCTTCCAGGCCTGGCTCCAGACAGGGGCCCTGGGCTTCCTCCGGGCCGGGTGTCTTGACATCTTCCACATACTTCCATGGGGTCTTCTGTGAACCATTCTTAGTCTGGCCCCTCACCTGAGACCACTTTGCCTTGGGAGACCCTACCAGGAGCATATTGCTCCCGACAACACAGCTCTCAGGTTCATAGAAGCACCCAAACCTCTCCCCCGTGATAAGGTGATGGAGAGGGAATTTAAGAATTAATTTATTTAAATCCAATCTCTGTTTGCAATTCTCTGCTCATTTCCAGAGTCTGAATTTCCTTCTGTGATAGTAAATGTGTGAGGATTCAGTAGCATCTGGCGCTTAAGTTGCAGATTGCTACTTCTTTCACCTTTATTTAGCCAGATCGGTCACGTGAGAACCAATTCTCAATTACGATGACGAGCTGGCCAAGAGGCAGGGTTTTATTGGATCTATTCACACCCACCAGTGCAGGATGAATGAGTCCTCTCCAAAACCCAAGTGGCATAGGTGCCGGTTTGTGCCGGATGGATGTGGTTTCTATTCCAAGTTGGCACACAAAACAACGGCACGTCTTCATGCTGACCAAATAGCAACAGAGACAATAGAGATTTATTATTCACAGTTTTCCAGGAAGTACTTACTGCCCTGAAGTGATATCCTGCTTGCAGATTCTAATTCCGATTTGTAACAATATATGTTAAGACAGTGAAAATGTGTATGGAGGATGCTGTTTCTTACTGTAGCAGCGTGATGTGAGTACTAACGTGCTGTCTTGTATCTGTCTCTTGTTGTTGTGCAGTATTTTGTTTGCAGACATTGTGGGTTTCACCCAGCTGTCGTCGTCCTGCAGCGCTCAGGAGCTGGTCAAACTGCTCAATGAGCTCTTCGCTCGCTTTGACAAGCTAGCCGCAGTGAGTGACATTTACTTGTTCAGCTACGTATGTGCTTTATTGAATTGAATGATCAAATAATCTGATTTAGAATTTCTGTCCATCTTTCATTTGAATTATTTGGGATTATTTTAAGTTATTATGTGTAGTCATTCAGTCAGTTACATAAAAGACCTTACTTCTGGGGATGACTGTCCTAATCATAAAATCTTGTATCTAGAGATTTTATATTTATTTAAACTACCAGTGTTTTCCACGGAGAAAAGCCTTCAGTGTTGTTCTTTGTTCTTCTTTCAAAAAAGAAATGCTCTCCAGTTCTGATATAACTGATGCTAGCAACATCTATGCTAACCTCTTTAGTGGCCACTATTGTTGTTTTCCTTATAGATGACTTTGTAATGCAGTTATGATAATTTACACTTCAAAAATCTTAAAAGTGGTGGAGAAATCCCATTGGCTTTTGGTCGAAAGAATCAGGGCAATGCTAACTTCCGGGTTGGACTACAAAAATGCTTCATCCTTGCAGCACTCTGTGTGAATGCTGTATTTCTACTGTTTACCTCATGATTGAAGAGAGAGAAAATAATTGCTCCCATGACAGCTTTCCCGAGTTGTATTATAAACTACTGTTTGGTGTTTTGCTGTCTGAGAAACCCTACAATTTACCAATCTGTTACTCAAACTGGACTTCCTTGACCATATTTTATGTCTCTCCGGTATCTGAAGCAGCATGTCCCCACCAACGCAGCCAAGGTCACCCATTATTTCATTTTGTTGGACTTTGGTCCATCTGTCTGACTAAAGCTTATCTACCCTGTCAGAAATATCACCAGCTGAGGATCAAGATCTTGGGAGACTGCTACTACTGTATCTGTGGGCTGCCGGACTACAGGGAGGACCATGCTGCCTGCTCCATCATGATGGGCCTGGCAATGGTGGAGGCCATCTCGTGAGTACAGTACAGGGATAAGGTGGGGTGGGGGGGGGCAGAACTGTTCTAAAGATCAGTCAGTGTCAGCTACATTTGATGTGATGCAGTCGGTCACGTGGTCGACGGTGTGGAATTGATCGCACTGATGGGCTGATACTGACCTGTGAAATAGAGTGAATTGAACACCGGCTGACAATGAGAGCTCATTAAGCTCAAATCGATTCTAATGAACAAGCGCTTTGGTCAGACTCCGGAGAAGTGTGCATGAATGGATTTACTACAAATGAGATATATCAGAGTTTGAGAATGTATCTGTGGTGTCATGGTCGTCGGTGTTTAGAAACAGGAAGGAGCTGGGTTGAATGTAACAAAAACAGAAACTATTTGTTCTTTTTGTTTAACATGCTTTGTAAACCAACCACAGGTATGTAAGAGAGAAAACCCAGACAGACGTGGACATGCGGGTAGGAGTGCACAGCGGTACAGTCCTGGGTGGAGTACTTGGTCAGAAACGCTGGCAGTACGACGTCTGGTCCACAGACGTCACTGTGGCCAACAAAATGGAGGCTGGAGGGATACCAGGGTAAGAACGCACATTAACTCCATTCAGTACCTCTTCAATCAAGTTTTTAACTGGTTAAGAAAGGGAGTTGCAGTCTGCAACTAAACTACTTGATGCCACTAAATCCTGAATACTGTTCCTTATACTGACCCCTCTCTATGAGCTACATAAACAAACAAGACCATCAACAAGAAGATTGGCTTTTTCTATATAATTATTCTTAATGCCTCCACTGGGTCTGATTCCCCTTGAAATCAATGAAACAAGGCAGTAGAAACACTAATGCTTGAGTCCACAAGGGCCACCAGAATCAACACAAAATGAATGCTCCATGTAGGTGCTTTAATATAGAAAGATGTGCATTTAGGGCAACTTTAAAGAATTACCTAATCCAAAACAAAATAATATAATTGAGCATTTAAATGTTCATTCTTCACCAGCCTGACAAAAACAAATCTTAATTAAGTCAATTTGACTACGTTTCCAGAGCTTCCAGTCACATCAGCACATGTAGTTTGCTCAGATTTATACATATATAATATACATTTCTATGTGGAAAAAATACAATTTTGGCCACAATCAAACATTTCCACTCTGTGTTGTTCTTAAGTCAACTTAAATGTTAGCACAGATGTGCTGTTGCTGTGGAATGCTGCAAGTAATAGATTAAGTCAAAGGAAATAAACTGACACACAGCCAGCAAACAGACAAAATCATAGAGGAAGCAACTAGTAAAAAGGAACTAAATTGACTTTTAGTGAAATAAAGGACAGCATGATAGCATCAGTAAACTCTTATTTCCTCTATATGAATCACATTCAGTCAAATTTGTTCCTCTCCATACATTTCACCTGGTCACCCACGCCTACCTGCAGTGGGTCAATGCAGTGCAGTTTGAGAACCACTGCATTAATCTAACACGTTTCAGACCTGCTACATTAATAGCTGTGTTTTGATGGACATAGTATGTCATGTCATAGATGTGGTACTATAGAAGTTGGTTTGTGATGTTGGAGAGCTCTGTGCGTGTGCAAACTTTGCTGTTTGTGCTCTCTGCAATTTTCTTTACAGACCAATCTCTGTGAGAAAAGCCTGAAACCCTGGAGACAATTGCAGAAAGCACTTTGCTTTTTTACTGGTCTTATAGTACCTTGGGCAGTAGAGCCTGATTTCTTCACAGATTATCTGTCTCATGTACTACTGTCAGGGCATAGTGACATATTTTATGGATATTTCCTATTATATTCAATGTAAAACAAAAACACTTCTGGTAAACTGTACAATGAACCCAGATAGTGAATATAATAACTGCAGGAAGTTTGTGTAAAACAAGCTATTTAGATTAATTTTGTGCAGATTATTTCCTCCAGTGAATACTGATCAGAGATGAGATTTGCTGGTATTTTTAGCAACTTTTTATACCATTTTCTGACTGTATTATGTATTTTTATAATTTTTAACAATCCTACAAATTCATTCTCATTGTTCATTTAGCTCTTTGGTTGTTTTAACTGAGTACTTATGCAGGATTAGGCTGTTTACCAGAGAGTGAAGGCTCCGTGAATATAGATTGTGTTCAGCTCTTCAAAGTCAATCTATAAATATTATTTTTTGTAGTAGTTGGTGCATTAGTGACCTGTCTAAACTTTGTCCCCTGTTGTTCTGTTTTTGTGGACCAGTCGTGTCCACATCTCCCAGAGCACCATGGAGTGTCTTCATGGCGAGTTCGATGTGGAGCCAGGGAATGGGGGTGACCGCTGTGACTACCTGAGAGAGAGGGGCATTGAGACCTACCTGGTGGTGGTTCCTAAAGGACCTGTGGGAAAGAATGGGATCAACGGTGTAGTGAGTCAAACCTGCCACACACCCACACTGCAAATATTTGGATATTGAAATGTTGTTCTCACATTCAGCCATCTGATGCCCAGGGAAAGGGATGAAATGTTAACATGTAAAGTCATACAGTATTTGAATCCTGCTTGTTACTCAAAAATAGATTTGAATATCATTTCAAAATGTATGTTAGAAACTCAGCAGAATACATGGATATGTACAGGAATGTAAAAAAGGAAGAAAGATAAGTCTTATCATACTAATCACTCAGTGCTTCCTGTTTGCTTGCTTCACATTAGAAGCTGTCTGTAACCTCTTCCAATGGAAACTCCCCACTGTTGATCAACACCACAGAGTGTAACGGCAGTGTCAATACCGCCTGCACCACACCGGAGGAACCAGAAGAACTCGACACACGGGTAACCTAGAAGTCATTGCTTAGATTAGAATATAATGTTACAAGAGTAAGAGAGGTGTTTTTCACAACTCACAATTCCGTGCTATACCATCAATATATATATAAATACTAATAATTTAGCTAATCTTAGGGTCACAGTCGTATTTATAAGACAGCAATTTCAGCACTAAAGATTAGGTTTCCTTATCAAACCTTATCAACATCCACAGCAAATTTCATGGGAATCTGGCAAGTAGGTTTCTTAATAGTGAAGCAGCATGTGGATTAAGTGGTTGTTCAGAGGTTTAATGGTGTTAGACGGACATACCAGCCGACTGTCGTAATTGACCCTTTCTAAGTCCCACCCATTTTTGCTCTGGGCTCCAATAACAGTTAAGCAAGCCTCCGTATAAAAAAAACAAAAAAAACCTAGTTGATGATTTCCTGTACTTTCCCAATAAACAGTATTAGACAGTAAAAGAAAAGATCTGTGGCTTCTGAGTCCATCTGCAAAGAGAAAAAAAGGATAAACTGTCCATCTGTGGCAAACACTTCATCACACATGTGTGCCGATTGTGTCTGTAGATTGAAGTGAATCAAAAATGAGTCTTAGTGATGGTGGAAAAAAAGTTTTTACTGCGAAAAAATATGGCCCTACAACAAAAACATTTTTGGAACGCTTTTAGAATGGAGTTTGGTTTGGCAGTGTGGAGCAGAGGGTATTTTAACCTTAATAATTCACATAAATTGAGCATAAAGTAACATAGGAAGTGGAGATAAAAACCAACATGTTTTCTAAATCTCTCAGCTCGTAGTAAAAGGTCAATTTAACAAACACGAGCATTTCAAAAAAATAAAGGGTCTTAAAAAATATATGAGATTTAATAAGGTAGTTGTATATGTCATTTTGGTCAACTTGGATGCAGGCAGACAGAAAGACGCCGATCGTTGATTCACAATGCCTTGCTGGCCATAGGATTTTGGTTCCTAATATCTAAAAAGCAATACAGTATTCTTATTTTATGCTATTAAATTGGTAATGACCTTGGAATGTGCATTTACTGTCAGTCAATTGTAGGGGCTACTTTCAGCCAAAAGGGGGCAGGGGCACCCACATATAACCCAGAGGTGCTGCTCTTATCTATAGTAAATATTCTTAATTTGTTTTCTTTGTCGGTCTTCAGGTGGTGAATCCATCTTTCCCTAACCCTCGCAGAAGGCTGCGGCTGCGGGACCTGGCTGAAAGGGTGATTGACGCTCAGGAGAACGAACAGGAGCTCAACAAACTGCTCAATGAGGCTCTGCTGGAGAGAGAGACAGTCCAAGCGTAAGTGAGCAAAAAGCGCTACTTCCTTCTAGATGCAAAACAACTTAATGACATTGCTTTCATCTTTGTTAGCTTTTGTCATGTTAGTGGTCGTCAGGAGACCTGTAGCCAATGGCTACACGCAGCCAATGGTGTTATGACACATTGGCATACTCTGATTGCACTTTCTCTTTGTAAATACACTTTTCAAATGTGGCTCAACTGAGAACAAATGAGAGAGTGAATCAGAGAAATTAAATTTATTTTCATAGGAGTTATATCCTAAAGCACCACCACACCTCCGCACAATCCTGCAGAAGGTACACATTGCCAAATTTTGTGCTGAAGCTGCCCTGTCTGCTGTGTGTAGCTTACTCCCACCCCCAGTCAAACACAGAGTCCTGCAGCTCTTTATACATTCATATTCTCTGAGAGACTATGATCTGCAAATGTTGACACCCAGACACGCCCCGCACACATAACAGCAAAATAAGCAAATACGGGCTGTGGGCAGGGTCTCTGCAGATACAAACACGCTTGTAATGGGTCACAAGCAGACCCGGAATCTGCAGATTTTCTTCACAGTTTTCAGTGGTGATCCAGAATGAGACCAGCATAAAATGAAGGACACATGGCAACTATGCAAGGTTTATGGGGAACAGAGAGAGCAAAAATGTATTTGCGAAACCATTAATCAATTTATCTCCCAACAATTACCACTGCAACACAAACAAATAAATAGAAAACTGGTAAGGTGCTTGACCTTAACTTCACCAAATATTCTTTGAGAAACTTTACATGCTCAAACATAAAACTTTCTTAGATGCTCTAAATTAATACAGCTGCTTACATTTTTTAACTCTTTGGATATTAACAATATCTATATATCCGAGTGCAAATTGTCTTACAATATTCATTAAGTCAAAAATAAGTAATCTGTGTTGACAAACAGCGCATGTAAATCAAATTTTTGACAATTTTTCACACCACAAACTTTTATTCTAAAGCTAACTGAAAACAACACGTTTGGTAGTAAATTCTGCAAGCTTTACTTTTGTTTGTGCTGGAAGAGCAGCACCTTCCTCTAACACAAATTAATAAAGCTAGGTTTTGTTGGAAGTTTTTAGTGCAGATAGGGTACCAAATCAAAATAATACTTTTATTCTGTAAATTACTTTGTGAAAGTGTTTTTCCCAAACTGCAACAGAATGTGTCGTGTTGCTGACAAATGTTATTTGATGTAATTGCTGAGTGTCTCTTGTCTCATTAGTCTGAAGGGGAAACACACCAACAAGCTCTCCCTGAGATTTGTGGATCCAGACCTGGAGACCCGTTACTCAGTGGAGAAGGAGAAACAGAGCGGAGCTGCCTTCTGTTGCTCCTGTGTGGTCCTGCTCTTCACTGCAGTTATGGAGGCTCTCATAGACCCTTGGTCAGTTCACGAGGCCAGCACTAATGTTTTCACGCTTTTTTTATTCACCATATTTGGCTTAGACACCTATCCAAAAATCATGATCCTATTCACATAATAATTTCTCTCTACTGTAAGAATCCTCTACTCTTTTTATCTCAAACACAAGTCCCTTCCTTTTTGGAACTTCAATCAACTTTCTCCTTTCCTGTAGTAATCAACCCCCAGGAACTTTGAAGCCAATTTGACATAGTGGCCATCCGTGTAATTACAGCAGTGACATCCATCACAGGATGCACACTGACCCAAAAAGACTGTTTCCCATGAGCTTACATTGTGAAAGACGCGGCTGTAAAACGGTGGATGCATTTTTTTGAGCATCAACTCCCCCATGAAATATGTGTATTTGATCCATTCAGTCCAATAACATTTGTAAAGTTTAGAAGAGCCACAAGATTAAATAATTTTATCTCCATTCAAGTTAGCAGAAGGCTAAACCGGAAGTTAGTGGCTCAGCCAGTGGAGTCTCTAGTGCGCTTGCAATATGAGCCACATTATATACAAGGATATGCAAAAGATCTGGCTAATTTGTTGAAGTTCTTGGATTCCTGCACCACTGAACAGCTTCGAAAATGAACAGAGCCTGCCTCCAACTCCTCTGAGTTTGTCTATATTGAAAAGACAATGTCTCTTTTGTCTTTAAAACATCTTAAAATGTGGTATTCTTTCCAACATAGATTAGCTTAGCAAAAAGCATATCTAAGTACAGGAAAGGATAAAGTTGACCGAGGTTCTGACCGAGGCTTGCTCAACTGTTATTGGAGCAATAAGCGAAAAAGATGTTGGAGAATCTGGACTTGTTAACAGCTACCAGTGCTGTGTATTTCTCTCAAGGTTGTTCTGTGTGTTCATGTTTTGTGGAACAGGTTGATTGCAAACTACATCACCTTTGCAGTGGGAGAAGTCCTGCTGCTCATCCTGACAATCTGTTCTCTGGCTGCCATTTTCCCTAGAGTGAGTTACAACACATGTTTATACCTTTACACTCGAATGTGTCATGCTTTCACTACCTGGTAGGCCCTGGTACCACCTAATCACCTAATCTAGATACAGCAACTTTCAGGTCAATCTGACCAAAGCCCAAAATCTGTGTATGCATTCTGCTGCGGTCCCTTCTGAGGGCCAGGAAACATGTTGTTTGTTAACAGAGAGACTGCGTTCTCTTATGCACAAACAGAGAAACTCTACCTCGCTTACTGACAGTTACACCTAGAGCCGAAGGATCTGTCCTAGGTTTCTGCCTTTTAACAGGCAGTTTTTCCTTGCCCTTGTCGCCAAGTGCTTGCTCATGGTGGTACTGTTGGGTCTCTGTACGTAATGTTATAAGGAGTTCGGTCTAGACCTGCTCTATTTGAAAAGTGTCCTGAGATAACTTCTGTTATGAATTGGCGCTATACAAATAAAATTGAATTGAATTGAATTGAAATTAATGATCTCTTGTCGCCCAAAGTAATCTTGAGTTATGTTTATAGGAAATATCCTCAGAGAAATAGTTAAATGTTTTGGGAAATATGCATTCCCTTCCTTTCAAGAGTGAGATAAGATCAGTGTCATCACAGTGAGGTTGTCAGGTTTAGTACCACCTGTGCAAACTAAAACCTGTGCTCACAAACTTTTTCCGGAAAACCTCATCTCATTTATGTGCTCATATTATAGTTAAATAGCTTGGGTTTTTTGAAGTGGGGTTGTTTGAGGTACTTATTCAGTGTATTACCTACAGCAGACAGAGGTCAGCATGTCCCCAGTTTGGAGAATGTACTGCTGTGGGTGGGGGCACCAACAGAACGTATTTTAGCCACCTAAAAAAATAAATATTAGTTTAAGTGTATGCTATATTTAGAGTATTTTCACAACTAACTTGCCATCAGACAGCCTTGTCCAACAGGAAACTGTAGCCTTATATTCTCCAAAGCCACCAGACTCCTTTGACAAAAAGTAATTTTACCTCGCAGAGCATGGGACTCCCTGGTCTACCGCTGTCTCAATCCGCAGCAGCTAACATTAGTTAACATTTTTGATGCAAACTAATGTGTTAAAACACAAAGGTCACACAATAACACAACTAAGACGAAATTATTTGAGTTTCACATCACTAACCCTTTAAACATGTGCATCTCAAATGAGTCTACTGTTAACATTTAATAACGGTGCAGTTTTATTGCTATATAGAGGATAGCATAGTGGTGTACAGCAAGTGTGTGTGTGTGTGTGTGTGTTTGTTTGGCATGGAGCAGTACTTTTGATTCCACCTCGTCATGGAAAGTCAGATGTATTGATAACCAGCAGAGAGGCCAGTATTGACTGCTGTCACAGGCTGCACTCGGGTCAGTCAGCAGCACACACACAGTCAGCCAGTCAATCACTCAGAATGAGAAAATGCAGAGTTGCTGTAAATAATGCTCGGGGCTCTTCAGTACTTATCAATATCACATCCACATCAAATCACAGTGCAATAATAAGCCTACAGTACTGTTTCCACTAACACAGCACAGTCCATTAACAGAGGCACATGTCTCACTGCACACTGTTAGCAGCCACAGAGCTGTTTCAGTCACATATTCACATGTCATAGCAGGAAAAGTAAATGGGTATCTAATAACATTAATAATGGCTGCATTCCATTTATGAGTTGCAGGCCTACTACTCTGATATAGTGTAAGACTACTGAGACACTCAAAGTGAATGGAGTTATCATTCATGTTATTAGTTCCACTTGTGTTTTTCCTGCCAAGCCAAATGTATGCTGCAAAGAAGGCCTGTAGGTTTGACATATCCACCATCACCTGACTCTGTTTTTCCCATCACCCCACTAATGAGCACAGTGTCAGATGATGCAGTCACAAATGCGTGGACATTAATGGTGCTGTTTCCAAAAACATCTCTGATTTAGATTGAAATAAAGTGTAACAGATTTCCGGCAGCTGTGGCTCAGAGGTACAGCGGGTCGTCCACTAATTGGAAGGTTGCTGGTTCGATCACTGGCTCCTCCTGCATATCAAAGTATACTTGAGCAAGATACTGAAACCAACAAATCGCTTCCGATGCTGTGCATTGGTGTGTGAATGTGTATGAATGAGTTAGTTTCTGTTCATCTATCATCTATCATGATGATAGTTTCTGGCCATCACTGAGTGAATGTGTGTGAAAGCGTGAATGTGGCATGTAGTGTAAAAGCGCTTTGAGTGGTTGGAAGACTAGAAAGGCGCTTTACAAGTACAGGTCCATTTACCATTTACCATTAAAAAACAAACAAAAAAAAACAGCTTTTTCTGTCACAATAAGGAAAGAATTATCACTAAATATATAATTTACTTTTGGAAACTAATCAAGGGAAAACTAAAAGGTTAGTGAGATTTTAAGATGATTGCTGTTGAGTTTTAGTGTATTTTTGAGTGTACTTTTTCAGTGTGAGCCACTGGCACCGGCATGGGGGAACCAATGAGACTTTTTGTCCCCCACACTTTCAGGTGTTATGCTAACCTCTTCAACCCTGCGATGACCAATAGTATATATATATATATATAGTATAATAACAGTATTTCTCGCCTAAACTTTATTTAGAAACAGATTTTAGTGGACTGCTGTGGTGAAATAAGTTAAGGTTCACTCAGCTTACTACATTTGGAGCTCTACTACTCATGCTCAAACCCCATTGTTCGGGCCCTAATAAAATGCTATCAAACTCCATCCCATTATAGCGTGGAACTGGGATACAGCTTTAGAATAAAATGATTTGCTTTTCAGGCTGTACTGAACTGCAGCAGGTTGAGAGAAATAATGTGTGTAAGTATTAAGTAATAAGTAATAAGTGGTATTTGTGTCAGGTCTTTCCTAAGAAGCTGGTGTCTTTCTCCACCTGGATCGACCACACCCGCTGGGCTCGTAACACCTGGGCCATGGCAGCTATCCTTATCCTCACCATGGCCGACATCATGGATATGGTGAGCTGTTCTTTGCTGTTTCTTACAATCCACTGCGGGGATTTGTATTGATTCTGTGGCTGAATTTTGTGCACCCAGTTGCCAGTGAACTGTATGCTTCCTGTATGCCAGAGAAAAACCAGAGGCAGAAATTGGATGGAAAGAATTCTGCTCATAGAGCACTGTTTTGTAATTTAATTTAATTTAATTTAATTTAATTAATAATAGTAACAATAGTCTCTCCATTGTCTAGCTGAGTTGTCTGCCTCAAGTCCCAGACTCAGGCAGCCCCACAGTGGCTCCCTCCTCCTCCTCCTCCTCCTCCTCCTCCTGGTCTGGCCTTGATGGTTGCATGGACAACCCCAAATATTACAGCTACATCGCCGTGCTGGCACTGATGGCCACCACCATGCTGGTTCAGGTCAGTCACATGGTCAAGCTCACGTTGATGCTGCTCATCACATTGGCCACCGGCATCGTCAACATCTACAGCTGGAGGGACATCTTCGACCGCTACGACATGGCCCGCTTCCAGGACTACAGGTGAGGCAAAAACCGAAGCCAGGGTCCTCTGTGTCGGTACTGTAGCACTGGCTAGCTATAGGACAACAATGAACTGAATGATTAAACCTGGATGTGTGTACCTTATCACACTGGTTCCAAACCAGGGGGTCCAGATACCCACTAGGGCTCAACAAGGCTTCAGTAGATAACTTTTATAAAAACAACTTTTTGTCATATTTGCTGAAACTTTCACTATATCTTGACAGTTGTACATGAGACAGATAATCTGTGAAAAAATCTGGTTCTGGACTCTTTGGAACTGATCAATCAACTATTTTCAAGTCACCAACCTAAAGCATTGATATTTGAGGCCCTTGGAATGAGACTTTTTGTCAAGTTATGTATTGCAGCTTTAACAGGTCTAAGAAAACTTTAAATAATATATTCACAGTAGGCCTATATCTTAGCATTTCATTCAATTTTATGAAAAAGACATGGCTGTCTATTTCTCTGCTTATCCAAGATGTGAGACACAGCTGAACAGGTGCTCACTGTCATTGCTGCTACATGGAACACATTGGTGTTTGCATGCAATTTGTTTGATTGTTTCTCCTATATCTGAGTTGGAAATAACCAACACAACCTTTCACCAGAAAAAAATTGTAGTGACACAACAGATAAACATCAGCCTCTGATATTGGTGAGTGCCATCTATTTGTCCATGTCAGTCAACAAGGCGAATATCGGCTGACCAGCATTCACCCAATATATTGGTATATGCTAAAGTCAAAATTCAGACCTGAACACAAACTGTATTCACAGAGTCTGATAAACAGCGTTGTCCTGCAGTAGAAAAGGTAAAACAACCAAAGAGCTAATAGAACAGTGAGGAGAAAAACAGAACTTCTCAAAAAAGAAGCCTATTAAATATGTATGATTGTTAAAAAATCAAAAAGGTTCCTAAAAATATCAGGAAAACCAATCTCTGATCAAATACTCACAGGAAATAATCTGCTCAAAATGTATCCAAATGGCTCATTTTACACTAACAAAAGTGTACAAGTTGTTGTGTTCAATGTTTGGGTTCATTGTACAGTTTATCAATTGTTCTCTACTGTTATTGTTATTTATTTGTTAATATGAAATATCCATAAAATATGTCACTTTACTCAATGATAGAAAAGGGCTTCTGTATGGAAAAAGTTTGGGAACCACTACCCTCACATATAGTAACTGCAGGTTCAAACAGTAGTATCACAGCAGAAACTATTAATACGTCAATGTTCTTCTTTGCAGGTCATACCTGGTGCCCTCTAAGTTCACAATGACAATTATGATCTTCATCATGATGGTCAGCTTCTATTATTTCTCCCGACATGTAAGTTGATGCCTGCTACGTTTTTTGTACATTAAAACCATTACCACACTGTTAAACTGTTACTTTTTTGTATGCTGTTAGAGGACCCAATACAATTACTATTAATTAATCATAGAGGTACTCCAGAGCAGCTCTGTACTGTGACAGAGATAAAGAAAAGCTTTATATGCAGTCAGACACTAACAAATGTATTTTTAAAGTTACAGGAACATTTTTAGAATAGTTTTTTTCTATATCTGTACACACATAGACACACATTTCCGTTAAAAAAGAAAAAAATCCACAATTGTCACTGAAATAACTTGAAACTGACTTGAAAAGTAATAATAAATAAAAAAATACTGAAAATTGGCTAATGAAGATCAGACATTGCTTTTGTATTGTGGTTCAACAGAATCATTAAAAAAAAAAAATTATAATAATGAAACTGACCAAAAGTGATGGTACCCCTAGAAAAGATTGAAAATAATTTGACCATAGGGACATGATAAACTAAGATGTGTCCTTTCATTAGCATCACAGGTATCTTCAACCTTGTAATCAGTCAATGAGCCTATTTAAAGGGTGAAACGTACTCACTGTGTGGATTGGTATCATGGTGTGTATCACACTGAACATGGACCACAGAGGAGAGAGTTGTCTCAGGAGATTAGAAAGAAAATTATAGATAAGCATGTTAAAGGTAAAGGCTATAAGACCATCTCCAAGCAGCTTGATGTTCCTGTGAATACAGTTGCACATATTATTCAGAAGTTTAAGATCCAAGGAAAATTGATGACAAATTAAAGAGATAATACAAATGGTAACCAAAGAGCCCAGAACAACTTCCAAAGAGATTAGATGTGAACTACAAGGTCAAAGTACAACAGTGTCAGATCACACCATCAGCCACCAACAGCTGTTTGAGCCAAAGTGGACTTAATAGAAGACGACGACGAGGACACCACTGTTGAAAGCAAATTATAAAAAAGCGAGACTGGAAATTTGCCAAAATGCATATTGACAAGCCACAAAGCTTCTGAGAGAATATTCTTTTGACATATGAGACAAAACTGGAGCTTTTTGGCAGTCAAGTGACATCAGCTCTATGTTCACATACACAAAAATGAAGCATACAAAGAAAAGAACACTACCCACTGTGAAACATGGAGGAGGCTTGGTTATGTTCTAGGGTTGCTTTGCTGGATCTAGCACAGGGTGTCTTGAATCTGTGCAGGGTACAATAAAATCTCAAAACTATCAAGGCATTCTGGAGTAAAATGTGCTGCCCAGTGTCAGAAAGCTTGGTCTCATGGGTCGTCCAACACGATAATGACCCAAAACACACAGCTAAAATTACCCAAAAATGGCTAAGAGCAAAACATTGGACTATTCTGAAGTGGCCTTCTATTATCCCTGATCTAAATCCTCTTGAACATCTGTGGAATGAGCTGAAACATGCAGTCTGGAGAAGGCACCCTTCAAACCTGAGACAGCTGGAGCAGTTTGCTCACGAGGAGTGGGCCAAAATACCTGTTATAAGTCTCATTGAGAGTTACAGAAATCGCTTGATTGCAGTGATTGCCTCAAAAGGTTGTGCAACAAAATATTAAGTTCAGGGTACCATAATTTTTGTCCAGGCCAGTTTCATTAGTTTGTTTTTTAAATGATTCTGTTGTACCACAATTCAAAAGGATGTTTGATTTTCATTAGTTCATTTTCAGTCATTTTTTATTTATTATTACTTAGTTAAGTTATTTCAGTGACCATTGTGGGTTTTTCTTTGTTTAACGGAAGTACCAACAATTTTGGCCACATGTGTATGTAGGGTTTTGGTGGTGTGAGATTTTCACTGTACCATAATATCTCTCTTATTATAATTATTAATTAGAATAACTCAGAAGGATTTTTTAGTTGAACAAACTATTTATTACAATTTTCACAAAGTATTCATATCATTACAGACATGAAACTTTGATTTTATACATTAGAAATCAATACTGTAGATGAGAAAATGTACATGGTATGATAACTGTCAATTTTCATACAATTGTATACTCTGGTATTGGTATACTGTGCAACCCTTTGTAGGTATACATGTGATGTACTGTCCATAGGGTCTTAAATAGTCTAAAATCCCCCAAATGTTTGAATTTTATGCATTGAAATGTCATAAATGTCTAAATTTCTTTTTTTTAAACTTTTTTTCTGTTTTATAATACAGTAAACATGAGGACACTCAGTTACATTAAATGGTATACACAGGAGTTAATACAGAATGATTTATTTTCAGTCACATTTGTTTTTCTGTTTCGCAGTTGCATTTATTGTAGTTGCCGTTGTCATACCTTTTGGTAGACGGGTATGTGTCCCATTTAGACCAACACTCTTCTTCCTTTTTTTTCTTTAATCTTAAACTGAAGGTCCTTGCCGTATATGCTGCTTACAGTATCTATCCATTGGTTCAGGGTGAGAGGCTCTCTCTCCATTATAATGTTTCTCTGGTATCCAGATCCTTAGATATTTCCTAAGTAGAGGGAGATACAGCTGACATAGATTGGACGTCTGTTAACTCCCCATCCTTTACAAACAACAATTTTTGTCATATTTGCTGAAACTTTCACTATATCCTGATAGTAGCACATGAGACAGATAATCTGTGAAAAAATGAGGTTGCTCTGGGTCCTCCTAGTGCTCCTAATGGCATTCAGTGATTGTTGAGTCTCATTTCCAGGGCATCAAATACACTTTAGGACACTGACAATGAGACTCAACAATTAACTATCTTCAAGCTTCCAACCAAAAGTGTCTTTCTATCTTTTTCAGCTCTGATTGGTTGTTTTAGTCCAGGCCCGGTGGATTCTTGCAAATGCCATTAGGAGTATTAGAATGAACCAGAGGAACCTGATTTTTAGACAGATTATCTGTCTTATGTGTTAACACTCACTGTCAGAACACAGTGAACATTTCAGCAAATATGACAAAAAAACTGCAGCTTTAAATGTGATTTTGGTAAAAATAACCAATACTGATTTTCCTTTGTACTTCTTTTGCCAGTATGGACTACAGTTGTCATTTTCTTTGGCATCTGCAAATCAAGATTAATTCATAAAAATAATGCGCAAACCACTTTTTTGCATTAACATTGTCATCTCAGTCTATGGATTACCAATTATTTCAGTTGTATCTGCTTTAAAATCCACACAATGGTCAAATGCTAATGTCAGTCCCTGCTGTCACCCGAAGGTGGAGAAGCTCGCCCGCACCCTGTTCCTGTGGAAGATTGAGGTCCATGAGCAGAAGGAGAAAGTGTATGAGATGAGGCGCTGGAACGAAGCGCTGGTGACCAACATGCTGCCTGAACACGTAGCTCGACACTTCCTGGGCTCCAAGAAAAGGGATGAGGTAAGATCATACATCCACAGACACCAGGCCATGTCATTCTTTTCAAAAGTCATTACTTGTCGTAACTTCATCTTGCTCCTCAGTTTCCTGTTACTTTTCTTTCTTGTGAATTATCAGGAAACCCAGCATGTTTATCTGCAGTATTCTTGTCTCAGTTGCATCTAAAACCATATTGTAGTATTTCTTGGGACATTCAAGGAGGATTTCATAAATGTTCAGATCTGGTTCCACAAACCTTCCAATGTCTTTCTCTCTGACCTGTTCCAGGAGCTGTACAGCCAGTCCTACGATGAGATTGGAGTCATGTTTGCCTCAATCCCCAACTTCTCTGACTTCTATACAGAGGAGAGCATCAATAATGGAGGCATCGAGTGCTTACGCTTCCTTAATGAGATCATCTCAGACTTTGACAGTGTAAGCAGCTCTCTTCATTCTGTTCCTGTTTATAGCACACAGCATGAGACTGTAATAAGACCCAGCCTGATATGTTTTTACAATTGCTAGGGTGTGTGTGTGTGTATGTGATTAAACTCCGATTCACTTTTCTGCCTGTCAAACATCTGCTGACCATTAAGGATTTATTCCTGACCTAAAGTACAGTACGTGTTTTTGAATGAGTGAGTCCCACAGTGTGTGTAAATGTAACCTTTGGCCTGTGTCCATGCCAGCTGCTGGATGAGCCTCAGTTCCGCTGCATCACAAAAATCAAGACCATCGGCAGCACCTACATGGCAGCGTCAGGTGTCACGCCGGATATCAGCAACGGCTACAGCTGCATGAAGGTCAGTGGTCACATGACTTCTCCAGGCCTCAGTGACTATGTTTTCATGCACAAAATATCTGTTTTTTTGTCTGAAAAAGACAATATTCCTGCTAAGCTGTTCACATGGCATATGAAAATGAATATTCATTTATGCAGCTGTGCACCCTCTGATTAACCTTACTGTTAATGACGTACTATACGTCCTACAGAGGAATTTTCCTCCTTTTCAGACTGCATGTTGTCATGTTGTAAGGGTGGAGCTGCTGGAGCCATTTTACATCAAAAGAGGATTTGAGTTTTTCAGCAGTGGCAGGGTAATTTAGTTTTTAGCTTTCCAGGCAAACACCTGAAAATTAATTAATATGACCAAATGTCCTGGAAATAATCGATGTTTCTTAATTTTTTATTGTATTTTAGCCCTTACTGAAATTCGTAAACCCGCACAACTCGACTGTTGGTAGGATAAGCTGCGCAGTGTGACACTTAAAAGTAGGGGTGGGCGATATATATCGTTTGCGATAATATCGTCATTGTTGTTTTGACGATGTGCAAATTTCCATTATCGAGTATTTAAATTACTTCGCCAAAAATATTGAAACGCACGCGGAAATTCCTCACATCCACTTAATTCATACTTTGCAGTCACGTGATTACCATGGTTACCTGGCGGGCAAGAAACATATAACGTTTTATTTACATATATCCGTCACCTTACACCACACAAAAAATGAAAGCCTACAAAAGTACGGATAGCTATCTTTTTTTCAAGAGTGGATGGGTTAACAACGCTGTCGTATGGGAGGTGAAGAACAGGAATATCTTCATAATCAAAGCTAACGTGAGTGTTACTAGTTAGCTAACTTAGCTAACGTTACCCGCTAACGTTTGCTAATGTTTGCATGTTTGTAGCTATACACAAAGTGACATCTGTTCCGTCGTGTGATGAAGTCTTCATCTGAATATGTACACCCTGCCTGCCGCCAATGACAGCTTGAAAGTAACGTTGGTTTAAAAAACCTTATGCCAACAGACGTATCATATAGCAACAGGATGTCAAACATTGAGCCACCGCCATCCACCCACAAGCATCAGACAACAGACAAGAGCAGCTGGAGCAGTGAAATGTCTTTAACCCTGTTAGCAATCTGTTAGGTTGTAACGTTAATGTAGTAGTAATAACTGTACCATAGTAACGTTATGTATGCAAAGTAACTGTAAGTAAGTAGACACAGTACAACAGTAAAGTGTGTACTGTAACATGTATTCTTCTTCTCTTCATATCATATCAAATCACGTACATTTATATATATATATACTTTTGTATAG